>NC_092334.1:588715000-589050625 GCF_046630445.1 Rutidosis leptorrhynchoides | reverse complement strand
CTTCCGTGATGTTGATAAATTTGAAAATCAAATCGTGCTATCACGTTCCTTCATGCTTAGAACATTATAATCATTCGAAACTCTATATCTATAAATTCTGGACCATTATTCGCTTGACTTGAAGTCGGGAAGAGAAAACAAAAGCATAGAGCTTTGAAATATAAGGGAGAATATAAAGTCCGATAACAACACATAAATTACAAACCGTGTATATCAATGTTTATCGCAACATAAAGACACGGGAGAATTAAAAACATTATAATCCCGAGGGCGAAGTAGAAGAAAGCAGATTCCTCTGGTGGAAGTTGGAAAAGGAGAATGATTGTTGCGATAGTAAGGATGAGGACAAGGATCAGAACTGGATTAATCATTTTCAGAATCTTTTGGATGTATGAACTAAGAAAGAAAGTATAAGAATGGTGAGAATAATGGAAAGGAAGAGCTTAATTTATACTGGAAATATCAGACGTAGTAATCGGGGCAGATCACCGTATTTAATTAAAGAGATCTTAATTTCCATAAATCCCGAAGAATCAGATTTTATAGATCTTCAAGATTTTCTTTAAATCCCTTAAATTCCGGAATTCAACCAAGGCAATGTCAAAAGTTAAGACGCGCCTTATTTTCTAAATTCAAACCTGACTACGTCAAAAGTTAAAAACAAATCTTTGTTTCTCATTTCATCCTTTTGTGAATAGCTTCATTCGCACTCTTCGAATAATTGAATTATTTTTATCCATATTACTCAATGATGATAAAACTCAAGTTATCAACTCATATTCGTCAGGAAAACATATTTATTGTTAGCTATGACGACCTCACTCAAATTTCGGGACGAAATTTCTTTAACGGGTAGGTACTGTGATGACCCGGGAATTTCCGACCAAATTTAAACATAATCTTATATGATTCGACTCGATAAGCAAAGTCTATTAAACCGAGTCTCATTATGTTTAAACTATTTCATGATAACATTTGACCTTTAACTATTTCCGACGATTCACGAACCTTTAATTGTAACTAAGAATGTAAATATAAATAATTATATATAAAACTAATTATATTAGTATTAATGAACTATTAAGTAATTTTGTTATTATAAAAGATAACATTTAATAACTAAAGATTTTCATTTTGAATATATATAGTATATTGTATATAAATGATTCAAACATATTTTACCAACGTTATCAAAATATTAAATGTACAATGTTATACTTTGTAGTTAATTATTTAATATACATAATTAATCATCTACTCAACATTTAAAACATGATTTTATATATATGGTAGTATACATATATACATAAATATAACTATATATATATATGATTTTATACATAATTATTATATTATGTATATGTAGAAATTTATAATATATCTATGATGAAATAATGTACTATTTTAATAAATATATATAATACTTACATATATAAAACATTTATATTTTTCATAATTACATACATAAGTATAATATAATTAGTATGTAAATAAATATTATAATATATTTATATTAAAATGCATAAATATATAATATTCAGTATATGTTACAATACATATTACATAATTATTAAATATTACATAATAATAGATGATATTAATAAATTAAATTTAAATACAAATATAGTTGTTGTAGTAATGTTATTTGTATCGTCAAATATCAATATTTGTATTCATAATATCACTTTATATCATATAAAGATGAAATTGGATGTATAAATTAGATTATTATTACTAATATTATTATTATCGATAAAATATTAATATTATCATAATTAGTATGATATTATTATTATTATTATTATTATTATTATCATTTTTACAATTATTATTATCATTAATATTATATTTATCATTATTATTAATTTTATTAATATTATTAGATATTAATAGTATTGTTATTATATATTATTATTATTAATTAAAAAAACAGTAGGGATCTATATTATACGCTTGACCTCTGTATCCTTTATCTCTATTATTATTTTTTTTTTTTGTTTCTTTCCTGCTCCAAACTCGTGAACCTGTGTTGACATTTTCTCCATTTTTTATCAACCGATCTCTATTATTACAAAATGATTATGTATAATTGCAAATCAAATAAAAAGGAAATCCAATGGGATTAAAGAGCACAGCGATATATTTTTTTTCTTCTTCTCTGCACGCTCCAATTTTTTTTTCTCTTAATTCAATTTCGAATAAAGTTTCAAAATCTAAAAATGCAGAAAGGTTAGAAATCTTTCTTTGAATCTATCTGCAAAATCTCAACTCTCAAATCTTTATATCGATCTTGAATTTTGAAGTCAAAGTTTAGTTTAAAAAAAGTCAACAATTGTTCTTGAGACAAATTCGCGTTCGTGTATATGTTTCTGATCAAATTGACGATTCCAGTAGTTTTTATACATGTTTAGAAAACTATTTCGTGTTATAAACATTATCTATAATGTTATCTATTACGAAATCAATTTTTTTTGTTTTGTTCCAAGAACCGACGCTGCAGTAGGCCTTTAGTGTTTTTATTTTTTTTATTTTAGAACCCAAATTATTTTTTTTTCTGTAATGTTTTGAAGCTTTAAAAGGAACCCTGATTTTTTTTTTTTTTTTTTTTTGGTTATTGATGTTTTGTTGAATCCATGAGACTTGTGGAGAAGAAGAGGAATAGAAGAAAAATAGTTTATATATAAAATTTAAATTCGATATTAGTACAGAGAATCAGAATTGGTGGGATGGTCGAGAGTGTTTGCGTGTGAGCATGTGGTCACGAGATCGAGTCCAGAGGACGGTAGTTTCTTTTTTTTTTTTGAAACTCTTTTCATGTGAGGTAGTTTTCTTTTCTAATTTTATTATTGTTATTATATATTAATTATTATTAGTATTATTATTATTATTGTGATTGTTTTGATTGTTATTGTTATTGTTATTATTAGTATCATACTTGTTATCATATTTGAAAGTATTATAGACATTACTATTATTATTATGATAGGTATTAATAATATTATTATTAGTAATAAACTTATCATTTTAGTATTTTATCATCATTAGGATTATGATTATGATTATCATTATTATTATTATTATGAAGGAAATAAAAATATATTATTATCATCAATATTAGAATTTGTACCGGTTTATAAATAATAGTATCATCAGTACATTTACAATTAATAATATCATATTTATCAGTATCATCATTAATATTTACTAGTATTATTATGATTATCATTTATCATTTTATAAATATTAGAACCCTTATTATTAACATAAGTATGGTATTAGTATTAATATTATTTTAGAGTTATTATTATTAGTATCATTAACAGTTATCATTTTCATTTTTTTTGCTATTAGTATTATCATTATTAATAAAATTATTATTATTATTAGTAAATCATTATTATCTAAATTATTATTTTAACAAATAAATCTTTTGTACACTATATATATACTTATGGTATATACTAGGATTGTATTAATAATTCACATAACAAACTAATAAAATTTCATAAATACAATACTAACCACAAATATATGTATATAAATATATTAATGTCACTATTTATATAAACGTAAATCATTATAGATATATATACATAAAATCGATATATATATAAAATATAACTTAAAATATAATATAAGTATACGTTTTAAAATAAAGGTTAGAATAAATTCTACAAAACTATAATATATAAATAATACATATTAATAAATGAAATTTTGTAACTTACATTATACGTATTAATATATACACAATTGATATAGGTTCGTGAATCCGAGGCCAACCCTGCATTGTTCAATGACGTCATATGTATTTTTACTACAAAATACAGTATCGTGAGTTTCATTTGCCTTTTTACCCTTTATATTTTTGGGCTGAGAATACATGCGCAACTTTTATAACTGTTTTACGAAATTGACACAAGTACGTGAAACTACATTTTATGGTTGGATTATTGAAGTCGAATATGCCCCTTTTTATTAAGTCTGGTAATCTAAGAATTAGGGAACAGACACCCTAATTGACGCGAATCCTAAAGATAGATCTATCGGGCCCAACAAGCCCCATCCAAAGTACCGGATGTTTTAGTACTTCGAAATTTATATCATGTCCGAAGGAGGATCCCGGAATGATGGGGATATTCTTATATATGCATATTGTTAATGTCGGTTACCAGGTGTTCAATCCATATGAATGATATTTTTGTCTCTATGCATGGGACGTATGTTTATGAGAAATGGAAATCTGAAATCTTGTGGTCTATTAAAATGATGGAAACGATTGTTTAAGTTAAACTAATGAACTCACCAACCTTTTGGTTGACACTTTAAAGCATGTTTATTCTCAGGTACGAAAGAAATCTTCCGCTGTGTATTTGCTCATTTTATAGATATTACTTGGAGTCATTCATGGCATATTTCAAAAGACGTTGCATTCGAGTCGTCGAGTTCATCAAGATTATTATCAAGTCAATTATAGTTGGATATATTATGAAATGGTATGCATGCCTGTCAACTTTCGATGTAATGAAAGTTTGTCTTTTCAAAAACGAATGCAATGTTTGTAAAATGTATCATATAGAGGTCAAGTATCTCGCGATGTAATCAACTGTTGTGAATCGTTTATAATCGATATGGACTTCGTCCGGATGGATTAGGACGGGTCTTCACATGAAGCATCACAATAGATCACGAAATCATCATTTCTTTCTGGTAATGACAAAATGGGTGCAGACGTTAACTTCTTCTTTAATAACTGGAATGCAGATTCCTGTTCCGTGGACCAATCATACTTATTTCCCTTTTGAGTCAACGCAGTTAAGGGTTTGGCTATTTTATATAAATCTTGAATGAATCTTCGGTAGTAACCAGCAAGACCTAAAAATTGGCTGATTTGTGTTGGAGTCTTCGGTGTTTCCCATTTACTAATGGCTTCGATCTTGGCAGGGTCAACTTTAATTCCATGTTTACTGACAACATGGCCCATAAACTGTACTTCTTGTAACCAGAAATCACACTTAGAAAATTTTGCTTACAGTTCTTCTTTCTTGAGTACCTCTAGTACCAATCTTAAGTGTTGCTCATGTTCTTCCTTGTTCTTCGAGTAAATCAATATGTCGTCGATAAAAACAATGACAAATTTGTCTAAATACGGTCTGCATATGCGATTCATTAGATCCATGAATACTGCTGGAGCATTAGTCAATCCAAAAGGCATGACTAAAAACTCATAGTGACCGTAACGGGTTCTGAATGCGGTTTTAGGAACATCTTCTTCCTTCACTCTCACCTGATGATATCCGGAGCGTAGATCAATCTTAGAATAAATACTTGATCCTTTCAATTAATCAAACAAATCATCAATCCTCGGTAATGGGTACCGATTCTTGATTGTTAATTTATTTAATTCTCGGTAATCTGTGCACATTCTCATAGATCCATCCTTCTTCTTGACGAACAGAATAGGATCACCCCAAGGTGAAAAACTTGGGCGAATAAATCCACTGTCCGATAATTCTTGTAATTAGCTTTGCAATTCTTGCATCTCGGAAGGTGCAAGTCTATATGGGGATCGGGCTACAGGTGCAGTTCCTGGCACGAGATCAATATGGAATTCTACACATCTGTGTGGAGGTATCCCTGGTAATTTGATAATGCTAAAAACGAACATATATTTCATAGCATTATTCCTCAAGAAAGACAAGCTTTTAGTTGCAATTGTTCTATTTACAAGTGGTATTCGTTTAAATAATAAAAAGTGAAGACAAAAGACAGATTCGACGAATTGAAGACGCAAACGACCAAAAAGCTCAAAAGTACAAAAGACAATCAAAGAGGTTCCAATTATTGATAAGAAACGTCTCGAAATTACAAGAGTACAAGATTCAAAACACAAAATACAAAATATAAAATTGTACGCAAGGACGTTCGAAAATCCAGAACCGGGACCAGAGTCAACTCTTAACGCTCGACGCAACGGACTAAAAATTACAAGTTAACTATGAATATAAATATAATATAATATATAATTAATTATATTAATTATATATATATTATATATATATATTATAAAACCTTCGGCAGAGAAACTCCAAGGGTGTGAGCTGTAAATACATTCTCCGCGACTCGCGGAGTTTGAAGAGCATTTTGCCGCGAGTCGCGGAGCCCCAAAAATCACAAATCCCTATAAAGCAAACCGAATTCTGATCAAAATTTCATATTCTATTTCTCTCATCTCTCTATCTATACGATATATATATATATATATATAATTTATATTTTAATTTTAATTTTAATTATAATTCTAATAATAAGGGTATGTTAGCGAATGTTGTAAGGGTGTAAGTCGAAATTCTGTCCGTGTAACGCTACGCTATTTTTAATCATTGTAAGTTATGTTCAACCTTTTTATATTAATGTCTCGTAGCTAAGTTATTATTATGCTTATTTAAAACGAAGTAATCATGATGTTGGGCTAATTACTAAAATTGGGTAATTGGGCTTTGTACCATAATTGGGGTTTGGACAAAAGAACGACACTTGTGGAAATTAGACTATGGGCTATTAATGGGCTTTATATTTGTTTAATTAAATGAAAGTTTGTTAATGTTAATATAAAGATTTACAATTGGGCGTCCCTATAAATTACCATATACACTCGATCGGACACGATGGGCGGGGTATTTATATGTACGAATAATCGTTCATTTAACCGGACACGGGAATGGATTAATAGCCACTAGAATAATTAAAACAGGGGTGAAATTACATTCAAGGGTAATTGGTGTAATTGTTAACAAAGTAGTAAAACCTTGGTTTACACGCAGTCGATAACCTGGTGTATTCATTAAACAAAGTATTAAAACCTTGTTACAATTCGAATCCCCAATTAGTTGGAATATTTAACTTCGGGTATAATAATAATTTGACAAGGACACTTGCAATTTATATTTATGACTGATGGACTGTTATGGACAAAAACCAGACGGACATATTAAATAATCCAGGACAAAGGACAATTAACCCATGGGCATAAAACTAAAATCAACACGTCAAACATCATGATTACGGAAGTTTAAATAAGCATAATTCTTTTATTTCATATTTAATTTCCTTTATTTTATATTTAATTGCACTTCTAATTATCGCACTTTTATTTATTGTTATTTAATCGCACTTTTAATTATCGTACTTTTTAATTATCGCAATTTTATTTTATCGCATTTTTATTATTCGCAATTTCATTATCGTTATTTACTTTACGCTTTAATTTAAGTCTTGTATTTATTTTATATTTTACATTAGGTTTTAACTGCGACTAAAGTTTTAAAATCGACAAACCGGTCATTAAACGGTAAAAACCCCCCTTTATAATAATAATATTACTTATATATATATTTGTATTTTTATAAAAGTAAACTAATATAGCGTTGAGCTTTGTTTAAAGATTTCCCTGTGGAACGAACCGGACTTACTAAAAACTACACTACTGTACGATTAGGTACACTGCCTATAAGTGTTGTAGCAAGGTTTAAGTATATCCATTCTATAAATAAATAAATATCTTGTGTAAAATTGTATCGTATTTAATAGTTTTTCCTAGTAAAATATAAACTATTTTATATACACCTCGCATAACATCAAGTATTTTTGGCGCCGCTGCCGGGGATTATCTTAAAAGCCGGAAGCGCAACGCTAATATAAAAAAAAAAAGATTTTTAGTTTACTTTTATTAAAAATTCGTTTTTGTAAAAATACGTTTTAATTATTCAAAAATATAAAAAGAAAAACAAAAATATATGTATTTTTAAGATTTTGTTAAATATTTAAGTTTTATAAGTTTCTTTATTTTTATTTTAGTTTATAAAAATATAAGTTTTATTTTAAAATCTTTTATTTATTTAAAAACAGAAAACAGAAAAAAAAAAAAATAAATAAAGAAAAACGCGTAAAAATTCAAACCTGTCAACTGAATTTCTGAACCCCGCGACTCGCGGGGTTTAAAGCTTTAATTGCCGCGACTCGCGGAGCCTTTCTGACAGGCGACAGGAAGCCCTAAACCTGCATTAATTACGGGTTATTATTAATTATAATTATTATTTAAACCTAATTATTATTATTATTATTATTAGTTTTATTTTTATTTTTACTTTTTATTTAATTTATGTATTTAGTATTAATTAGTTTTATTAAATTGTAAAATTAGTAGTTTTATTAAATAAATAATATAAAAATAATATTTTTATAAAAATTGTACTTTTTACAACTTTTTGTATATTTTTATATTTTGTCCCTTTTTAATCGTTGTAGCGTAATATTTGTATTTTTTAGCTCATATTTAATTTTAAACTTAGTTTTTGCTATAGTTATTTTTACTCCTAGATTTTTAGGCTTTGCCGTAGAATTCCTTAAGTGCTTTTTCTTTAGACTAAGATTTAGGTGCTTTAGAATTTTGCGACGCCTTTTTAAGTTTTAGTTTCTTTTTAAGTTATTTCCATTTGGGATTTAGTTTTTCCTGTAAGCTTTAATATTTTTAGACCTTTTACTATGTATCAATTATCATTCCAATTAGTAATATCAATTTGCGATTATAATTTTAAGTTAGTTGTAGTAATAAGGTTAGGTTAGTTAAGTATTTTTAAGTTTTTATAAGTTTCTTTTATTTTTCCGTCACCTTTTATTTTTCAACCATTTTTTTTCTTTTTCGACCTTTTTTTCCGTCACCTTTTATTTTTCAACCATTTTTTTTCTTTTTCGACCTTTTGCGACGAACTCTTTTTCTCTCTTATTTCTCGCTATTCTAGTTTTAGGATATAGATTTTTATTCTACTTCTTATCTAAATTTCTTAAAATTACGAAAATTTATTTTGAGTGGTTAAATTGATAGACATCAAAATTTTCTGGTTCGTAGTAATAGTTGGATTTGTACGTGGACCGGGTTATTGGAGCCAAACAGTCCTCAATTATATTGAGACCAAACGAATCCTGCCCCTCTGCTGCATCTTTTGGCTATTCGAAACGTGGGCAAAATCGGAAAAGTCTATTGATTGGATAACTTATTATAATTTTTCTTTCCTTTTTAAAAAACTAATAGGATATTCAGTGAATGCACCGAGCAAGACGTTCACCACCTTTTGTACGTTCACCACCTGTAACTCGATCAAGACATCGTTTAACAAATATAACCGCCGTTGATTTTTCTTTAGAATCGTCATCCAGTCAACCAAGTACTTCAGTTCAAATTTCCGATAATCCATTTTTTGAACCCAACCTCACAATTGAGAATCCAGAGAATATTCAGGAACGGTTCGTAGATCCTGAACCATTAAACTTTCCTCCGGAACCACCAATCATTCAAACAGAGATTATTGAGGAACGAACCATTAAATCAGAATCATCTAGTGATACCGATTCAACAAATTCAATTATGGAGAATCTGGAACCTTTAAGTATGGAAGACCGAATGAGAGCTAAACGCACTGGCCAAGGTCACGCAATTACTCATCCAGACATTAATGCGCCAGATTATGAAATCAAAGGACAAATTCTACACATGGTGACTAATCAATGCCAATTTAGTGGTGCGCCGAAGGAAGATCCAAATGAACATCTACGTACCTTTAATAGGATCTGCACACTATTTAAAATCCGAGAAGTGGAGGATGAACAGATATATCTCATGTTATTTCCCTGGACTTTAAAGGGAGAAGCCAAAGATTGGTTGGAATCGTTACCTGAAGGGGCGATTGATACATGGGATGTTTTAATTGACAAATTTCTTAAACAATTCTTTCCTGCATCTAAAGCCGTAAGACTTCAAGCAGAAATTGTTACGTTCACACAGAAACCAAATGAAACTCTATATGAGGCGTGGACAAGATATGGAAAGTTATTAAGAGGATGTCCGCAACATGGTTTAGACACCTGTCAAATAGTACAAATATTCTACCAAGGATGCGACATCACTACAAGGAAAGACATAGATATAGCAGTTGGTGGTTCTATTATGAAGAAAACCGAAACTGATGCTTACAAAATTATTGATAATACTGCTTCCCACTCACATGAGTGGCACCAAGAAAAAGATATCATTAGATCATCTAAAGCAGCTAGAGCCGATTCTAGTCATGACTTAGATTCTATTTCCGCAAAGATAGATGCTTTCGAGAGACGAATAGAAAAGATGACTAAAGATATTCATGCTATACGAATTAGTTGTGAGCAGTGTGGAGGACCACATTTGACAAAAGATTGTCTCAGTATTGAATTAACAATGGAACAAAGAGAGAATATTTCATACATAAACCAAAGGCCTGGAAATAATTATCAGAATAATTATCAACCGCCAAGACCGATTTACAATCAAAACCAAAATTATAACCGAAATATTCCATACAACAACCAACAAGGTCCTAGCAATCAACAAGTATCCAATAATAATTACAATCAGCAAAGACCAAATTTTCAAAACAAACCACCACAACAAACCGATGATAAAAAGCCGAATTTAGAAGATATGATGACGAAGCTAGTTGAAACTCAAACACAGTTTTTCACATCTCAAAAACAAACTAATGAACAAAATGCTCAAGCATTTAGAAATCAACAAGCTTCTATTCAAAATCTGGAACAAGAAGTAAGTAACCTAGCAAGGTTAATAGGTGAAAGAAAACCGGGAAGTCTACCTAGTGATACAAACGCTAACCCCCGGAATGAAACAGCTAAAGCCATTACCACAAGAAGTGGTACAACACTTAAACCACCTGAAATACCTGTAACTTCTGATGAAACTATTCCTACTCCACAAGAACCACAACCTGATCAAGATAAGGAAAAAGAACCGGTAGTTGAAAAAGTTAATGAAGATAACACAGTTAAGGATAAAACTTATGTTAAACCATACCAACCACCACTTCCTTATCCGAGTAAAATGAAGAAAGAAAAACTTGAAGCCGAGCAATCCAAATTCTTGGATATGTTTAAACAGATAAATGTAAATCTTCCTTTCATTGATGTAATTTCAGGAATGCCAAGATATGCTAAATTCTTGAAAGATCTAATCTCAAATAGAAAGAAAATGGAAGAACTCTCGGCTGTTACTATGAATGCTAATTGTTCAGCAGTGCTGTTGAATAAGATACCAGAAAAATTATCTGATCCAGGAAGTTTCACAATTCCATGTTTTCTGGGTAGTCTTAGTTCAATAGAAGCATTGGCAGACTTAGGTGCTAGTATAAATCTAATGCCGTATTCACTATACGCTAAACTAGACCTTGGAGAATTGAAACCAACCAGAATAAGCATACAACTAGCCGATAGATCAATAAAATATCCTAGAGGGATAATGGAGAACATGCTAGTTAAAGTTGGTACTTTAGTATTTCCAGTAGATTTTGTTGTTTTGGACATGGAAGAAGATTCTCAAGTTCCTCTCATATTAGGAAGACCATTCTTAAACACGGCTAAAGCAATGATAGACGTGTTCGGTAAGAAACTGACCCTAAGTATAGAGGATGAGAGTGTTACCTTTTCAGTTGATAGAGCAATGCAACAACCACAATCTGCAGATGATACATGTTATTATATTCAAACTATAGATGCACATGCAGAATTATTAGAAGAATTTCCAGAATTACAAGGGACAGGAGAATGTTCTTTAGGAGAAGGTAATGAACCAATTGATGAAGCTGAAATGTTAGCTACACTTATAGCTAACGGATATGAACCAACAACAGAAGAAATTCAAATGCTAAAAGAAGAAGACAGATATCGATATAAATCATCGATAGAAGAACCTCCGAAATTAGAGTTAAAGCCACTTCCAAACCATTTGGAATACGCTTATTTACATGGTGAATCTGAATTACCTGTAATAATATCGTCTTCTCTTACTGAAAATGAGAAATCACAACTCATTTCTGTGTTGAAAGCTCATAAACCAGCCATTGCATGGAAGATTCATGATATTAAAGGAATAAGTCCTTCGTATTGCACACATAAAATCCTTATGGAAGAAGGTCATAAAACGTATGTGCAACGCCAACGAAGACTAAATCCTAATATGCAAGATGTAGTTAAGAAAGAGATTATTAAACTGCTAGATGCAGGTTTGATATATCCAATTTCTGATAGTCCATGGGTAAGCCCAGTTCAATGCGTACCTAAGAAGGGTGGCATGACTGTCATCACAAATGAGAAAAATGAGCTTATTCCTACTAGGACTGTAACAGGATGGCGTGTATGTATTGATTATAGAAAATTAAATGACGCCACCAGAAAAGATCACTTTCCCTTACCTTTCATAGATCAAATGTTGGAAAGATTAGCCGGAAATAGTTACTATTGTTTTCTAGATGGATTTTCCGGATATTTTCAAATTCCAATAGCACCCGAGGATCAAGAGAAAACAACATTTACGTGCCCTTATGGTACTTTTGCTTACAAAAGAATGCCATTTGGACTTTGTAACGCCCCTGCAACCTTTCAAAGGTGTATGATGGCGATTTTTCATGACATGATAGAAGAATGCATGGAAGTATTCATGGATGACTTTTCAGTCTTCGGTGATACATTTAAATCATGTCTAGTTAATCTGGAACGAATGCTAATTAGATGCGAAAAATCAAATCTAGTACTTAATTGGGAGAAATGCCATTTCATGGTTAAAGAAGGCATCGTTCTTGGACATAAAATTTTAAAAGAAGGGATTGAAGTGGATAGAGCTAAAGTAGATGTAATTGCTAAACTTCCACATCCCACCAATGTTAGAGGAGTTAGGAGTTTTCTAGGGCATGCCGGTTTTTACCGACGTTTTATAAAAGATTTTTCTAAAATTGCCACTCCTATGAATAAACTCCTAGAAAAGGATGCGCCATTCATCTTTTCAGATGAGTGTATCAAATCTTTTAATATTCTTAAAGAAAAACTCACTAATGCACCAATCATGATAACACCAAATTGGAATCTACCATTTGAACTAATGTGCGATGCAAGTGATTTTGCAATGGGAGCCATTTTAGGACAAAGGATTGAAAAACGATTTCAACCTATATATTATGCTAGTAAGACGTTACAAGGAGCACAAACGAACTATACAACTACTGAAAAAGAACTCCTTGCTATTGTCTTTGCTTTTGACAAATTTCGATCATATCTCGTTCTAGCAAAAACGGTGGTCTATACCGACCATTCTGCTCTTAGATACCTATTTTCAAAACAAGATGCTAAACCAAGATTAATCCGTTGGATCTTACTCTTACAAGAGTTTGATATTGAAATCCGAGATAAAAGAGGAGCAGAAAATCTCGCCGCTGATCATCTTTCTCGTCTTGAAAATCTCGAATTAGAAGTTCTGAATGAATCAGCCATACAAGACAACTTTCCTGATGAATATCTATTGAAGATAGATTATAAAGAAATCCCATGGTTTGCAGACTATGCAAACTACTTAGTTTGTGGATTCCTTGAAAAAGGATTATCGTACCAAAGACGAAAGAAATTCTTCAGTGATATAAAACACTATTTCTGGGAAGATCCACATCTGTTTAAAAGTTGTCCCGATGGAATAATACGCCGATGTGTATTTGGAGATGAAGCTAGTAAAATTTTAAACCATTATCACACAGGACCAACAGGAGGGCATTATGGGCCTCAACTAACAGCAAGAAAAGTTTATGAAGCTGGATTCTATTGGCCTACAATTTACAAAGACGCACACCTTCTTTGCAAATCCTGTGATGCATGTCAAAGGGCCGGAAAAATAAGTCAACGTGATGAAATGCCACAAAATGTCATCCAAGTATGTGAAGTATTTGACATTTGGGGTATTGACTTTATGGGTCCATTTCCAAAATCTCATAATAATCTATATATACTCGTAGCCATTGATTATGTATCTAAATGGGCGGAAGCACAAGCTCTCCCAACTAACGATGCACGAGTTGTAGTCAACTTTTTAAAACGTCTTTTTGCAAGGTTTGGAACACCGAAAGCTTTAATAAGTGATCGGGGTACTCATTTCTGTAATAATCAACTTGAGAAAGTTCTTAAAAGATATGGAGTAACTCATAAAATCTCCACCGCATATCATCCACAAACAAGTGGACAAGTTGAAAATACCAACCGAGCTTTAAAACGTATTCTAGAGAAAACCGTAGGATCAAATTCGAAGGAATGGTCCATTAAATTGGAGGATGCACTCTGGGCTTTTAGAACAGCCTACAAAACTCCAATTGGAACCACACCTTTTAGACTTGTTTATGGAAAAGCATGTCATCTTCCAGTAGAAATTGAACACAAAGCATTTTGGGCTTTGAAGACATGTAATCTTGATTTACATGAAGCCGGACGTCTACGATTAAGTCAACTAAACGAATTAGAAGAATTAAGACATGAAGCATACGAAAATTCGTTAATCTATAAAGAAAGAACGAAGAAATGGCATGATAAAAGAATCAGAAGTTCAAAGGAATTTAAAGAAGGAGACAGAGTTCTTCTTTTCAATTCACGATTCAAGCTATTTCCTGGAAAATTGAAATCAAGATGGTCTGGACCATTCATAATCAAAAGAGTTTTCCCATACGGAACGATAGAATTAATAAATTCAAATGGGATTGAATTTAAAGTTAATGGTCACAGAGTTAAACATTACATACATGGTCCGATGGAAGTCGACAACGAAGTTAATCACAATTTCGACACCACAGCTAACTAAGTGTGGGGAGAATCAAGTCTTTAAAGGATAATATGTATTTCTGTTAGAGTTAGATTGTCTGTTTTCGTGTAGTTCTCGAAAATGGAACACGTATGGTCTTTCCCTAGCAGACCCTAAAGAACTAGTCTTCTCCCCCCATTCTGAATTTTTATTTTTTTTAGGTTTCTACGAAATGAAGACTGCCTGTGAACTAAACCATGGTCTAATGCTACACGCTTTGATCACTAAACGTAATAATGACATACTACCGAGCGAATTAGTATCAGTAATCAGAGAAAGAATGGACGGAGTTAGAAAAGAATCCAGATGCGAAGATAATAAGTTACAATTTGGTAAAGGAAAATCAAAATCCGCAGCGAAAAGAAGAGCACGACACCTAGAAAGATGTCACAAATGCGGAAAATGGTCACATGGAGGTAAATGTTCAAATAATCAAACCTATTCAAATACCGAATTTGTTACTTTATGCAGAGACGGACCGTTCATATGTTTAGAAGAAAAGACACTGAATGCTCGGGGTTACGCCTATGCAGCCATGGAAAACCAATTAAACCGACTATCTTATGAATGGAATAGATCATATAACTAAGAAATCTATTTCACAGGTATGTCTGTACAGTTTTTATTTTTATTTTTATTTTTAACCTTTTGATAATAAACGCTAATTTGTTCGCTAAAAAGTATTAAATTGGTATTGAATAAAATTAGGTTTGGCGACCGAAATTATTGATATCATTCAAAAATTTATTAAATCACTGCGAAATTTAACGTTTATTCTTAAGGTATAAATATCTTTAATCAATCAACCCAAAATATTTCAAAAATTCGTCATGAGTTAAATTAGGTCTTGGAACCGAAATTACTTTACCGAAAAGAGGGGCGCATATTTTTGATAATATTTGATTGATTAAAGTGGGATAAAAAGACAAAAAGATTTTTAATTTTATTTTTACCATGTTTTTAAAATTAATATTTAAATCTTAAATTAATATTGTAAACTTTGTAAAAACAATATATTTAAAATTGTAAATATTTGAAAAATTAATATAAGTTTGATATGAATTTATAAATTTTTAAATTAAGTTTGGTATGAATTTTTAATTTTTAAAATATTAATTTTTAATTTTATGCATTTCAAATTTTAAGTTTGGTGTGAATTTTTAATATTAATTTTGAATTTCATATTTAAGTTTTGTGAATTTAAAAACAAAAATTTACTTTATCTCATTAAGTTAAGAATATGATTTTTAAAATTCGTCGTAAGTTGAAGACTAGGTCTTTGAACCGAAATTGCTTTACCCGAGGGAGGGACGAGAACTTTTATTATCATTATTTTTAATCTTATTGATTTAAAGTATGCCAAAAACATTAAAAAACCCAAAAATCTTAGCTTTTAAAACAATCGCTACAAAAAGACAAATTTTAAAATTTTGTCGAGGGACGGACTAGGACATCGATCCGAAACGACCTCGTCCTAAATAACAAGGGAAACAAAATTTTAAAATTAATTACTTAATTGTTTTAATAAGTTAATGATTATAAAAAAAAAAAAAAAAAAAAAATACCAAACTCCGCGACTCGCGGAGTTTGGTGCTTAAATCTCCGCGACTCGCGGAGGGACCGAAAATCAGAAAAAAAAATATAAAGAGCTGAACGATTAGTTCACTCAACCACAAAAACACAGCGAATTAAACTGCGAGAAAACCCCGAAAATACACCCAAAAACACCCCAAAAATCCCAATTTTTAACCGTTAATCATCAAATTTTTTGCTAAAATCATGTTGAGAAGGATGCTATCTAAGAATTACTCAAGAAAAATGGTAAATTTCTACACCTAAACACCATTTAATCCGAAATTTGATGTTCTTGAGCTATTTTTTCCCCAATTTGATTTTGATGCTTTTTAGTGTAATTAAGCTTAAATTGTTTATGTATTATGCTTGTATAACCTAGATTGATGCTGTTTAACATGATTAGAAGCCTTAAACTTCAAATTTTGAATAATCTAGGGTTTGTGTTCTTGAGCAAATTTGGGGCTTTTTGATATAAACAGGTTATGGCCGATTTTTGTCATGAATTGTTGCTAAATTGAGTAGTGTAACATGTCTAGGTAGTTAAATGATCCAAACTTTGAGCCTAAACATGATTTTGAGAATTAAAGTGGACTTTTTCAAGTCTAAAATTCATGAACTTGATTTTTGAAAGATAACGCCATTTGAGACTTGTTTAATTGCTAGTAATGATTATTTTGACATGTTATTTGAGTTGAATGCTTATGAACTTGGCGAAAATTTTCGTATATGCTTATTTGAAAAAGTGTAGATTTGATAAAAATGTGAAAATAAGCTTAAGTTTGATATAAATTGATAATGTCATTATAATTATTTTGATTGATGATTTTGCTGACACTAATGCATATTTGGATGCACAAAAATTGTGTTTGATGTGTTTTGCAGAATGAAAGGGGTGAATCTTCATCCCAAGCCCGCAATGCTCCTGCTGAGAATTTGGAACAACATGAGGTGGATAACTACTACAAGCAGGATGTACCTCATCCAGTCATGACCTTTTCCGATATGCATTTGGAAGAGTTGCACCCGAACCTGAGATTTGACAGACTTTGGATAGATTATCCAAAATATCAACGGGGTTTGCATACTCTTCACTCTAAGGTTGTTGAGGTACCGAGGGTCATAGAATGGGGACCCTTAGAAGCTGTAGAATTGGCCGGGCCAATTAGGGAATTACTTGTACAGAGGTATGGTAATTCTTCTTTTAATGACTGGATATGTTTATTCACCATACGTAGACCTGTATATAAAGTATGGTGTGAAGAATTGTTATGTAGTATAGAGTTAAATGATCGGGTAGCTAGTTTAACCGATCGTTCTTTTATTAGATTTTTGTTAGGCGGTTCGATGCGCCACATGTCTTTACTGGACATGGCTCAGGCTTTACGTATATATACGCCTGAGGAGTTAGCGTCTGCCGATTGTAGAGGATTGATACTAAACGGTAGAAAGATAGATGAGAATTTTGATACACACGGTGTGTGGAGTCAAATGACAAGCCATCACCGTTTCAAAGGGGGAAACTACTCTTATTTGGATATAGATAGAGCCGAATTAAGAGTGATACATAGGTTTTTAGCTAATTCGATTACACAAAGGGGTAAGAACAAAGAAAAAGTAAATGAACAAGATTTGTTTTACCATATGTGTATTCGAGACCCACAGAGCGCTGTAAGTATACCATATTGTGTGGGTTATTATTTATCAGCTATGGTTCGGGGGATGCGACCACATAGCATAATAGGAGGTGGTATTTTTATTACTTTGATTGGTGAATATCTCGGTGTGGATATAAGTCGGGGGGGATTATTACTAGAAGAACCGGAACCCCGCGACACTATAGGTTTAAATGTATACCATGGTGCGAAAGTTTTGAAGAGGCAAAATAATGCTGCAGTACGATACCATGGTAGACATCCACAGGTAGAGAGAAACCAGCAACAAGGTAATGTAGGAGGGGGGAATGAGATGCAAGAAATGCATAGGTTTATAGCTTCTCAGGAATACGAAAATGCTAGACAGAGAGCATTTGAAGATTGGCAAGTTCATCAGAACCAGATCATAGCTCATTGCCAACATATAGGTAGAAACTATATTCCTACACCGAAACCCATCTTCCCTCCTTGGTCTATAGAGATGCAGCCACCATATCCTACGTATGACCCTGCCGAAGCATTCTATAGCACTTATGGTTATGCCTGGAACCCCTATTGGTACCAATATCATCCTTAGTTTACTTATTATTATTTTTTATTTTGTAATTTGTAATTATTGATACATTTAATATTTTTGTTAATATTGTAATCATTTTTATAATTATCTAACTTTTATTCTTAGATTTTAATAATTTTTGAATGTGGGGTAATATACCAAACTTCAAAAATATGTATATATGTTTGCAGTTTATCTTATGTACACAACAGGGTAAAACAACGCATTTTCAAAGACTGGCATTAAGTTCAGCAAAAGCAACTAATTTTGACGACAAGATGCAAAATATATGTGAAATAACAACAAGACGGAATGAACAAATGATGTGCACCATTTATCATTCAGCAAACAAACGCCAATATATTTGGAAACTTTGGTAAAAATTTAATCATTTTCACACAAATCACCCTCAATAATTTAAATTGTTACTGATTTCTTGCAAATGAGGGCATTGCAAGATCTTAAGTGTGGGAAGGGATTAAATTCTTTCGGATTTTAAAATTTTTATATTAAACACTTGGTTACCATTAAAAATACTAGTAAAGCAGTAGTTGTATTAGAATCTAGTGCTCTCTGATAAAAAAGAACAGCCCTAGTCTTATATACTGACTACCCAATTCTAGTAAAATTTTTCAAAATTTTCAATTAAATGAATTCAAAATCATGTTTATACATATTTATGAACGATAAAACTAGGTTTTAACACCGAAATTATTGTTACCTCGGAAAGGACATAAATTGAGAAACAAACTAAAATGTTAAAATTCATTTAAAATGGAATAGAGGACGATAAAAAGGAAAATAAAAGCCAAGTGTGGGAAAATTTACCAAGTTATTTTAAACATATGTCACATATATCTGTAACAAATAACTGAAAATACTTTTGCTTTGGACTAAACTAAACTGTTTTACCCGATGAAAGAAAAGAAGAGATGGATCTACACGATGAATCAATTCCATCATTAAAAGGAAGTAAAGTCTTCCGAAAAAGACACGCGCTTCTTGATTTAGGTCATGAAGTTGTCGTCCAGACCAGCTGTAGGTTGACGAAAAATCTAGAAAAGTCATCACTAAAATCAGCAGAAAATCCACGGACCTCAGCATTAAACAGGGTCGCCAAGTGGTCAGATTTATCCTAACCATGAGAAGGATTTATCTCGTACAATGGGGGGGCACCATGCAAATTAGCTGGATAAGACTAATGAATCAGATCCCCAGAAAGGATAATCTCCTTAAAGATTAAAAATCAGCTTTTAAGACTGATATTACTCAATCCTAGAGATTGACCTTAAAGATTGAGAATTACAAACTCATGGAATTCGATGATATCTAAACTCGAGCTTAAACGAGAAAATATTTTGATCAAAATTACAAACCGATTTGTTTTCTGAAAACCCTATTTTCAATGCGTTCATTACCATTGAACGTAAAATCCTAGGAATTCACCTGGAATTCATTAGGTCACCTGAACTAAATCGGGTGTCAACCGTAAGAACGGTGGTTGCATAGTGGTCAAAGACAGGACCTTGTGCCAGACCGAAAAATTATAAGGGTGAGCTTTACTATTGCTCCTACCAAGGATAGTAATTGCGTCCGACACGTTATAAACCATAATCAAAAGCATGTCACGGGACATTGCCTTAACAGTTGCTTGTTCAACGCTTTCCTTTACAACCGGACGGTAGTTTGCCGAAAGGTAATATACGGGACAAGTAAACTGGACGTGTTGCTTTCCTAATACAAGGTTAGCAAGTGGGTGACACAAAACCGCAAGTTTTGAGCTAAAATTTTCAAATCTGAAACCCACCAAACCCACAAAAATATTTTGCAAACACCGGTAAAGGGTTATCCCGGAAAACTTATCTAGGGTAAAAACTAGATTTAATTTTCAAAAGATCAAATGTTTTCATAAAGATCCAATTTCCTTAATGGATCTAAATTTTTATAGTCATGTGGGACTGTTAACCATATCATTACTACCATTGTTTATACCGCCGTATAGAAATCACTGATGTACAAAGTGTGAAGAATAAAGAAGTGATTCTAGTGTTTCAAGACGATATTGCTTGAGGACAAGCAACGCTCAAGTGTGGGAATATTTGATAATGCTAAAAACGAACATATATTTCATAGCATTATTCCTCAAGAAAGACAAGCTTTTAGTTGCAATTGTTCTATTTACAAGTGATATTCGTTTAAATAATAAAAGGTGAAGACAAAAGACAGATTCGACGAATTGAAGACGCAAACGACCAAAAAGCTCAAAAGTACAAAAGACAATCAAAGAGGTTCCAATTATTGATAAGAAACGTCTCGAAATTACAAGAGTACAAGATTCAAAACACAAAATACAAAATATAAAATTGTACGCAAGGACGTTCGAAAATCCGGAACCGGGACCAGAGTCAACTCTTAACGCTCGACGCAACGGACTAAAAATTACAAGTTAACTATGAATATAAATATAATATAATATATAATTAATTATATTAATTATATATATATTATATATATATATTATAAAACCGTCGGCAGAGAAACTCCAAGGGTGTGAGCTGTAAATACATTCTCCGTGACTCGCGGAGTTTGAAGAGCATTTTGCCGCGAGTCGCGGAGCCCCAAAAATCACAAATCCCTATAAAGCAAACCGAATTCTGATCAAAATTTCATATTCTATTTCTCTCATCTCTCTATCTATACGATATATATATATATATAATTTATATTTTAATTTTAATTTTAATTATAATTCTAATAATAAGGGTATGTTAGCGAATGTTGTAAGGGTGTAAGTTGAAATTCTGTCCGTGTAACGCTACGCTATTTTTAATCATTGTAAGTTATGTTCAACCTTTTTATATTAATGTCTCGTAGCTAAGTTATTATTATGCTTATTTAAAACGAAGTAATCATGATGTTGGGCTAATTACTAAAATTGGGTAATTGGGCTTTGTACCATAATTGGGGTTTGGACAAAAGAACGACACTTGTGGAAATTAGACTATGGGCTATTAATGGGCTTTATATTTGTTTAATTAAATGAAAGTTTGTTAATGTTAATATAAAGATTTACAATTGGGCGTCCCTATAAATTACCATATACACTCGATCGGACACGATGGGCGGGGTATTTATATGTACGAATAATCGTTCATTTAACCGGACACGGGAATGGATTAATAGCCACTAGAATAATTAAAACAGGGGTGAAATTACATTCAAGGGTAATTGGTGTAATTGTTAACAAAGTAGTAAAACCTTGGTTTACACGCAGTCGATAACCTGGTGTATTCATTAAACAAAGTATTAAAACCTTGTTACAATTATAATCCCCAATTAGTTGGAATATTTAACTTCGGGTATAATAATAATTTGACAAGGACACTTGCAATTTATATTTATGACTGATGGACTGTTATGGACAAAAACCAGACGGACATATTAAATAATCCAGGACAAAGGACAATTAACCCATGGGCATAAAACTAAAATCAACACGTCAAACATCATGATTACGGAAGTTTAAATAAGCATAATTCTTTTATTTCATATTTAATTTCCTTTATTTTATATTTAATTGCACTTCTAATTATCGCACTTTTATTTATTGTTATTTAATCGCACTTTTAATTATCGTACTTTTTAATTATCGCAATTTTATTTTATCGCATTTTTATTATTCGCAATTTCATTATCGTTATTTACTTTACGCTTTAATTTAAGTCTTGTATTTATTTTATATTTTACATTAGGTTTTAACTGCGACTAAAGTTTTAAAATCGACAAACCGGTCATTAAACGGTAAAAACCCCCCTTTATAATAATAATATTACTTATATATATATTTGTATTTTTATAAAAGTAAACTAATATAGCGTTGAGCTTTGTTTAAAGATTTCCCTGTGGAACGAACCGGACTTACTAAAAACTACACTACTGTACGATTAGGTACACTGCCTATAAGTGTTGTAGCAAGGTTTAAGTATATCCATTCTATAAATAATTAAATATCTTGTGTAAAATTGTATCGTATTTAATAGTTTTTCCTAGTAAAATATAAACTATTTTATATACACCTCGCATAACATTATAATTCTTCTAGAAATACATCGGGATATTCTCTTACAATCGGCATGTCATCAATGCTTCTTCCTTCGGTATTGATCTTCGTCACCTGTGCCAGAATAGCATAACAACCTTTTCTTATAAGTTTCCGGGCCTTCATACAGCTGATGAGGTTCAGCTTCGAGTTTATCTTCTCCCCATAAATCATTAATGATGTTTCATCCTTACGAGGGATGCGGATTGCTTTCTCAGCGCAAACAACTTCCGCTCTTATTTTAGACATCCAATCCATGCCAACGATTACGTCAAAACTTCCTAATTCTACGGGTATCAAATCGATTTTGAATGTTTCACCACCAAAGTTTATCTTACAACTACGACAAATTTTATCAACTTTTATTAGCTTACCATTAGCTAACTCTACAGTATGTTTGTCATCTAGAGGTAACAATGGACAGTTTAGCCTAGTGCAAAAGTTTCTACTCATATAACTTCTATCAGCACCCGTATTAAATATAATGTAGGCTAATAGGTTATTAATGGTATACGTACCCGTGACAAGATCAGGATCCTCACGTGCTTCACTAGCACTAACATTAAATGCCCTCCCATGTGCAGGTTCTTTGTTCTTCTCCTTATCAGGGCATTGATTTATAAAGTGACCAGGCTTCCCGCATCCAAAACATTTCTTGACATCGGTCGGTTTTGTCTTTACTTCAGAAACAGTGGCATAACAATCTTTCGCCACATGCCCTTTCCTATTACACTTATCACAGACCACCTGGCAATAACCTGAATGATGGGTGTAACATCTTTTGCAAAATGGATGGGGTCCCTTATAGTTTGGACTAGCAGTTGCCTCATCTTGTTTACCTTTAAAAGTCTCTCGCCTCTTCAGGTGAGTACTCTTACCCTAATAGTCTTCCCATTTCCTCTTTCCTTCAGTTGTCTTGACTTCGGTAATTGGTGCCTTAATGGAACTCTTCGTGATCTGGTCCATGAGTTGGTGTGCCATTCTCATGGCTTCCTGCATTGTATTTGGTTTGGATGATGTAACATTTCCTTTGATATTGATCGACAAACCGTCAATATACATCTCTATCTTTCGTTTCTCATTTGGCACTAATTCAGGACACAACAAGGCTAGTTCCATGAAACGCTTTTCATAGTTTTTGAGTTTCGCATCGACAACCTTCAGATTACGTAACTCGGATTCCATTTTTCTGATCTCATTTCGAGGACAGTACTCCTCGATAAGCATCTTTTTCAATTCTTCCCAAGAGATATCATATGCCGTATCTACTCCTTCTGCTTTAGCATAATTGTTCCACCAAGTAAGTGCACCGTCTTGCAACGTGCACAAAGCATACTTTGACTTGTCTCCATTCGCACAATTACTGATTTTGAAAACGGACTCCATCTTTTCAAACCATCGGGTTAGACCGACTGGTCTCTCAGTTCCACTAAACGTCTGTGGTTTGCATGCTTGAAAAGTTTTGTATGAGCATTCGTTTCGTGAGTTTGTGTTTACGGCTGTTGCTTTTGCTGCCTCGGCTGCAGCAATTCTTTCATTCACACGTTTCTCGACTAGTTCCTCAAACTCAGCATCCGACATTTGAGACATGTTTCTTCAATAAACACAACATAGATAATTTAATCATATAGAATATTATAGATATAATAAGCAGTCAATAGTTAATCATAGCATATTAATAATATGAACCAATTATTATAAAAGCATTTTCTTCTTATTATCATTTTATAATTATTTCTAGGGTATTACCCACCCGTTAAAGTTCATACTTAATAGCTTAGTACAACAATTAACTACTACCGTTCAAATAATATTCTATTATGAAAAACTAATGCATTATCATTTCACGCTTTATTCTTCAGTGCATTATCGTACAACGATACAATACCACTTATTCACATAAGTTTATTTTACATAAAACATATGTAAGATAAAGCAAAGCACACTAATTAATATTATACACTGCGTGAAGTGATGTCGTAGCGGAAATGGTTTTTAAAAATGGCGAGACTTCTTGTTATCAGGTACTGGAATAACGTTTATTCGAGAGGTACGTTTATATTTTCGTAGGGGTTCTGAGGTACTTGATACCTCAGTAGATTTGGTAAGACAAGGGTGGCTAGGGGTAGCAATGTCTGGAGCACTTTGTGCAAAAATTTCCTTATTAATTTTTGGATTTAGAAATTATGGGTTGGTGACTACAGGTTCATTTCCCTTGTTAAATTCTTTTTTAGTAATCTCCTTTACTTCCTCCTCCTCCTTACTGATCTCATCTGATGAACTATCTGAGTCTTCCGAGGATGGTGCAGGTGCATCATTTAAAGACCCGTCCTAATCTATCTGGACGAATACATTACATTTGGTTACATCGCGAGGTACTTGACCTCTATATGATAAGTTTTACAAACACTGCATTCGTTTTTAAAAGACCAAACTTTCATTACAACGAAAGTTGACAGGCATGCATACCATTTCATAATATATCCAAACTATGAATGACTTAATATTAATCTTGATGAACTCAACGACTTGAATGCAACGTTTTTTGAAATATGTCGTGAATGACTCCAAGTAATATCTCTAAAATGAGCAAATGCACAGCGGAAGATTTCTTTCATACATGAGAAAAACATGCTTTAAAGTGTTAACCAAAAGGTTGGTGAGTTCATTAGTTTATCATAATCAATCATTTCCATAATTTTAATAGACCACAAGATTTCATATTTCCATTTCTCATAAGCATCATCTCATATCAGGCATTTTGCAAACTGCATAGAGATAAAAATCATTCATATGGATTGAACACCTGGTAATCAACCTTAACAAGATGCATATGGAATATCCCCATCATTCCGGGATAACCTTCGAACATGATAAATTTGAAGTACTAAAGCATCCGGTACTTTGGATGGGGCTCGTTGGGCCCGATAGATCTATCTTTAGGATTCGCGTCAATTAGGGTGTCTGTTCCCTAATTCTTAGATTACCAGACTAAAAAGGGGCATATTCGATTCGATAATCCAACCATAGAATGTAGTTTTGATTACTTGTGTCTATTTCGTAAAACATTTATAAAAGCAGCGTATGTATTCTCAGTCCCAAAAATATATATTCCTAAAGCATTTAAAAAGGGAGCAAATGAAACTCACGATACGATATTTTGTAGTAAAATATGCATACGACTGAACTGAACAATGCAGGGTTGGCCTTGGATTCACGAACCTATATCATTTGTGTATATATCAAAACGTATAATCGTAATCGAACAAATATATATATATTATTATTAGTGATATAATTTTTATATTAGTAACTTTTATATTTCATTATTGATATATATTAATTTTAAAAATATAAATTTTGTTATGTCATATGTATTAAATATATATATATATATATATATATATATATATATATATATATATATATATATATATATATATATATATATATATATATCATTTGTTTGTTAAGAATAGTAATTATAAAATACTACAATAATATTAGTAGTAATTAAAATAATAATAATGATAATACTAGTATTAATAATAATGATAATAATATTACTGATTCTCATAATAATAATATTAATGATATTTTTATTAATAAATCTTATAATAATGAAAATAACAGTTTTTAAATGAACATTTAATAATATTAATTATAAATAGATTAATAATACTAATGTTTAAAAATGATACTAATACTATTATTAATTAAAAATAATGATAACATTAATAAGCGTAATCATAATAATAATCATAATAATTAATAATAATAATGATAATAATAGAAATAAAAGTAATTGTGTATACCCTTAAAGCTTTGTCTATAAAAAAATTGCCTCAGACCGGGCTCGAACCCGCGACCTCTCACTCACCCGACAACAAACACAACCATTCCTCCATTCCGTGTTTCTTGACTTATTTCACGTTTTAATTGTACAAAACCTGTATTTTCGGTTTTCCCTTTCTTCTTCAATTGAACTGGGCTTGTTTCGGCCCAACAACAATTAAAACTTGTAAACTGCCCGATAACAAATTGAAGTGTGGTTGGTGTTTAATAGCATCCCAAAACAAATACAGTCCATTATCATCATCTTTTATTTTAACCTTCAACATAAACATAATCGTGAATCATCATACCTTTCATACATCGTCATCTCATCATCATCATCACATCATAAAAATCATCATTTTATTCATCACGATCATCATCATGATCATGTCATCCTCATCCTTTATCATCGACTTCATCATCATCATACCATCATCATCGGTCATCATTCGATTATCATTATCATTTAACATCGTGACTTTTATCATTACTACTAACATCACAGTGACATCACCTTATCATCATCTGGTCCTATCCTTTTCGCATAAACAGTAGCAACCAAGGTAGATAAATGGTGAATTTGGGGTGGTTTGCGAAGGTGGGTTCAACAGAAAACGAAAACAGAAACCTTTGTAGTAGCGGTTTTAGTTCTTATTAGTTCATGGGTGTGTTTGTGATGATCGGAAGAAATACAGAAGGAAACCGAAGCAATAAAAGGGGTGATGAAGAGTAACAATCGAATGGCTAGTTGTTAGTGATGGTTTATCTAAGGTGATTTATTGATGGTGGGTTGTGTGTTGAACCGAACCTAAAATAGAAACGTAAACCGTAGCATCCCAAAAGGTGATCAGGGAAGTCGTTTGATGATGGTTGTTCCAGTTGAAAATATTGAGTAGAAATTTAGAATAGGAAACATAAACTTGTACGTGTTGTTTGAATAAATAAAAGAGGTATTGTTCGGGTTTGGGATGACCGAAGCATAATACGAGAATGAGCAGCAGCCATGGTAGCGTGGTGGTTTGCGATGGTTGGGCTGCCAAATAGAAACCAATGGTGCAGTTTGATGGGGTTCGAACAATAAATAGAACTAGCAGCTAGTGATCTCGACAATGAGGTTTGTGAGTTTTGGTGATCGGTGATGGTGGTGGAGTAGTAGTAGAACAAAGATGGTGATAAAGGTGGTGGTGATTAGTGTTGGTTTATGGCCATAGAAATAGGAGAGGGTGATGGTTCAATGGTGGGAGTGGCAACGATGGAGGATGGTGAAGTCTTGCGTACATCGAACAATCATAAGTAGAAGCAAGGATGATGGTTCCATTTTGAAGTTGCAATATAATTAATCACAATTGTTGTGGGTTAATAAATAAAGATAGAAATAGGAACATAAGGTAGAAGATGGTTTTAGTGGTGGTCATTGAAGACCAAAGAAGAAAATAATAAATGAAGTGTTTTCTTGTGGTTGGATTAAACGTAAATATATATATACATAAAGTGGTGTGATGAGTACTATCAAATAAAATGAGACAGGAAGTAGTGGTAGTGTTCGAGTGTTCTAATTTAATTGTGCAAGTGCATATATAATAACATGAAATCTGTACTAATTATTATATTATAATAATATAATAATAATTCGTATTAACAACGTGTAAGGAAGAAAATATCATTCATCTCCTTTTGTCAATTTCTACCGACAGTTTACATGGGATATTAAATCGTACTCCGTTGATGATTAATGGCGGATAAAAGTCTTCAGAAAAATCCTAAAATTTTAAATTAAATGTCTTTATTTATTTTGGTAATTATGGTATAGAATTCAGTCACTAACTATTAAATAAAAATTACATTAATTATTCACTCTCAACCCTAAGTAAAATATAAAAAGTTTTAAAATCCAACAAATAGTTTCTAAATATATTTTAAATAAGCCTATAATTTATATAACTCATTTTCGGATCACCATTTATTTTAAAATAATATAAGTTTGAATTTAACTTGTGTAATATTCATCGAATGGCGATTGAGTGTTACTGTCGTTTACTAAATAGATTCGAAATCACAAAATATATATTCTCATACTTTATTTATATATATAGATATGTTGTAAATAATAATTATTATAATATTCTATTTTTATTTTATTAATTTTTAATAAAAACAACATATAATACTTCAAATTATATTTCGAATTATTATTTATATATATATACACACACATATCTATTTACAATTAATTGTTCGTGAATCGTCGGGAACGGTCAAAAGGGTAATTGATTACATGAAATAAATTTCAAAATTTTTGAGACGCAACATAACAGACTTTGCTTATCGTGTCGAAATCATATTAAGCTTAAGTTTAAATTTGGTCGGAAATTTCCGGGTCGTCACAGTACCTACCCGTTAAAGAAATTTCGTCCCAAAATTTGATTAGGATGGTCCTGGCAGACAATAAGTATGTTTTCATCACACATACGAGCTGAAAATTAGAGTTTTATCATCATTGAGTAATATAGATAAAACAATTTGTTTTTGTGAAGAGTACGAGTGAAGCTATCACAAGAGAGTGAGATGAGTAAATGCAAGTTCATCTTAACCGGTGACGTAGTCTTGGTTGATTTCCGAAATTCTAGGGATTTAAAGGAAATCTTCGTAATAAGATTTGGTTCTTCGATAATTAAGTTAATTAGAATCCCTTTTGGTTAAATGCGGTGATCTGTCTAGATTGCTCTGTCTGATATTTCACTATAAATCCATTCTCTTCATTTCCTATATATTTTGGAGTTCCATACTTTTATTCTCTCTTCCCGACTTTAAGTCAAACGAATAATGGTCCATAATTCGTAGATATGATGTTTCGAATGAACATGACTAACGTTCTAAGAAAAAGATTGTAATGGCACGATCTTGATTGGTTAAATTACCAGAATTTAAAAGAAAAGATAGAACTATCGGGAAAGTATGTTCTGAATATGTTTGGAGATTAGATAGAATGTAAGAGTCGTGTAACATGGTACATAATGATGTTATAGTCTGTGAATCATCATGTTTCATTAGAAACTCAGCATGACTTACTGTAATATAATCACGTTGATCAAGTGTCATTATATTATACTAACTCATGCTTCAATTCCCAACACTACTTCAAAGACATTCATATTTTAAATTCAAAGGTTTACAGAATATAGAAACTAAACAGTTTCCTTTTATGATATAACACAGATAGCGCGGAGAGATAATTAATATCGGACGAGAATATTTATGAAGATATCTTCAGAAATATTGAGGATATTTATAATGAAAGATACGATATTATCTTTTAATTCTACAATCAAAATGTGATGAAGAATTTCATTTACAATGATTTAGAACAATTACAGATTAAGGTATTTGCTAAAGATTTCATCAGAAACAGAATCATCTAAATTCTTTATGTACAAGTTTAGTCCTTGTGATTTGTTCTGAGTCTCCTTCATGGTTTGCTCAATTCGTTTTTCAGTATCAAAATTTCTGAGCTTTTTCAACACTCCATTCTTTATCATCAAACTTTTGACTGTTAAGGCAGTCATCAGTTTTCGCTGCTTCATCAGCTTTTTCAGAACTCGGAGATCTGATTCGTAAGCTAGAGTGCTTTTCAAGAATTCAGAGATTCCGAATTGAAATTCATCAGTCCAGAAGATATACGTTATATATAGATGTATAACTATTGACGTAGGAACGCTGCGAAATTCGAGAATTAATGATTAATGCTTCTCGGTATTTGGGTATGGAAACAATCGTTTCAAGATGCCGATGAGTTCATGATAAGACCTTAATAGATAAATATAGCGATTTGTCGGAGAGATTTAAGCCAAAGATCAACGAGATTGCTGATACGTCTGCTGGTAATATGGTGGAATATAAAAGGTTCCCCGGTAACAATAAAAGAGCACGCATATATATTAAGGTTATAATAAGGTTGTTTCGAATGAAAAGTCGAAGTTAACTTGATGAAGCTGTGACAAAACTGGCTATCTCGAACAGGAGTTGCAAAGTTATTTTCGGTAATAATAACACTAAAGGAATTTGCACAGCTACGTGTAACGTTTACTCAGGTTCCGAGAGTTTTTCAGGTGCATAACCATATGCATAAATCTTTCCTTCCGTAGATGAAGTGCGGTTGGTTCATCCTCTCAATTGAGGTATTTTCAAGAATTATGAAAGGTTTGAACGCAGATTGTAATCGTCAAGATACAAATGAGGTTTAAGATGAAATCATGTGGCAAACTTGAAGAAATGTTTAGTTTCATATGTTATAATTAATATTTTAATTCATTTTAATTGTCCAATGTTATTAGTCCACAGTTAGTAGTCCACAATTAGTAGTTCAACAATTCATATATAGTTTAATATATAATATTCGAATTAATTAATACGTGTCGTGACATATTATATACATGTCTCAGACTCGATCACAACTTAAAGTATATATATTATTTAGAATCAACCTCGACCCTTTATATGCTAACTCGAACATTACCACGATATAGAGTGACTTACGGTTATTCCAAATAATATATATAGATGACGTCAATATGATATGTCAAAACATTGTATACGTGTCCCGATATTTAAAGTGTGTAAAATAAATAACATAAATTAAATGACGAAAAATAAAATTGCGAGAATTAAAATTGCGATAAATAAAATGTAATATGGAATTAACAGTTAGCTAGGAACAGTTAGCTAGGATTTTGTTAGCGTGGATTCTTATCAGAATTTCTCATAGTTAATTTGTTTGTTTCTAACAAATTTTATTTTGTCCAATGTTTTCTTCATTATGCCACTTGTTGGATTCTGATAAGTCAACATTCAAATATAAAATTGAATGAAAATGGTTATTCTGCGATGAACGGATACGTATATCAGTAGATGTAAGTAGGATAGTAAATGACTTGTTGAATTGGATTTGAAGAATGTACAGTGTAACTTATTAATGTAAAATCTAAATATTCCTCGGGTATTACCTACCCGTTAAAATATTTTCACAATTAACAGTTTGTACAAAAGAATTTTTAATTACAATCTTTTTGAAAACATATATACATATATATTTTCTTCAGATGCAATCATGGATTTAATGAGTTAATATGATATTAATCTCATTTAATTTATCGTTAGAACCTAAATACATAATCTCTAAAACATTAGAAATTATATAATCGTCATGTAGAAGGAAGATAAATGATGTAGAATGATTCGTAGAACGATAATTATGCTCGAGATACATAATGAGATGTTGAGGCGTGTGATGTTGAAACTTGGGTTGTTGGTACCGGTGTTGATGTTGGTGGTACTGTTGGTGCTGGTGATGTTGAAGCTGGTAAGTTTTGCACCATGTTCTCCAAATTGATTACTCGAGCATGAAGTTCATTGACTTCTTGTATTATTCCGGGATGATTGTCGGTCGGAACAAGCAGATGAATAAGATCTAAAATCTGAGATAGTATATAACCGTGACGAGATACTCTGGAAATGAGAGAGAAAATGGTGTTTCTAACAGGTTCACCGGTAAGTGCTTCAGGTTCTTCACCAAGAGGGAAATGTGGTGGATGAAAGGGATCACATTCTTCTTGTCTCCAATGATTTAGTAGACTACGAACCCATCCTCAATTCATCCAGAATAGATGATGGGTAATTGGTTGATCCATTTCAGTCACACTGCTTTCGGAGCTTGAGTGAAACTCCATATCGGAATCCGGGGGGACTTGAACTAGTGGCGAGTTCCATTTCGTACTATTGAATAAAGAATTTTTTTTCGATATGAAATGATTTCCTGCTATCGGATGGTATTCTAATTATATAGAATATCTATATATATAGAACAAAAGATTTCGTAGATTACGGAGGAATTTGCAGAATATGTCAGGCAAAGTTTACAGTAACAGATACGCTAAGATATGAATTAGCAGATACGCTAAGATATGAATTTTTGTCTATACACTATTCATGCAATTAATGCAGTAAAATATGTCTAGACTAATAATGATAAGCAGGTAATTTCCTAAGGATGATAAGCAGGTAATTTTCGACACGATATGATAAGAAATTTTTTTTGACATGCAACTAAGGTCTAAGTCCAGACTCACTAATGCATCTTAACGACTATCAGTTAGACACACTAATGAAAACCTTGTTCACTAAGACCACCTCTCTGATACCAACTTTAACGACCCGTCCTAATCTATCTGGACGAATACATTACATTTGGTTACATTGTGAGGTACTTGACCTCTATATGATAAGTTTTACAAACACTGCATTCGTTTTTAAAAGACCAAACTTTCATTACAACGAAAGTTGACAGGCATGCATACCATTTCATAATATATCCAAACTATGAATGACTTAATATTAATCTTGATGAACTCAACGACTCGAATGCAACGTCTTTTGAAATATGTCATGAATGACTCCAAGTAATATCTCTAAAATGAGCAAATGCACAGCGGAAGATTTCTTTCATACCTGAGAATAAACATGCTTTAAAGTGTCAACCAAAAGGTTGGTAAGTTCATTAGTTTATCATAATCAATCATTTCCATAATTTTAATAGACCACAAGATTTCATATTTCCATTTCTCATAAACATCATCTCATATCAGGCATTTCGTAAACTGCATACAGATAAAACTCATTCATATGGATTGAACACCTGGTAATCGACCTTAACAAGATGCATATAGAATATCCTCATCATTCTGGGACAACCTTCGGACATGATAAATTCGAAGTACTAAAGCATCCGGTACTTTGGATGGGGCTCGTTGGGCCCGATAGATCTATCTTTAGGATTCACGTCAATTAGGTTGTCTGTTCCCTAATTCTTAGATTACCAGACTAAAAAGGGGCATATTCGATTCGATAATCTAACCATAGAATGTAGTTTCGATTACTTGTGTCTATTTCGTAAAACATTTATAAAAGCAGCGCATGTATTCTTAGTCCCAAAAATATATATTGCAAAAGCATTTAAAAAGAGAGCAAATGAAACTCACGATACGATATTTTGTAGTAAAATATGCATACGACGGAACTGAACAATGCAGGGTTGGCCTTGGATTCACGAACCTATATCATTTGTGTATATATTAAAACGTATAATCTTATAATTGGCCTTGGATTCACGAACAAATATATATATTATTATTAGTGATATAATTTTTATATTAGTAACTTTTATATTTCATTATTGATATATATTAATTTTAAAAATATAAATTTTGTTATGTCATATGTATTTAATATTATATATATATATATATATATATATATATATATGTATATATATATATGTATATATATATATATATATATATATATATATATATATATATATATATATATATATATATATATATATATATATATATATATATATATTATTTGTTTGTTAAGAATAGTAATTATAAAATACTACAATAATATTAGTAGTGATTAAAATAATAATAATGATAATACTAGAATTAATAATAATGATAATAATATTACTGATTCTCATAATAATAATATTAATGATATTTTTATTAATAAATCTTATAATAATGAAAATAACAGTTTTTAAATGAAAAGTTTAATAATATTAATTATAAATAGATTAATAATACTAATGTTTAAAAATGATACTAATACTATTATAAATTAAAAATAATGATAACATTAATAAGCATAATCATAATAATAATCATAATAATAATCATAATAATTAATAATAATAATAATGATAATAATAGAAATAAAAGTAATTGTGTATACCCTTAAAGCTTTGTCTATAAAAAATTGCCTCAGACCGGGCTCGAATCCGCGACCTCTCACTCACCCGACAACAAACACAACCATTCCTCCATTCTGTGTTTCTTGACTTATTTCACGTTTTAATTGTACAAAACCTGTATTTTCGGTTTTCCCTTTCTTCTTCAATTGAATTGGGCTTGTTTCGGCCCAACAACAATTAAAACATGTAAACAGCCCGATAACAAATTGAAGTGTGGTTGGTGTTTAATAGCAGCCCAAAACAAATACAGTCCATTATCATCATCTTTTATTTTGACCGTCAACATAAACATAATCGTGAATCATCATCCCTTTCATACATCGTCATCTCATCATCATCATCATCACATCATAAACATCATCATTTTATTCATCACGATCATCATCATGATCATGTCATCCTCATCCTTTATCATCAACTTCATCATCATCATACCATCATCATCGGTCATCATTCGATTATCATTATCATTTAACATCGTGACTTTTATCATTACTACTAACATCACAGTGACATCACCTTATCATCATCTGGTCCCATCTTTTTCGCATAAACAGTAGCAACCAAGGTAGATAAATGGTGAATTTGGGGTGGTTTGCGAAGGTGGGTTCAACAGAAAACGAAAACAGAAACCTTTATAGTAGCGGTTTTAGTTCTTATTAGTTCATGGGTGTGTTGGTGATGATCGGAAGAAATACAGAAGGAAATCGAAGCAATAAAAGGGGTGATGAAGAGTAACAATCGAATGGATAGTTGTTAGTGATGGTTTATCTAAGGTGATTTATTGGTGGTGGGTTGTTTTTTGAACCGAACCTAAAATAGAAACGTAAACCATAGCATCCTAAAAGGTGATCAGGGAAGTCATTTGATGATGGTTGTTCCAGTTGAAAATATTGAGCAAAAATTTAGAATAGGAAACATAAACTTGTATGTGTTGTTTGAATAAACAAAAGAGGTATTGTTCGGGTTTGGGATGACCGAAGCATAATACGAGAATGAGCAGCAGCCATGGTAACGTGGTGGTTTGCGATGGTTGGGCTGCCAAACAGAAACCAATGGTGCAGTTTGATTGGGGTTCGAACAATAAATAGAACTAGCAGCTAGTGATCTCGACAATGAGGTTTGTGAGTTTTGGTGATCGGTGATGGTGGTGGAGTAGTAGTAGAACAAATATGGGGATAAAGGTGGTGGTGATTGGTGTTGGTTTATGGCCATAGAAATAAGAGAGGGTGATGGTTCAATGGTGGGAGTGGCAACGATGAAGGATAGTGAAGTCTTGCGTACATCGAACAATCATAAGTAGAAGCAAGGATGATGGTTCCATTTTGAAGTTGCAATATAATTAATCACAATTGTTGTGGGTTAATAAATAAAGATAGAAATAGGAACATAAGGTAGGAGTTGGTTTTAGTGGTGGTCATTGAAGACCAAAGAAGAAAATAATAAATGAAGTGTTTTCTTGTGGTTGGATTAAATGTAAATATATATACATAAAGTGGTGTGATGAGTACTATCAAATAAAATGAGACAGGAAGTAGTGGTAGTGTTGGAGTGTTCTAATTCAATTGTGCAAGTGCATATATAATAACATGAAATCTGTACTAATTATTATATTATAATAATATAATAATAATTCGTATTAAAAACGTGTAAGGAAGAAAATATCATTCATCTCCTTTTGTCAATTTCTACCGACAGTTTACATGAGATATTAAATCGTACTCCGTTGATGATTAGTGGCGGATAAAAGTCTTCAGAAAAATCCTAAAATTTTAAAATAAATGTCTTTATTTATTTTGGTCATTATGGTATAGAATACAGTCACTAACTATTAAATAAAAATTACATTAATTATTCACTCCCAACCCTAAGTAAAATATAAAAAGTTTTAAAATCCAACAAATAGTTTCTAAATATATTTTAAATAAGCTTATAATTTATATAACTCATTTTCGGATCACCGTTTATTTTAAAATAATATAAGTTTGAATTTAATTTGTATAATATTCATCGAATGGCGATTGAGTGTTACTGTTGTTTACTAAATAGATTCGAAATCACAAAATATATATTCTCATACTTTATTTATATATATAGATATGTTTTAAATAATAATTATTATAATATCCTATTTTTATTTTATTAATTTTTAATAACAACAACATATAATACTTCAAATTATATTTTGAATTATTATATATATATATATATATATATATATATATATATATATATATATATATATATATATATATATATATATATATATATATATATATCTATTTACAATTAATTGTTCGTGAATCGTCAGGAACGGTCAAAAGGGTAATTGATTACATGAATTAAATTTCAAAATTTTTGAGACTCAACATAACAGACTTTGCTTATCGTGTTGAAATTATATTAAGATTAAGTTTAAATTTGGTCGAAAATTTTCGGGTCGTCACACATCATGTGTGGAAGAATATGTCCATCCGGTGGTCATGATCCGATATCTGCCAAGCGTAATAGGCACAACCCGCCCGTCTGCAGTGTATCTGACCCAATGTCCACGTTCGTTAAGAAATGGTCGCCCTCGTTTATTCCAGGGATCACGGTACCATCGAAACAATACTGTGGCTCCTGGAAACTAGGGCTGGGTGTAGCTGGGACCTCTTCTGGGTTTACCGGGAGTTGAAATTCCCCGGCTACCACAATTTCTTCTTTAATAGGTATTGGAACGCCCTTTTTAGTTGTGGAGAGAATAGATTCAGTGTCCAATTCCGAGTCATACAAAATGATAGGATTAGAAGAAGTCATCTATCACATAATTGAAACAACAATTATATTAGCATATAAATATATCCCATATAGTGTTTTTGACAAAATGATAAGCAAAAATCGGTAAAAAACTGATATGATTATAGTCCAGACTCACTAATGCATCCTAACAACTACCAGTTAAACACACTAATGCAAATTCTGGTTCCCTATGACCTCAAGCTCGGATACCAACTGTAACGACCCGTCAAAATCGCTATTGACGCGGCACGTTAATCATTGATTCCACAGTGAGGTTTTAACCTCTATATGATACGTTTTGATAAAATATTTCATTCATTAAAATAAGTGACTTTTTAAACATAGAAAGTCATAAGCATGTGGCGAGTGCTTAGGTATAAGCAAATTCCCAATATACATAAGTCTTTATTTTACAGGTTGACATCACAGTCCAATTATTTATTACACAACGTAGTTTTGTTTAGAATGCAATAAACTTTATACAAAGCATGAGAAACTCCATGCAGGCAACAAGCACATCACAGCAGAAGCAGTCTAAGGACCTGAGAATAAAACATGCTAAAAAGGTCAACTCGAATGTTGGTGAGTTATAGTTTTAATTGCTCGAGTCATAAGTATATAAAGATGGACTACAAGATTTCATCACAAGTTTATCAATAGATTCTACATAACAGAGCACCCTGGTAACTAAACTTAACGTTATAATAATAATTACCCTATTCGTTTTAATACACGCAAACCAACGTGTCGTAAAATCAAATAATATACGTCCGTTAAAAGGCTAGCGCTCTAGCTCGGACGGGGATGTCAAGCCCTATGGATCCATATACCATTATTCGCGCCCACCAGTCCACATCCTATGTACTGGCAGCTACTAGTTACCAAAGCTAAGGGATTTTCGATTTAACTCAGTGTATAATTAAGTATGTACTTGTATCCATTGCGTTTAAAATAAATTGCATATATTCTAAGCCCAAAAATATTTAAATAATTTAAAAAGGGATCTATAAACTCACAGTTCAATATTGAGATTCAATATTGTAGGCAAATTGCGTAGACGTAAAGATAGTGGATGACTGTATGGTTGGTCTTGGATTCACGAAAAATACCCCGAATAATACCCAATATTTCCTTAGTTTAAAACGGTTTGAAACCCGAACTAAAACACCCTCGTATATACTTTATTATTATTAAACTTAAATTAAAATTAAAATTAAAATTATAAATATAAATATATTGAGACAGATTGAGAATGGATTCAGAAAAAGATGTGTTGAATTCGGCAGAAGGCTCGTGCCTTTTATAGGCATTTTTTGATTTTTACATCTCTGCGATCGTGGAGTTTTTGTGCCTTACAGCTCCGCGATCGTGAAGGTGCGCGTTTCCAGCTCACACATTTTTGTTCACTAGCTTGTCGACATAATTAATTAATTATATATAATATATCTATAATTTATATAATTATATATATATATATATGTATATATATATATATGTATATATATATGTATATATATATATATGTATATATATATATATATATATATATATATATATATATATATATATATATATATAGATATATATATTATATTCTTGTGCATAGTTGACTTACAATTTTTGCTCCGTTATCTCGTACACTTAAGCCCGGTTTATGTCTCGGTTCCGGTTTCTCGAACATCTTTCCGTATGCTTTAATATCTTGTATTTTACGGTTCGCGATAAGTACCTTTATCAATAATTAGACTTATTTTCCAATAAATTATCTTATTTGAAATGTAACTTATACATTTTAATATTTTGGTCATTTGCTTCTTTGAATCGTCTTCTTATTATTTACTACAATATAATTAATAGTATTTTTAAATCAAGATGTTTTATATCTAAGTTAATATTATATTTAATAACATTGTAAAATATACATATATTTTCATTTAGAAATATATTAATTTGTACAACTTATGATATATATATATATATATATATATATATATATATATATATATATATATATATATATATATATATATATATATATAATTAAAATCATTTAATTACCAGAAGTTGTTATATCACATAACGTTTACACTTAAAGCTTAAACATAAATCATTTATGTACTAACGTTTACTTTTTAACTTCATAAACGTTCTAGTTAACTTTATTTAAATATCAATCGTTTAACATTATCTTTTAATATAGTAAACATATATTGAAACAATTAAGTTTAATGTACAGTATCATACACTTAATACTTTGTTAACGTTTTCAATTTAATATATATATATATATATATATATATATATATATATATATATATATATATATATATATATATATATATATATATATATCGATTTACATATAATTGTTCGTGCATCGTCGAGAATGATCAAAGGTTCCTTGAACGTGTAAACTAGTTCAAAAAGTTTTAAGACTCAACATAATAGGTTCGCTTATCGTGTCGGACACATTCTATCCTGTAATTAATCTATTAATGCGAAATTTTCTGGGTCATCACACCCAATTTAATCAAACCGAAAACATACACAAACGAGCAATTCTACGCATACAATCATCAATACAACAATACACAAGTACTATACTATCATAATAACATCAAAATCAGTAAAATTGAATAAAAACCAAAAAGTTAGGGTTAGGATTTATACCCTAATCGAGAATCAAAGAGTATGGTTGCGTAGAGCACGATACGGTGAATCCGGAAACAATGTAAGCCCTAAATCTTCAAGTGTAATTTGTTGAAGATGATGATGATTATGTTGATGGTGGTGGATGGTACAAAGGAGGAGAGAAAGAGGGTAGGGAGAAAATAAAATGGAATGTGGATTAGGTTTAGGTTTAGTAGTGTAAAATGGGATTAAATTCACAAGTTTGGAAAGTTGACAACCTAACCCCCTCCCCATGGGATTTCAGCCAAAACATACCCAAGGAGTGGGCTCCTTAGCCCATTTTGATGATTAGAAGAAAATTTTGTGGCCCGAATGCCTGAACGAAGCCCGAAACGCGAAAACACCGTTACGCGATTAAATCTTCGGAGGAATTGCGCACACGCGAAAAATAAAATATAGAAATACCTTATATAATCATATGATATAAAAATATCATATTTAAAATAAAGTGGATTTAAAAATCTCAAAAGTCTGACCGTTGGTCTGAAAACCGAAAAGATTCGCCGGATAGAAATCCACGACACGTAGAAACGTACAATATTAAATACGAATACAAATATTCGTATAACACATAATAAGGAATATTATTACTAAAATAATATTATAAGTCATAGAAATGACGTGTCACGAATAACAATTAACGGGCGTTAAATAATAAACAGTAAAAGATAACGGAAAAAGTAGGGTCGTGACAGGTACTCCCCTTGTTGGTGATTTTGTCCATGTGGTTACTTCCTCTAAAGTAGTTACTCCCTCTGTTATTACTCCTACTAGGTTATAACTGGCGATTTCGCCGGATAAAACATAACTTAATAAATCATCGATGAAGATAACAACCACCAGTTTATCGATCTTTGTGAGGTCCAAAAGTCTTCATTTCCATCGTATCAAAATAATTTTAATAGTCACATAAAAGAGGGATATTAAATTTTATATTATGTTTTTATTAAATTCCACATATTATAATCACACAGGATTTCAACATAGGCTCACTATTATGGTTGTTCAGCTTCAATGCCTTTTAAAATACATAAAATAAAGTTTTATATTATGTTTTAAGTAAATTTGTATTGTATGACTTATTATTGTTCTCAAAAACAAAGCAAAAAAATATAAATATATAAACAAAAAATCATATTCATTTAAAACCCGCATTCACTATTGAGGTGTCTGCCTCAATACTTCGACAATAAATCCTCGCTGCAGATTAGTGAGGGACTTCATATAGCGTTCTAAGGAGACCAAGGAACAAAGTTACAAGGGATCTAGATGAAGAAGTCAATAATTACAGAGGATAGTGTTTTAATGTAATGATTTTGATCTTGTATTGAATGCAAAGTGTTTGATAAAATTGAATTGAAATCATATGAACATACAACTTGTGTTTTATACACTAATCCTAATAACAGCTATTTCTATAATTAGGATGGATCCAATACACCTTTTGGAACCCCCTTTTTCATTTGAAGTAATGCAGCCTGTAGATGGACAGCTTGGACCCGTTACTTTGGCTGTTAGTAGCGATCTTGTGACTTGTCTTAAAAAGGAAGTGATGAATTAACTTTCTGATCCTAAAAGTTAAATTACCAAATTTGGTAATTTGACCTCTTTGTTGTTACATCATTCTAACACTCCACCTCAAGTTGAATAGTGGGGTTTCCAATATTCAACTTGCCAAGAACTTCACTGAATAATCTTCCATTGACTGACTTGGTGAGAATATCAGCTAGTTGGTCTTCTAATCTAATCGATGGAAGAGAGATAATTTTAGCATCTAATTTTTCTCTAATAAAGTGTCTGTCGATTTCAACATGCTTCGTCCTGTCGTGTTGAACCGGATTTTCTGAGATGGCAATGGCGGCTTCGTTGTTGTATAAGATTTGAATGGCTTCCTTTGGAGGGAATTCAATTTCTGTTAAGAGTTTTCAAATCCATAGTGCTTCGACTACTCCCTTTGCTATTTCTCTAAATTCCGATTCAGCACTCGATAAAGAAACAACTTTTTGTTTCGTTCTTCTCCATGCCACTAAGTTTCCTACGACAATTGAAAAGAAACAATAAGTTGACTTTCTATCTCCTTTTTCCCCAGTCCAACTTGCATCTTTATATATTTATGTTTCTAGGTGCCCATTTCTTCTAAATACGACTCCATGACCTGATGTCTTCTTTAGATATCGGATAATCCCCATTGCAGCTTCCAAATGATGAACCTGTGATTGATGCATAAATTGGCTTACAACTCCTTCCGCATGTGCTATGTTTGGTCGAGTGTGAGCAAGATAAATGAGTTTTCCCACTATTCTTTGGTATTGCCCTTTATCTACTAGCTCAACATCATCTTCCATAAAAAGTTTTTGATTTGGAATCATTGGAGTCTCGGCTGGTTTGCAATCAATCATCCCTGTTTCTGCAAGAAGATCAAGAATATATTGTTTTTAACAACTAAATATTCCCTGTTGGGATCCTAATACTTCAATCCCCAAGAAGTATTTAAGTTTGCCTAAGTCTTTCATTTCAAATTCTTTAAATAAGCTTAATTTTAAGTTATAAATTTCCTCTTTATCATTTCCCGTTATTATCATATCATCAACATAAATGATTAAGTATGTGTTTCAATTTCCCTTTTGTTTTAGAAAAAGAGTATGATCCGAGTTACTTTGTTTGAAATCATATTTTTTCATAAATAATGTAAATCTCCCAAATCAAGCCCGTAGGGACTGTTTTAGCCCATATAAAGATTTTTTAAGCCGACAAACTTCCCTATCATTGAAGTTTCTCGCAAATCCTGGTGGAGCTTCCATATAAACTTCTTCTTTTAATTTTCCATGAAGAAAAACATTGTTCACATCAAATTGGTGTAGTGGCCATTCTTCATTTGCAGTAATTGAGAATAGAGCTCTGATAGTATCAATTTTTGCAAGAAGGGAAAACGTCTTGGAATAATCTATCCCATAGGTTTGAGTATATCCTTTGGCAACTAGATGAGCTTTATATTGCTCGATGGTGCCATTTGATTTGCGTTTTATTGTAAATACCCATCGGCATCCTACAGGTTTTTTTTTCCTTGAGGTATAACATATTTTTCCCAGGTTTCATTTTTCTTAAGTGCTCCTATTTCCTCTTCCATAACCTTTCTCCATTTTTTAGATTTCATAGCTTGATCAACGGTTGTTGGAATTTCTTCAGAATATAACGCAGAATTGAATTTTTATGCTTCACTCGATAGACTTCCTTGTGCTATATTAGCAATAGGATACCTTGATCTTTGATCTTCCTTTTTCGGGGAGTATCTTTTTGGTGGAACACCTCTATTGATCCTTTTTGGCAACACATACCTTTCGGTGGTTTCAATGAAATTTGAATTATTATCAAGTGGTGTATCATAAGTTGAAATGTTTTGTTCCCCTTCTTCATTATTTAAGGAGATTTCATTAGGTTCAATGTTTGGTGATTCGGGATCAGATTTTGGTGATTCGGGACCGGGATTTTGTGATTCGGGACTGGGATTTTGTGTTGTTGTTTGGGTGTTATCGGAATTTGGTATGTGAATTTGGATATTGTCGGGATTTGGTGTCCATTGTATCCAACTTAGAGTGTCATTATCCTCTTTTTCTCCATCACTCGTGAGTTGGGTATTGTAAAAGATTTCGGTTTCGATAAAGTCACAATTCATCGTAGTAAAAACATGACGTCGTTTAGAGCTATAACACTGGTATCCTTTATGGTGTATTCCATAACCAACCATAACACATTTTTCCGCACATGGATCGAGTTTGGTGCGTTCATTTTTTGGAATGTGGACAAAGACAGAACACCCAAATATCCGAGATTCAATACTAAATGAAGTCGGAAGGTTATGAAATTGAGAAAGTGTATCTTTCGGAGTTTTTGTGCTCAAAACTGTAGTAGGTAGACGGTTAATCAGGTAGGTAGCGGAAGCAAGAGCTTCGGGCCAAAAACTTTTCGAAACCTTAGATTCTATTAACAAAGCTCTTTTCATTTCTAAAAGTAGTCAATTTTTCCGTTCAGATACTCCATTTTGTTCGGGGGTATCAACACATGAGGTTTGATGAATAATCCCGTTATTTAAAAAAAAAAAAGATTCATTGATGAATTAACAAACTCCCCTCCATTATCAGATCTTAGAATTTGTATGTTTTTATTAAGAGTTTTTACCATTTTATAAAATTGAAAGAATTTCTCAAATACTTCTGATTTGTGGGTTAAAAAATAAATCCAAGTCATTCGAGTATGGTCATCAATAAATAGAACAAAATATCGGTAATTTTCCTCCCCATTAACAGGTGCTGGACCCCACACATCAGAAGGAATTAAGGCAAAGGGTACATCTTATCTAGTATTACTAGGTTTGAATGTACTACGGTGGCTCTTGGCCAAAATACAAGTTTCACAATTCAACTTAAAATTAGACAGAAATAAACTGGGAAATAAAGCATGTAAATATCCGGCTGACGGGTGACACAATCTCCTATGCCATAACCAGACTTCCCTCGTAGGTGTTCCGTGAGCAAGTGACACGGTACCTTTTTGAGAAACCTCGTCAACATAGTATAGCCCTCCCTTTTAAGTGCCACGTCCAATCAACAGTCTCGTCTGGATGTCTTGCAAGATGCAGAAAGTCAGATACATGAGGACTTTAAAATTTAATTCTTTTGTAACATGACTTACCGATAACAGTTTATGAGATAAATCTAGCATATATAGACAATTAGGTAATTTAATATTTGGTGATATTTCGATCGTACCACCACTTTTAACTTGAACAATTTCCCCGTTCGCTGTTTGTACTTTATTGTTCCTAGGTTCCATTTTTAAAATAATATGATTTTCATCAAAAGTCATGGTGTCCATTGCTCCACAATCAAATATCCAAGATGTGGATTTTGATATATTTGAAGCAACGTTTGCTTTAGAAAAATCATCACTATCTTGTATTTTAGCTAAACTGAGTACGTATTTTGACACAGAATATTAGTTTTGGGCTTAATAGGCATAGTAATTGTTTTATTTTTAATCCATTACGTTTGACCTGGTCCGATGCCTTAAGCTCATTAGTATGTTTCGTGTGCTCAGTAGGTTTAGTAGGCCTTATAAAAAAGTCTAGTCCATATTTGGTGGGAGTCGGCTGTTTAATTTTAATCCAAGGCTTGCTTGGCCCAATACCCATCCCAGCACCCATATCAAGCCCGTTTTTAAACAATTCAGCCCACCCATGGTCACGTGCTTTACTGTTAGGGTTTAACTGACTTATTTTATTATCCCCATCTGATACACAAGTACGATTCATTTGATAAAAGGAGGTAGAAAGAGATATTGTCTTTCTATTTTTCTCTGTAACACCATTCCTGATATCGGTGTTGATGGTGGTGGTAGGATCGAAGGCATACCTTCCATCATCCTTTGATTTATTTAATTTAGAAAAAGAGTCAGAGAGAGAAGGAGTACCTTTTTTGGTGACGATGCCACCGAAACCTAAATCGGTGGTGGTAGTAGTAGGTTCTCCGGCAGCCACTGCAGTTGCTGCCTTGCCTAGTTTTATCCACTAATCTGGGTACCCTTTTAATCTGAAACACTGCTCTTTTGTATGCCTTGATTTACCACACTCAGCACACTTTAGTTTTGATTTATCAATTCTTGGTGGGTGATTGTTTCGATTCATCTGGGTTAGATGATGTGAGGTTCCTTTGCCTTCACTTGCAACTAACCCTGTTGCAATTTCATGGTTGGTCGAAGTTTCACTCAACGATAACCCCAAAATTTGACGATGAGCTGCCTCCTTTCTAACAGCAGCGTACGCTTCTTCCGCCATTGGTAATGGATTTAGCCGGAGTAACTCTCTTTTTATTGTATCATGTTTTTTGTCGAGAGCTTTTAAGAACTGAAATAACTTTTGTTCTGCTCTTATCTTGTTGTATTGTAACAACCCAACCCGTAATACAAACGATCACGTGGAAATATCAATTTTTTTTTTGTTGCTGGAACAGCATATGGCGCGACGCGCCATATGGCCGCGCGGCGCGCCAAACTGGCCTGTCCAAAAAGTCATGAAATGCGAAAATGTTTGACCACTTCCCGACGTATTTAGACAAAACGCTTTTAACCATACATTAATATATGTAGAACTAACACGTTCCATTAATAAAATTAGTTTTACGAAGAGCGGGCCCACATCGGCCGTTTTACGACTTTCGTACGAAAATACAAGTTTTCAACCACATGATTTGTAATACAAAATAAAGGCCGAGCATGGCGATTGGGGATACGCTACCTAATCCTAATCAATCCAAAAGCAAGCCTTCTAAAGCAACTACACAAGTCCACTAGTCCCCGCTTACCCGAGCCTCCGCATCCATGCAATCTATAAAAAAGTCAACAACGAGAGGGTAAGCTAACGCTTAGTGAGTGAGAATATACTACATACATATATATGCATAAAATGGACACGCCACACAAAACCAAATACCACATACCGGAGCATCCAAGCATAAAGGCAAGCTAGTCTAAGCATACCATAAGATCACTAAGCAACGAGCTAAAGATACATCAACAAAATATAAGTTCACCAACAACGATGTGAACAATGCCAATAAGCTACACCCGGAGGGTTAGCTACAACATGACAATACAACATTATATGTATACAATATATATATATATATATATATATATATATATATATATATATATATATATATATATATATATATATATATATATATATATATATATATATATTTGCTTACGCTTACAACACAATAACCATGGTTAACCAAATCTTCGCAAGGGAATGACTTCGCGAAACAAGTCATCGATGTTCATAACAACCATTAGTGCACTTAACACTTCGTACACTAACCCCACGGGTGGCATCTTAACACTTCGATACTTCACCCCGGGTGGCGTCTTAACACGTCGACACTTCACCCCTAGTGGTGTCTTAACACTTCGACACTTCACTCTTCATTTTACTTGAGGTGGCATCTTAACACGTCGATACTTCACCTCGAGTGGCGCCTTAACACATCGGCACTTCACCCGTTATTCTCTTGGAGTGGCATCTTAGCACATCGATACTTCACTCCGGGTGGTGTCTTAACACATCGACACTTCACCCCGGGTGGCATCTTAACACATCGACACTTCACCCGTCACATTACTTTGAGTGGTGTCTTAGCACATCGACACTTCACTCGTCACGTGAAATGTGGTGTCTTAGCACATCGACACTTCACATCTCACACTACAACAAATAAATACATTATATACCTACGCATATAATTATTCCACTCACTATATTAACCCTTCGTCATTGGGGTTATATAAGTCCACATCACACGCCTATGTGATAACGTACACAAAAAGTGGTAAACTAAAACGCACAACCGTGCCAATTTGACCTATACACAAGTCCAACAATTCCACCTATACGAGAAGCGAGCTCTATAAGCGAGAACCCCTTCACCCGACCCGCACCCATCCTACACATACATATGCATATAGGATATTAACACTCACCTTATCGTCTTGAAGAATGATACCAAAATCCACAATCGCCGATGGAATGTACCTAATCCATTTATCACATAACAAGTAACACAATTAGGGTGGATATACAAATCAACCCAAATTGACAACTAGTGCAATTTCGACCCAAATGCACTTCCGAGCACAAACCGCGCCCAAACTAACCAATAATCACTAACACAAGTGAGAATGGTCCTAATATGCCAATCAAACCCAATCATAGGTGTTAAACACTTATCTTGCCCAAAATGACACTTAAACCATAATTTGACCCATAAGAAGTCAATATCACGCCATTAGCAAGTTTTGACACCAAAACATATTTAACTCGGTTCTATGCTTCAACTTAATCCATTTTAAGTTTATAAACCTTATTAAATCGGTAATTGAGTCATAATCATCAACAAACCCTAATTTTGACTCTAGTCAAAATTAGTCAACCATAAGAACCCTAATGGTTTCCAAAACACCAATAATCACTAACACTAGTGATTATACACCATTTACAAGTCTTAAACATGGTTAAATCATTAACCAACCCAAAACCCGCCAAATATCAAAATAGCAAGTTTCCATAAATCCTCTTCATCAACCAAATGGGTTTTACAACTAACAATCTCAAACCCTAACTTGAATATCAAATCTAACAAATGAAATTCGGAGTTAGAACTTACCAATACTACCAAAAAATAGCTAGGAGCGAGATGAACAACTTTAAAACCCGAGCTTTGGCGAGAATTCGACTCCTTCTCCAAATCAAGCTCTCTCACTCTAGAACTCTTTCTCTCTCTCTAGATGTGGATGAGAGTGTTTGGGTGGGTGAGAAATGAGCTCCAATGGAGTTCTAGATCAGTGTTGATGACCCTAAACCGACCCTAAATGAAAAGACCAAAGTACCCCTCATTTAAACCTTCTAAAAGGCTGAAAATTGCATCAGCAGCAATCGGAGCGCCGCGCCAAATGGTGGAGCGCCGCTCCAACCTGCAGGTCAGTTTTCAGAAACTTGTTTTGACCATAACTTTTTGACCGTAGCTCTGTTTTCGATGAATCAAATATCGTTGGAAATGTAATAAGATTTTCTTTCCAATGGTAAGGCTTTGAAACACCAACACAAACTTTATTTGGGGTTGAAAAGATACGTACACACCTTGTCACTTCAGACAACGTCCAGTTTCCTTCGGCGTTCGGGCAAGCAACACGTACACTTCATACACACATCGTACACCATAAATACATTATGTACAATAAATATTTGGGTCTTACAACTCTCCCCAACTTAAACTCGATCACGTCCTCGTGATCTTCTCCACTTAACCAATCCGGACCTGCTCAACGGTCCTCAATTATAAGTCCCAATCCGAACTTTCCTGGACAATTCTTCCCAATGAATCACCTTTAACATCTAAAATTTTCACCCGCGATTTATCAAAACCACAATCCGAGCACTAAAACCTGCTCAATTCCCATATCGGGAAAAACTCAACCAATCTCGTACCGAGATATCAATTCCTTAGCGTACCTTTACCAAGGATAACGCTAAAAGCGACCAAGTCTCAACCTAAAGTCAACAATCTGAACGTTGATGATCGAACCACATGAATCCTTATGGATTACACTTACCTCTAAACATCCTTTGTAGTGCGCAATATAACCAATACGCCACTATCCTAACATCATAAGCAACGGCTAAAACCAAAAGCACCCAAAACGACTATGGCAACGCTAATCCTAAGGTGTACAAAATCGACTATTGTCACACCCGTAACAACATGTGAGCGAAACACGGCTATCACATCACTAATCACACAACATGGTCCTCACGACCCCACCATCGGTGTATAAAACAACCGATAGATCACTCAACACCGGATGAAGTCAGCGGACCCCGTCAACGGTCATGCTTCACCGATATATCACTACTCCCATGATGAAGTCAGCGGACCCCGAAGGTCATGCTTCACCAATCAACAATACCATGATGAAGTCAGCGGACCCCGAAGGTCATGCTTCACCAATCAACAATACCATGATGAAGTCAGCGGACCCCGAAGGTCATGCTTCACCAATCAACAATACCATGATGAAGTCAGCGGACCCTGAAGGTCATGCTTCACCAATCAACAATACCATGATGAAGTCAGCGGACCCCGAAGGTCATGCTTCACCAATCAACGCCCTTTTTGGCCACGAACAACGAGTAGCGTAACATCGCGCTCTGCTACGCCATAGTGAATCCTAACGGATACCACTAACCATTCACACAATCGAGCAAGAATCACCTATATCGAACATAGGCACAAAATAAAAATTCTCTAAAAGAGAATCCGACACACACATCACTTAACCGAGGGATTTCAACTTGCTCGCCAAACACGTCCATTATCTCTCAACGAGATTTACCACATTACCACCTCGGTGATAATTTCCAAATCCAAAATCATAAGTAGAATTTAACCAAAATTGTACTCTACCAAAAATCGACCAAACTAGGTCCCAACACAAGTGTCGGATCTACCATAAGCATTATCCAAATTCTCACCCTAAGGATCTCCTCGTGCGGGAGTGTAACTCCCCCACTTGGAACTACGTTCCGTATCCACCACTCGTACAATGCTACCAAAGGTAGACTTTACCAATAATCGGTTTCACACGACCCATCACCATATCTTGCTCCCACCTTGAGCATACGAAGGATTTCAACCAATCCTTAAACACTTCGAACTAAAAGTGTACCGCAAATTACACCACTCTACTCTCGCAATCATCTAATTGCTATAGCTTGTCGAATTTCACCCGATCACTCATGTACCTAAGGGTTTCACTTCGGTACCCTAAGTACAATGTAACCGCAACAAAATCGGAGTCGAACACCACGCTAGTAGGTATAAAAAGGCACCTAATGTCGCGTCACATAGACTCCTTTACCAACATACATTGAGATCAACACTCGATTTCAAGAGTTTCAATCCACCCGACGAAGCTCATGGTTCATCAACTTCCACACTATAGCGAACACGCGCTTAACAATCGAACACCAAAATCCATTTCCATGGCTTGGTAGAAATATTTCCAAATACTAAGGAATGCTTGGTTGCACTAAGTCTTACGCCCTTCGCCCATTAATCAAAACATCACCATAGGGTACTTCCATTAGGAACGTCACCCATGACGATAACATGCACAACACGATGCATTTAACATACTCCAACTCAAACGGCACATAATAAATAATCAAAGGACATATTTATTAAAATGAAGCGTACCTTAACGTCTCCTTGCCGCCCCCGTCCCCGCTAACTCGGGACATTCGGACTTACGATGTCCTTCTTCTTGGAAATTGACACATACTGTGCCATCACCCTTTGGCACCGGACATTTCCAAGACTTGTGACCCATCATGCCACAATTGTAACACCTAGACGCACTAGAATCCGATATACCCGCCCGTGTACCACCCGTGCTCACACTCGGACCCTTAGTCCTCTTACTTGGAGCACCAAAAGAAACAACCCTACTCTCACTTGAAGGTTCACCAACCTTCGATCGCGAATACGACTCGAAACCTCTAGCCGCGGTGAATAACTCCACAAACGATTTCGCCTGAACTCTGCTAATCTTACTCCTCAAGTCATTATTTAAGGTTCGATAGAAATCTTGCATCAACAAATGAGCATTCCCCAAATACTCCGGGCAAAAAAGAGCCTTCGTCATAAAGGTCGTCTTGAGAGTATTCAAGTCCATAGAACCTTGTTGCAAATTTCGCAACTCATTACGCATTTCCAAAAAATTGGCTAAAATTCGGAACTCCTCGAAGAATTCCTTCTTAAATTCGTCCCACGACAAGGTCATAAACGTTTCGCCACCGACAAGATCAATCTTACCATCCAACCAATCCTTCACCCTACCTCGCAACAAACTAGTAGCGAGTCTTGTCCTCTTCTCGGGAGGGCATTCAATAGTACGAAAACACCCTTCGACATCCGAGATCCAAGTTGTGCTCACCAAAGGATCCGGTTTCCCGTCATACATTGGGGGTTTAGTCCTTATGAAGCTCTTAAGACAACACTCCATTTCACCACTACTTTGAAGTTCGAAATACTTCCTATCCATTTCTTCTCGAAACGCACTCATTTGCTCCGCAACGGAGGCCGTAACTCTAGCGTTAAAGTCCGCGTCGTTGGTCTCGATCCCATTTCCCGTCGCCATTCCGAGGAATATAAAGCGATTATATCACGAACGTATAAAGCACACACACAACACCACCCCATCTTGCTAAACACTCGTCGTACATCACTTGTTAGACACGATTTGCACCCGTAATAAGGTTTGCAAGTCCTTATTACGCATACACGCCGTATCGACTCGTTAGTACAACGACCGCCTCGCTCGATGATATATGCAACCGTAAACGTAAACAAAACACAACACAAGAATCATTATCACAACACAATAGCGTATTAATAATATCCGCATTACTAATATAAACATTAGTCAACCTATAAACAAGGCACTAACTAAACCCATTCCGACCCGTAATCCTACAAGTCCCGCAACAAATTAAGCACACACAAAAGTCTAAGTCTAGGCACCTATCTCAAGTCACCTAAATCCCTTAGACCATGCTCTGATACCACTTGTAACAACCCAACCCGTAATACAAACGATCACGCGGAAATATCAATTAATTTTTTTTTTGCTGGAACTGCATATGGCGCGGCGTGCCATATGGCCGCGCGGCGCGCCAAACTGGCCTGTCCAAAAAGTCATGAAATGCGAAAATGTTTGACCACTTCCTGACGTATTTAGACAAAACGCTTTTAACCATACATTAATATATGTAGAACTAACACGTTCCATTAATAAAATTAGTTTTACGAAGACCGGGCCCACATTGGCCGTTTTACGACTTTCATACGAAAATACAAGTTTTCAACCACATGATTTGTAATACAAAATAAAGGCCGAGCATGGCGATTGGGGATACGCTACCCAATCCTAATCAATCCAAAAGAAAGCCTTCTAAAGCAACTACACAAGTCCACTAGTGCCCGCTTACCCGAGCCTCCGCATCCATGCAATCTATAAAAAAGTCAACAACGAGAGGGTAAGCTAACGCTTAGTGAGTTAGAATATAATACATACATATATATGCATAAAATGGACACGCCACATAAAACCAAATACCGTATACCGGAGCATCCAAGCATAAAGGCAAGCTAGTCTAAGCATACCGTAAGATCACTAAGCAACGAGCTAAAGATACATCAACAAAATATAAGTTCACCAACAACGATGTGAACAATGCCAATAAGCTATACCCGGAGGGTTAGCTACATCATGACAATACAACATTATATGTATACAATATATATATATATATATATATATATATATATATATATATATATATATCTCGAATAACATAATTTGCTTACGCTTACAACACAATAACCATGGTTAACCAAATCTTCGCAAGGGAATGACTTCGCGAAACAAGTCATCGATGTTCATAACAACCATTAGTGCACTTAACACTTCGTACACTAACCCCACGGGTGGCATCTTAACACTTCGATACTTCACCCCGGGTGGCGTCTTAACACGTCGACACTTCACCCCTAGTGGTGTCTTAACACTTCGATACTTCACCCTTCATTTTACTTGAGGTGGCATCTTAACACGTCGATACTTCACCTCGAGTGGCGCCTTAACACATCGGCACTTCACCCGTTATTCTCTTGGAGTGGCATCTTAGCACATCGATACTTCACTCCGGGTGGTGTCTTAACACATCGACACTTCACCCCGGGTGGCGTCTTAACACATCGACACTTCACCCGTCACATTACTTTGAGTGGTGTCTTAGCACATCGACACTACGTGAAATGTGGTGTCTGAGCACATCGACACTTCACATCTCACGCTACAACAAATAAATACATTATATACCTACGCATATAATTATTCCACTCACTATATTAACCCTTCGTCATTGGGGTTATATAAGTCCACATCACACGCCCATGTGATAACGTACACAAAAAGTGTGCGCCTCGCCAAAGTGGTCAACCAAAATGCACAACCGTGCCAATTGGACCTATACACAAGTCCAACAATTCCACCTATACGAGAAGCGAGCTCTATAAGCGAGAACCCCTTCACCCGACCTGCACCCATCCTACACATACATATGCATATAGGATATTAACACTCACCTTATCGTCTTGAAGAATGATACCGAAATCCACAATCGCCGATGGAATGTACCTAATCCATTTATCACATAACAAGTAACACAATAAGGGTGGATATACAAATCAACCCAAATTGACAACTAGTGCAATTTCGACCCAAATGCACTTCCGAGCACAAACCGCGCCCAAACTAACCAATAATCACTAACACAAGTGAGAATGGTCCTAATATGCCAATCAAACCCAATCATAGGTGTTAAACACTTATCTTGCCTAAAGTGACACTTAAACCCTAATTTGACCCATAAGAAGTCAATATCACGCCATTAGCAAGTTTTGACACCAAAACATATTTAACTCGGTTCTATGCTTCAACTTAATCCATTTTAAGTTTATAAACCTTATTAAATCGGTAATTGAGTCATAATCATCAACAAACCCTAATTTTGACTCTAGTCAAAATTTGTCAACCATAAGAACCCTAATGGTTTCTAAAACACCAATAATCACTAACACTAGTGATTATACACCATTTACAAGTCTTAAACATGGTTAAATCATTAACCAACCCAAAACCCGCCAACTATCAAAATAACAAGTTTTCATAAACCCTTTTCATCAACCAAATGAGTTTTACAACTAACAATCTCAAACCCTAACTTGAATATCAAATCTAACAAATGAAATTCGGAGTTAGAACTTACCAATACTACCAAAACATAGCTAGGAGCGAGATGAACAACTTTAAAACCCGAGCTTTGGCGAGAATTCGACTCCTTCTTCTCCAAATCAAGCTCTCTCACTCTAGAACTCTTTCTCTCTCTCTAGATGTGGATGAGAGTGTTTGTGTGGGTGATAAATGAGCTCCAATGGAGTTCTAGATCAGTCTTGATGACCCTAAACCGACCCTAAATGAAAAGACCAAAGTACCCCTCATTTAAACCTTTTAAAAAGGCTGAAAATTGCATCAGCAGCAATCACAGCGCCGCGCCAAATGGTGGAGCGCCGCTCCAACCTGCAGGTTAGTTTTCAGAAACTTGTTTTGGCCATAACTTTTTGACCGTAGCTCTGTTTTCGATGAATCAAATATCGTTGGAAATGTAATAAGATTTTCTTTCCAATGGCAAGGCTTTGAAACACTAACACAAACTTTATTTGGGGTTGAAAAGATACGTACACACCTTGTCACTTCAGACAACGTCCAGTTTCCTTCGGCGTTCGGGCAAGCATCACGTACACTTCATACATGCATCGTACACCATAAATACATTATGTACAATAAATATTTGGGTCTTACATGTATCTTGTGATGTATGCTGGATTTTCAATGGGGTTTGGATCTTTGATTTCAAGGTCCCCCCAAATCCCTTGCATACGGATCCATAGTTCTTCAAGATGCAGATTATGTTGTTTCATTTCTGTTGCTTTAAAATAGATATCGTATACTTGTAATTCGTCACCACCCCTGCTTTAGGTGGTGATTAGGCCATCCCACAAGAGTTTGGCAGTGGGAAAAGAGGTCAAATTGCTTGCAAGGTTGGGTTCAATGTTTTGAATCAACCATGAGAAACAATAAGATCTTCTTGTTCCCATTGTTCATATGTTTCATGGCTGATATCAGGTGGGTTTGTGGTTATATGAGCAATAAGGGCCTTGTATTTACTTCCAATGGAAACCTTCATCATTCTTGACCATAAAGAATAGTTTGTACTATTCAGATTCAAACTAATTTTTAAGGTATCTGAGATTTTGGGTTGTTGGTAATTCATATTATTTTTAACAGATTTGCCAATTGACTTGTTAAGTCATTGATTTGGCTTGTGTGGGTTGACTGAACTGATGGTGGTAAGTGGATGACGCCTTCATTAGGCATGGTGGTCATTCAAAACAGAAAAATGGTAAGTGATTTAAGCAAAAAGAAGTGTAATGATCCTTGGATCTACACCTTCAGCTCTGATACCATGTTTTAATGTAATTATTTTGATCTTGTGTTGAATGCAAAGTGTTTGATACAATTGAACTGAAATCATATGAACATACAACTTGTGTTTTATACACTAATCCTAATAACAACTATTTCTATAATTGGGATGGATCCAATACACCTTTTGAACCCTCTTTTTCATTTGAAGTAATCCAGCCTTTAGATGGACAGCTTGGACTTGTTACTTTGGCTGTTAGTAGTGATCTTGTAACTTGTCTCAAAAAGGAAGTGATGAATTAACTTTCTGATCCTAAAAGTCAAATTACCAAATTTGGTAATTTTGTAACGACCCGACCAAAACCGTTATTGACGGCGTCGTTAACTTAGGTCCCGTTGCGTGGTCGTAGTCCCTATATGAGACTCGTTTGACCAAAATTATGTCGCATTCATTTGAAAGGTACAAGACTTGCAAGTTTAGTTTACAAAACCGTTCGACAACAAGTCTAAGTTTACAAAAGTCATAAAGTATAAATGAAATAACTTGCGACATAATTAGTTTAAAAACACAGTTGCTATAAATAGCGTAAGTATGTAAACAAAAGTTTGAATCCAAAGGTGCTATCACTAGCGTATGTATGTATGTATCTTGACTCCAAGCAAATAATCAGAGTGTAAGCATGTATGCTTGACCCCAAGCAAGTATGAGTGTACGCGGAAGCATGTATCAAATAGCCAAGTATGAACCTGAGAAACATATAGAAAACTGTCAACGAAAAAACGTTGGTGAAATCATAGGTGTTTGTAATAAACGTTGTTTTTGAACCACAAGATTTAGTATTCCCATAACGTTGATTATCATAATCGTTTGCATTCCAAAAGTATTGTTCGCGAGCACCCAATTATCAAGACTTAACGTTTCCTTCCATAGAACCCCATCACAATAGTGTTAGAACATACACTGTTTCTCGAAAAAATATTTCATCCGTAGACGGTAGCGAACCGTCCGTAATGAGGGTTTGTCAAACCCGTATGGCCACACAATATAAGTTCTCGCATACACCCTGCAAGTGTAACTAATGATAATCGAATTGAGGATTTTTGTTCTAACTCGCTGTGGAATGTTTGTTTTCCTTGTACTTGTGTTCAAAGTATAAAAGTAAGTAGTACAAAATGTAACAAAGTATATGTTTCTCAGCCCACAATTTAAAAGTATAAAAAGTTGTTGAAAAGGTGGGACTATGATCTCACCTCGAGTGCACGAGTATAAATGTACTTCACAAAGTAAACGTGTGCATGAAAGTTGCTTAGCCTTGACCTAAACAAGTAAGTTGTATCAATTAACCGGTTACGACACAAGGTCGGGTGAAATGTGTTCAATTAGTCCCATGGCTCGTTACGACTCGATTAAGTATAGCATGTGAATCACGTTGTCAAGTTTCATACAAGAAACAAGTATAAAAGCATGTTAGAATGATTGTATGAAAGTTTGGTTAAGTTTGACTAAAAGTCAAACTTGGTCAAAGTCAACGAAAAAGTCAACACGTTCGGGTCGGGTCCCGAACTATTTTTCTATGCTAGTTATTCATATATAAGCATGTTAAAACAAGTTGCATGTAAATTGGAGGTCTAGAACATGTCAAACATTTTTAGTAAAAAGGTCAAGGGAAACAGAATCTGGACGCGGCTTATGTCGCGCCGCGGCCAGGCCTGTCGCGCCGCGACAATGGCCGTGGCCTGGTCCCTGGCCTGTTTCACTTGTTCAAGGCTTGGTAAAATTTCAAACAAACGCAAAACTCAAACCGTAAACAATTAGAAAGCGTATCTTATACCGTTGGAAAGCTCTTTTGACAAGGAACACAACTAAACATGTTTCATCAAACAAAAACAACATTTTCCATAACCGATTTCTCGTCAAGTGATCATTTAAAAGTCCATTTTCAAAGTTTCAAGTTCATCAATTGCATTTTAAGTTTCGGGAATCCAATTCACACATATGATATGCCGTTTTGAAGGTAATGAAGCATGTAATACAACCAAGCACTTATCAATAACATTAACAAGCATTCAAAGCATCAAAAGTTCGCTTTAAGGCTATCAAACCCTAACCAAAAGTTCACAAAATCAATAATCGCGTTTATGAAGTTTCTTTGATCAATCTATACATCAACATGAAGCTAATGATGCTAGTAACACTTTTAAAACATGAACTTTAACAATCTAACAACATTTAATCATCCAAAATCAAAGATTAAGCATACGATTTTCATTTTCAAGCTAGTCACACCAAAATCAACAAATCAAGCAAACAAATCATATATTCATGTTATACACGAGCCATAGACACTAACTAACACAATTTCAAGTATATAAAACGAATTTAGAGAAATTTAGTGTTTTAGAAATGTTACCCAAAATGGATGAAATTGGTACCAAATCGAAGAGGATGATGAGAGGATCACGAATATGTAATTTGTTTTGAAGTTTGCTTCCCGATCCGAATTTAGATGATGAATTATGTTTGTGTTCTTGAGAGAAAAAAAGAAAGAAAGAGAGAGAGATGGAGGTGATTGAATGGTGGTGAAATGGGTTGACTAGTTGACCTAGTCAACTAGTTTGCCCATTTGGCAACTCCGGTCCCTCGAGTTTCAAAGCGGGTGCGGGATTTAACCGATCGAATATTTTTAAAACGCAAGTTAACGAGAGATGTTATAATTAAATGACGGAATTATTATGAACGTTAGTCAACGGAAACTACGAATTTAAATACGAAAGATTATGTTTTAAAAAAAAAGACGGTGTTAAAATTAAATTTAACGGAAAAACGCGGAATGTTACATTATCCACAACTCAAAAGAAATTTCGTCCCGAAATTTAGTTGGAAGTAGTAGTTGTCGTTTCTTCCTCGAGATCTTGCGTTGTTGGTTCTACGAATAAGTGAAGGTACTCCCTTGGGCATTTCAACGAACTTTGACAGTCGGGATTTCACGTCGTCTTAGAGTTTGGGTTCACGATTCATGGTTTCGACCGGCCCTCCTAGGAATGAAGTTTATCGTCGATAGTGAGTTCATCAAAGGAGATAGCAAGTTCTCGTTTCGCAAAACACGTCTTTGAGTTGATACATCGAATGTAGGATAAACAGAGACCCAAAATGAGTCGGAAAAGTCTAAACGGCTAGCGACGGGTCCAAAACGCCCCAAGAATTTAAAGGATCAAAATATCGCGGATTTAGCTTCCTACGTTTCCCGAAACGGATTAAACCTTTCCAAGGTGCGACTTTTAACGTGACGCGATTTCCCATGGAATTCGAAATGTTTACGTCTAACATCGGCGTAGCTCTTGGTGATTACGAGTCGCGTAGGGTTTTACCTGAATATGAATAAATTTTCTCGGTTGCTCATGAATAAACTCGGCCCCGGTGAATTGATCATCGTTTACTTTGTTCGACAAAAGAGAATGACGTTTCCGGTCACATGTGGTTTCAAAAGGAGTGACGTTAAAACTCGAATGAAAATCATTGTAGTACGAGGATTTGGTTAAAGGAAAATACTTTTCTCAAGTAAATTTGAAGTTGGTAATACAAACTTGTATTATGGTTTCCAAGGTTTAAATCGCATGTTTGTTCGGTCCGTCGGGTTGTGGAAGGTACGCGGTACTCATGTCTAAACGCGGTCCCGAGGCTTTTTGTAAGGTACTCCAAAATCTAGAAGTGAAACGAGGATCTCGGTCCGAAACGGAGTACATTCCGTAAGGTATATTTGGACAAGTTTGTTAGGACAAGTTTCTCAAGAAAATTCGCGTCGCGAAAGATTTATCAGTTTCCAAAAACGTTCGTCGGAACTATTCACCCTCGAGGTGAATACTAGTATAACGTGGAGAGTCTCCCTCCATTGAGAATTTAAAATGAAAAATTTCCTGAACCAGGATTACGAGTGTAAGGCGAGAGAAGTTTCCGCCTCGATGTGAGCATATCAAGCATGTTGTAGTTCGTCGATAAAACTGTGCGAAAACAAAATAGTATACACGTGTAACATACGTCTGATATTGAAAGAATTTGCCATTCATTTGGAAGCATAAATATGGTTCGACAATAATCGAAGATGTGTCCCGGGTATGGTTGTTATCAGTATTCTCGGAGTTTTCAGATGTCCAAACATGAATAGATGAAGTCATGTACATGGCACATGGTGGTGTTTAGGTTGATCGAGTCTAACCACCATCACGCGTCACTAGAACTTTGGTATGTCTTACCGTAATATAACCACGTTGATCGAGTGTCGTTATATTACGCTAACTCATACCTCCATTCCCACATCACTCTATAAATTCAAGTTCGTGTAATCGCGAAAATCTAGAGTGAACAAAATGTAACGACGTCTCAAACGTGACTCGTATTAAATCGAAAGAGTTTCTACAACTCTAAAGAAGCGTTTCCCCGCGGGAAGTGTATAAATGATTGTTAACGTCAAATCGGTTCGATTCAAACAATAATGTATTTAGGTATGAAAAGAGTAACGAGTCATGATAACGAGTAGCACGCAACCTAAATGTTGATGACGATACTCACCTAGAGTAGTGATGGTAGTAACACCAAAAAGTAGATAGTAAGAAACACCAGTGGGAAACCGATAGTAAGTTGAAACGGTGGCAAATAACAATTCGGGAGACAGAGTTCCCGAACAAGTGTGACTAATGAAGTCGTCGTCATCCATACGTGTATGAATCATGAATTTACGTGTGTTACCAAAAAGTGGCGGAATACGAGTTCGTATGATGAAGGTTGGGTACCATTAAAAAGTTTGCCTAAGAATGATTCAAGTATAATGCACAAGTAGTCAAGTAAGTGCTATCTATAGCAAATGTATGTCAGAATGCAAATGCTAACTATCCGGTTGTAGTCTAGACTCACTAATGCGTCCTAACGACTCTGTTAGACACACTAATGCACGTCCTAGTTCCCTACAACCAACGCTCTGATACCACTTGTAACGACCCGACCAAAACCGTTATTGACGGCGTCGTTAACTTAGGTCCCGTTGCGTGGTCGTAGTCCCTATATGAGACTCGTTTGACCAAAATTATGTCGCATTCATTTGTAAGGTACAAGACTTGCAAGTTTAGTTTACAAAACCGTTCGACAACAAGTCTAAGTTTACAAAAGTCATAAAGTATAAATGAAATAACTTGCGACATAATTAGTTTAAAAACACAGTTGCTATAAATAGCGTAAGTATGTAAACAAAAGTTTGAATCCAAAGGTGCTATCACTAGCGTATGTATGTATGTATCTTGACTCCAAGCAAATAATCAGAGTGTAAGCATGTATGCTTGACCCCAAGCAAGTATGAGTGTATGCGGAAGCATGTATCAAATAGCCAAGTATGAACCTGAGAAACATATAGAAAACTGTCAATGAAAAAACGTTGGTGAAATCATAGGTGTTTGTAATAAACGTTGTTTTTGAACCACAAGATTTAGTATTCCCATAACGTTGATTATCATAATCGTTTGCATTCCAAAAGTATTGTTCGCGAGCACCCAATTATCAAGACTTAACGTTTCCTTCCATAGAACCCCATCACAATAGTGTTAGAACATACACTGTTTCTCGAAAATATATTTCATCCGTAGACGGTAGCGAACCGTCCGTAATGAGGGTTTGTCAAACCCGTATGGCCACACAATATAAGTTCTCGCTTACACCCTGCAAGTGTAACTAATGATAATCGAATTGAGGATTTTTGTTCTAACTCGCTGTGGAATGTTTGTTTTCCTTGTACTTGTGTTCAAAGTATAAAAGTAAGTAGTACAAAATGTAACAAAGTATATGTTTCTCAGCCCACAATTTAAAAGTATAAAAAGTTGTTGAAAAGGTGGGACTATGATCTCACCTCGAGTGCACGAGTATAAATGTACTTCACAAAGTAAACGTGTGCATGAAAGTTGCTTAGCCTTGACCTAAACAAGTAAGTTGTATCAATTAACCGGTTACGACACAAGGTCGGGTGAAATGTGTTCAATTAGTCCTATGGCTCGTTACGACTCGATTAAGTATAGCATGTGAATCACGTTGTCAAGTTTCATACAAGAAACAAGTATAAAAGCATGTTAGAATGATTGTATGAAAGTTTGGTTAAGTTTGACTAAAAGTCAAACTTGGTCAAAGTCAACAAAAAAGTCAACACGTTCGGGTCGGGTCCCGAACTATTTTTCTATGCTAGTTATTCATATATAAGCATGTTAAAACAAGTTGCATGTAAATTGGAGGTCTAGAACATGTCAAACATTTTTAGTAAAAAGGTCAAGGGAAACAGAATCTGGACGCGGCTTATGTCGCGCCGCGGCCAGGCCTGTCGCGCCGCGACAATGGCCGTGGCCTGGTCCCTGGCCTGTTTCACTTGTTCAAGGCTTGGTAAAATTTCAAACAAACGCAAAACTCAAACCGTAAACAATTAGAAAGCGTATCTTATACCGTTGGAAAGCTCTTTTGACAAGGAACACAACTAAACATGTTTCATCAAACAAAAACAACATTTTCCATAACCGATTTCTCGTCAAGTGATCATTTAAAAGTCCATTTTCAAAGTTTCAAGTTCATCAATTGCATTTTAAGTTTCGGGAATCCAATTCACACATATGATATGCCGTTTTGAAGGTAATGAAGCATGTAATACAACCAAGCACTTATCAATAACATTAACAAGCATTCAAAGCATCAAAAGTTCGCTTTAAGGCTATCAAACCCTAACCAAAAGTTCACAAAATCAATAATCGCGTTTATGAAGTTTCTTTGATCAATCTATACATCAACATGAAGCTAATGATGCTAGTAACACTTTTAAAACATGAACTTTAACAATCTAACAACATTTAATCATCCAAAATCAAAGATTAAGCATACGATTTTCATTTTCAAGCTAGTCACACCAAAATCAACAAATCAAGCAAACAAATCATATATTCATGTTATACACGAGCCATAGACACTAACTAACACAATTTCAAGTATATAAAACGAATTTAGAGAAATTTAGTGTTTTAGAAATGTTACCCAAAATGGATGAAATTGGTACCAAATCGAAGAGGATGATGAGAGGATCACGAATATGTAATTTGTTTTGAAGTTTGCTTCCCGATCCGAATTTAGATGATGAATTATGTTTGTGTTCTTGAGAGAAAAAAAGAAAGAAAGAGAGAGAGATGGAGGTGATTGAATGGTGGTGAAATGGGTTGACTAGTTGACCTAGTCAACTAGTTTGCCCATTTGGCAACTCCGATCCCTCGAGTTTCAAAGCGGGTGCGGGATTTAACCGATCGAATATTTTTAAAACGCAAGTTAACGAGAGATGTTATAATTAAATGACGGAATTATTATGAACGTTAGTCAACGGAAACTACGAATTTAAATACGAAAGATTATGTTTTAAAAAAAAAGACGGTGTTAAAATTAAATTTAACGGAAAAACGCGGAATGTTACAAATTTGACCTTTTTATTGTTACATCATTCTAACAGATAGATCATATATATGTTTCTACTTGGTTGCCAATGTTATTTCTAGGGGTATGTATGGTTGTCTTTTAGGCCTACTGACATTGACACATGGAAGATCATCAAAGTAATCATACGAAGTTTTGAGCAAAATAGTGCCTCCTCTGCATCATATTCTCCATTTGCACATCTTTATTCAACTGTTCATTGTAAACCTGGAAGAAGTTCTAGCAAATCAACAACGATATAGCATCCAAAAAATGACACAACATCAACAAATAAAAGGGAAATAAATATACCAACAGTTGTCAGACGGAAACTACCAAGTGATAAACGACCTGGATCCAGTATCATGTGTAATGGAAGTTGTAAAGTTCTTTCCAGATCCATCCTTCTCCAATATTATCTTCACAATAATATGTCACTTTCTTTAGAATAAGGATTTAATTAAAATAGTTATGTTATACTCACCTAGAAACCTGCTTCTTTTAGAGTTGTAAGACATTACTCCTTTTTTCAGTTTAGTAGTAAAGTAATTCTAATATAGTCTTTTATATACATGGGTTTTATACATGGTTGGATTAATGAAGGTGGCCAAAAACTATTTAAACATCAAATATAATTAACTCAAATATATTCATTTATTGTATGTACCTTGATTTTTTGAAGCTCTTGGTTATTTGGGTCAAATGCATCGGTCATGCACCATTCATATATAATTAATGACATTGATTTATATAATTATGCACATCGACGACCATATCAGATAATGCTTAAAAATCTGTAAATTAAGTAGTAAAAATCTTACATTAAACTTTTAAATTCGAAATTCAAAATATTTTCCACAAACCAAAGATCAATCTATCTATTTATTAGATATAAATCTTAAACTATACTCAAACTATTACGAAAATTATATCTAACATACCATCACCAGAGATGTTGACAACCTTCTTTTATAATTGTCGGAGGCGTTGTTCCCGATTCCGGTTCAATCGATCATCTGCAGGTGAGTTAGGTGTTTAATAAATGTTACAGTAATAGATATAGGATAAACATAGGTAAATAGTTAATGAACATTTATTGACCACTAATCTATTCATAGAGGGAGATGTTTGAAAATATAATAACTGACCACTATAATCATGAATTTATATTACTCCCTTTTAACCAAGATAGGAACATTTAACTTAGTAAAAAAAAATGCTAATTTGATATCGAAGATGAATTCTGACGTACCATAATTTTCATAATCAGTTTAATCATGAAAGCTTCGGTATTGAAATCAGATTCGGAAAAGTATGAATGCGTATATTCTGGTATTGAAGTTAGATAATCTTTGGGACCTGTAAAGAAGATAATGGATATGTGTTCATTATTTATCAAGACTTACATTTAGTTGGATCGATACATTGGAATGGATTATCAGAAAATCGATTTAGGGTTGTGGAATCAAATTGGATTAGGATTACAAAGATGTTACAGAAGGAAATCGAAATCAAAACACGGAAACAATTATTATTTTGTAAACTAGTGAAGGGTACTTGTGTAAATAGGTTTGTGTTTTGAGATATACGGAGTATTAGCTAATTTTGTTGTTTAACTTGATCCAATGGTTATTAGTCATTCCTACTTTTAAATTCAAGGGTTACAAGGGTTATATTTTTGACATGTCAGCTTTTATTAAATATGCTTTGCTAATATTACTTTTTTAATCTATATATATATATATATATATATATATATATATATATATATATATATATATATATATATAGAGAGAGAGAGAGAGAGAGATAGAGATTGTGAGCGTGAAAGTGAATTCCCCTAATGTTGATGCACCAATTGCGATTAATCTCCCTGTTACTACTTTGCCATATGTTAATAATTGTAACCCAAAGGATAGAAGGCCCACTAAGTCTTGCAGCCCAAATAACAAACAAGCTTTAAGTACTACTTCCGGATAGTTTGTTTTAAGAGATGAAAGTGAAGAGGTTGAGTCGGTTAATGTAGAGAAAGTTGTTGATTCCAAGTTACCAAAAGTTAGAAAAAGAAAACAAAAAGGGAAGAAATCAAGCTGACGGGTTGTCACTAAGAGACGAAGAAGAAGCAAATTTTTTGGATGCTAATAAAGCTAGTAGTTCCTAAGATATTGATATGGAAGTTCTTGATGTGGGATCCTCAAGAAAAAGGGTTTTTTCAAGATTTTATGGACCGGGGGGAGATTCCACCTTGCGAGGGTGTTCGTATTAAAAGTAGCTCATTGAACATTATTACTTATCAAGTTCTGTCGTGTAGTAGCAAAGGTGTCAATATTGACAAGATCGAGGGATGACATCACGTCCGGATAAACGGAATGGTAAGGGCGAATCATAGTCACTACCATTTTTTTTTGTATGCCGTTACAAGTTTATTGAACTTGTTTCTTTTTTTCCTTGTATCATTGTATCTATTTGCATTGTCGGGTTAGTTTCTTTGTCATAGTTGTTGGTATGGTCTTTAGAGTTTTGGGCTCGGATAGAATTAGCTTGATTTAAGTATGTTTAGCTTGTTTACTGTTTTCGATCCTTATGGTCATCGGTTTGTTGTATCAGTTTTTTGGATCCTTCATTTATTGATGAAGACATCTTATTTTAATAGCAACTGTTAGCGATATTTTAGGCAAAAAGAATATAAAGTTTTTTTTCTTTTTTTTTTCTCTTCAGGAAACATAATCAATAAAATAAATAAAGTTCAGCCAACAAATTGATGGCTAAGCTCAGTTACAAGTGTGGACGCACTCTTGACTTTTACAGGCCCAAAAACATAACCTTTAAAGTTAAACATGGTATACAAATGCATGGAAATAATCAAAACGTACACGAATAGCAACCGGAAACCTAGAATTACAGTGGAATCCAAGAAGGAATAGGCTTTGCTGAAAATGCAAAGGATATCATGGATTCATTAATGTTATTGCAGCTTCCATCACTGACAGGAAATCGTTGAAAATAGTCTTGAATGTTACCATCGTCAAAAGGATCCTTATGTAACAAAAGTAGTAAGAAGCATAAGTTGTAATGCGAGCCTCTTGAATTTGGTTTAGTGTAATATACACATTGATTGTGTGACGTTAGTGTCATTTCTAAATGCATGATAAATCATACTAAGTGGCAAAATAGGGTAAATTGTTGCAGGTACCTTTTTGGTTATGCCAAAATTGGATTGACTTGAAAATTCTTTTAAATTATTTCCTTCTTATAAGTATAGATGAAGATGAAGATGATGTTAGATGATTAAAAAGTTATAATAGTTCAATATTGGTCTATTAATTTAGATAACACATTTTAAAAGGGTTTATTTACTATAATACTAATGATGCGCATTGCTGCACATTAGTTGCACAAGATATTAATGATGTGCATTACTGCACATCAGTTGCGTAAAATCTTAATGATGCTTATTACACACTGGTTGCGCAAGATAAAAATAGCGCCACCAAACTGTACACGCAAAGCAAAGAGATATTCGATGTTGGTGCTGAAACACAAAGGACAATGTAGCAGGTTGGCACGATCCGGACACTGTGTAATGGTTGGATAATGGCAGCAGGCCATTGGGGGACAACACTGAGATAATGGCAGTACCTTTTTCGCAGCTTAATAGAATAAAAGGACAAGAATAAAACATAGTGACACTAGTACATCCTTTTGTCTACTTACGTGGCACTAAGGGCAAAAACGCACACGTATAAATAGACACAACTCGAGCTAAAACGATCAAGCTTACCATCTAAACTATTCCAAAAAGTGCTACCCTCTTACCATACAATCATCATTAAGGATATTAACTATCTGATCTAACCTACGTAACCGGAATAATCACTTCGCACACTTTACGGTTTCAGGTAACGTTCTTAGAACATAAACCCTAACACCGTCCCCGAGCCATCAATTCTGGCTAACCCGAATGATGGTGGGTCATGCTTAACCACCCTTTCTGAGATCATCATCTCGTATCAGGATTACTCACGGTACTCCGGACTGGAGAGTTAAACACAAAAGAACTCTTAAATCCCCTTTGTTTGTTGATCTTGCATAGACCGAACCCTTTGGACTATTTTATGCATGATCAAATATACTGTAACGACCCTACTTTTTCCGTTATCTTTTACCGTTAACTATTTAACGACCGTTAATTGTTATTCGTGCCACGTCATTTCTATGACCTATATTATTATTTTTGTAATAATATATTAATTATTATGTGTTATATGAATATTTGTATTCATATTTTAAATTATACGTTCCTACGAGTCGCGGATTTCTATCCGGCGAATCTTTTCGGTTTTCAAACCAACGATCGAACTTTTGGAATTTTTAAGTCCTAATTATTTTAAATATGATATTTTGATGTCATATGATTATATATAGTGTTTATATATTTTATTCGTCGCGTACTTATTATCTCTTCGAAAAATCAATCGCGTAGCGGCGTTTTCGCGTTTCGGGTTTCGTTCGGGCGTTCGGGCCACTAGGATTTTGTCATTTATCAAATTGGGCCACTATGGGGCCCACCCCATTCAGTTTTTGGCCGAAAATCCCTTAAGGAGGGGAGTATTTTGTCAAACTTGCAAACTAGTGACCATTACTCTAAACTTCACTACTTACTCTCATTTCTAACCTAATCATCTTATTTTTTTTTCACCTCCTTCCTCCCTCTCCTCCCATGAACGTCCCCTTTCATCATCATCACCACCATTTCATCATCAAATCAAGGTTAAGAATTAGGGCTTTCAACATAAACGGATTCCTCTCATCGTTCTCTACGCGTCTATATCACTTGATTATTGATTAGGGTATAAACCCTAACCCTAGATTTTTAATTTTTCTTTATTTTTCTGTATTTTGATTATATTTTATTAGAATGATGATTATTAGTTGTTGTAATGTTGATTGTATTCGTAGAATTACTCGATTGCATATTTTTCGGTTTGATAAAATTGGAACAGCAGCTTTTTCGTGTGTTTCTGATATTGTAACTGATGTTGATCATAAAATAAAGTATATAAATGAGTTCCTCTCATCAAGACATTAATTTTAGACTCCGGATTCATGTCGTTTCGATTCCCGGAGCCCTAGTTACGATCAAAGTGGTATTTTGTTAAGATTGAAATGTGATTTTGGTATGAACCAGGTTTGGTCCGACTTTGTGACTATATTTGGTGACTTTAGGGTGTGTTAGTGTGTTACGACTGATGGTGGGGCGAACTTTCATGTTCGGGTCATCTCAATCCGAGCCACGAATCACCCGTTAAGTCTAAAACACGTTTTTGATTGAATTGAAGTTCCAAGTAGTGTATTGACTGTATATCACGACTTGTGGGCTGTTCATGGTGTGTTCTTGAGTGTACCAAAGTGTCGGGTGGTTTGCTTAGGCGGAGATATATGTAAGGCTCGCCGAAAACCGACACCCGGGGCTCAAGATACGACCCGATGAACTTTTGATTAAAACTTATGGTTAAATATTAAAACTTATGAGAAAAATAATGATTTTTCATTATTGATTAATTACTTATGATATAAGAAGTAATTATTATTATTTAAGACTTATGATATATATTTATTATATCATTTAATTATGACTTATGATTTAATTAACATTTTAATTAAACTTATGATTAATAATACTTTTATTATTAATGAAAAATACTTATGATAAGTATTAAACTTATATTATGAGATTATTAGTATTATAGGACTTATAATAAGGATTAAATAATTATTTAATTATTATAAGACTTAGTTATTATTTAATTATTAAATACTTATGATTTAATAAGTATAATTAGAAATTTATGATATGATTAATAATTCATTATTAATTAATAATACTTATGATATGATTTAAAATTTATTATTAATTAATAATACTTATATTATGACTAATATTTAATTAATTAATTAAATACTTATGTTATATTAATTATATCATTTAAACTTATCTAAACTTTAATAATTCATTTTTATTTAATTAAACTTATGTTAAGACATAATTATACACTTTTGACTTTAATAAACATTATAACCTATGTTATTATTATAACTTACACTTTTCAAATTAATGTTGACTATGTTTGACCAAGGTTGACTTTTGAGTTGACTTTCAGTTGACTTTCGGTTGACTTTGACTTTCAGTTGACTTCTGTTGACTTTCTAAATAAGGAAACTTTCCTAACTTCAAAACTTTCTAAAAATAGAACTTTCTAAATTTGGAAACTTTCCAAAAATAGAAACTTTCCAAAAATAGAAACTTTCCAAAAATAGAAACTTTCCTAAAATAGAAAACTTTCCAAAAATGGAAACCTGCTAAAAATAGAAACTTTCTAAAAATAGAAAGTGTGTGTCCGTATGCTGTTCCAGTCAAACCGATGCTTGTCGAGTGTTATTCTATGTCTACTTGCAACATGTACAATAGCTATCATACTAAGACTTGACCTAAGTTAGTTATTTATATCGGCCTGCTTTATTTATAGGTCGGCGTTGTGATCTTTCTTGATCACTTTACTTTATTTGCTGTTCGCTTGTTTGTGAGATTTCTTCAGTTGCTATTAAGGTGAGTTATAGTCCCATTTTTCTATTTTAAATCTTTTGGGATGAGAATACATGCAATTTATTTATATTTTGGACACAAGTGGAAGTTGGTTTAAATTATTCATTGTGAGTTGAACAAAAATATTCCCTAGTCTGGTAACTGTAATCACTGGTTTCTACTGGTGAACGCGAATCCTATGGATAGATCTATCGGGTTTGACAACCCCATTTCGAGCTAGTCGCGCTAGCAATTTGTTATCGGAATGTTTAGTACTTCGTATTTTGTTGTAGATACACTTGTTCGGTGTATATTATTTATTGTGTTTGGCAAGGGTATATAAATGGTTAAGTGGTTACCAGGTGGCTCACGGAAAATGGAATAATGTTTTATTATATGTTTTCTAGCATATAATTTGGTGGTTCAAAAAGGAGTTTTTATGTTTTCAAACATAAATTTTTATTGTTTAAATTAAATATTGTTTGCAATATTAAACCTATAATTCACTCAACATTTTTGTTGACAGTTACTCGCATGTTTTATTCTCAGGTTCATGATTGATTGCTTCCGCTGTGCTTAGAGAGTCTGCATATTTATGATGGCAGCTTTTGTTAAACATTAACTTGCATTCTATTTTATTACATTAAAAAGTGGTTGTTTGTTGACTTTATTTTGGTCAACTTTTGGTTAAAGTATTATTGTATAGTTTTTCTAAACTTATACATTTTAGTAGATTTCCTTTATAGGAAATCATTTTTAAATAAAGAATGCAAGGTTGTTTTATTAAATTCATATAGAGTTTCGATCAAGCTGTGGGACCAAGTGACGGAGCCGTTAAGTGTTTTGACGGAGTCGTCACAGTTGGTATCAGAGCTCTGGTTGTAGGGAATTAGGCTGCATTGATGTCGTTACCCGGGTTAATAGGGTGCATTAGTGAGTCTAGTCTACAGCTCGGCCTATTATATATTATTATATGTGATTATTTGTGTCGTGTTGGTATGTATATTGTTATCATACATACATTTCTATTATGTTCTGAATCCGGGAGGAACTCCCATTCCCATTTAAACGTATTCTCCGACTCATGCGAGTTCATCTTTTAAAGGAACACCTCGGTTAGTGAAACCGAGGGGGTGTCATTCTTGACTTCTGGAATTCTCGACATTTCTATGTCATAATTAGTGTTTATTGATATAACGTTTAAGTTACATTACGTGTTCAAGAATTCTCGGCATTTCTATGTCATCTATTATGGTTATGTATATAACGTTTGAGTTATATTACGCGAGATGTCATTCTTGACTTCTAAATGCTCGACATTTCAATGTCAGCTATTATGTTTAGGTATATAACATTTTTGTTATATTACGTGCATTTGTGCCGTTGTGCCTATGTGCTTTGGTTGTTGAAACGGAAAACGTCATTCTTACTTTTAGAGATTCTTGGTACTTCGAAGACATTTTTATGTCATCGTTACTCCTATTCATTACTTTCGATGTCCTTGTCTCTTGTGCTATCCTTAGCACATTGTTAAGAAATTGTTTTAGGGAAATTGTGTTGAAATTCGAGGTTGACCGCGTGTCCTGACCTCATGTAGTGCTATTGGAATGGAACTATGACTTAGTGAAATATAATGGCGTCAGGCCAACGTGATTATATTACGTTAATTCATAAAGAAGTCCCAATATTGTGACATGAGGAATAGAAAGCGAGTCAAAGAAAATTTGTACACCACTCATTCGGAAATTCTAACGTTATTACATGAGTAAGGAAGATACTCATTATCTTATTTGTTGATATGCGAGAGACTCATCTTAACCGAACTACCTACCCCATGTTTTATCATTTATAACTCGCTTGTTAGTGACAGCTTCGCACGTGAATAGTTTTGACCCAAGGACTTGTGTTCTGATAAAAGTCAAGACATTATTTAACTCATTGGTTTTCATGACCTCGTAGCATTTATTGAAGAGATGTCGCAAGACGATTCAAGTCCATCACCCGAGCTTTAACGATCTTACTTCAACTCGTAACCTCTGTGATGCGGATACCCTGCTTTTCATTAAAAATTTTACACATTTGTGTAATTGGGCGGTTCTCACGAGATTTATGGGCGAATAGAAGTAATGAAATACTTTGTCATGTATACTATTTATAAAATCATATATGTACGTATGAATTCAAATGGACAAATTTACCCTTACCTATTTTGGCTAGTATACACTAATTTATACCTTCAAAATTATTTTAAAACCACTCTTATTGAGTTGTCTAGTTAACTCAAATTGATTTACGTAAAATGGTACACGTTGTACATACTTCTAAATTTACTAAGAGCTTCGTTCCATTTATGGGGTTACATTAGACGTTTAAAGTTTTTTTTCAAAACTTCTTTGATTGATTACATTAGAATTTTCGCATTACTCTACAGAGTGTTTGGATCACATTTCTTCTCATCCTCCGTTTAAGGATGAAAATTTACCATTAAGTCCATTGATAGAAATTCTTACACCAGTTTGGATGCCGGTTTTATAAAATTTGTTGGAAAGTCTTTGCGCTCATAGAATTTTCCCTCTTATGGTTGGACATGGCCGAAACACAGACCGATAAATCAAGTTTCTGGGGTACACTCGATGGTCACCTTATTGTAGAAAAGGCGCTAGGTGGGTTTCTACCCCAACTGTTGTTATAATGGGTATCATGGATATATATTACTCTAGACCGTTTGAGGAGTTTCTACTCTCAATTTTCGCTGTCAACCGCAACACCCTCGTAAACATCAATCCTAGGATTCGATACTTTAGGGTGCACGAAATTATTTTTGGAGATTCATCTCACCTGGAGTCGGCCATTCTTTATAACCCATGATTCGCGTTCTTTTCATCCGCACATAAATTTAAGAATATGGATTAATCCTAGACTTCCTCGCTCATTGTACAAGGAAGTTCACTCTCGTTGAATTATCACACCTTTCATACGTCTTCCTTTCGGAAATATAATGAAAATTTACTTTGGAGTCCATGATCCTCGTTAACTCCTTTGAGAGAATTGCCTTAAATATCTATGCCACCGATGTGACTACTCCATATTTATTTCTTCCTTCATTATTGCAACTTTATTTCATCCGGCCCAGTTCGTCCCCTTGGGGAGCTCCCGTTTTGTTCGTTGAGAAGAAAGATGGTTCATTTCATTTGTGTATTGATTATCGTGAATTGAACGAGCTTACTGTTAAAAACCGTTACCCTCTTCCGAGAATTGATGATCTGTTCTATCAACTTCAAGGTTCGTCCGTTTATTATAAGATTGATCTTCGTTCCGGTTATCACCAATTACGCGCTAAAGAAACTGATATTCTAAAAACTGCTTTCCGCACCCGTTACGGTCACTTTGAATTTCTTGTTATGCCGTTCGGATTGACAAATGCACCTGCTGTGTTTATGGACCTCATGAACCGTGTGTGCAGACCCTATCTGGACATATTCGTTATTGTTTTTATCGACGACATCCTTATTTATTCTAAGAGTGATGAAGAACACGAAGAATATTTGAAGTAGGTGCTTGATTTATTGAGAAAAGAAGAGTTGTACGCTAAGTTCTCTAAGTGTAATTTCTGATTAAGAGAAGTTCAATTCCATGGATATATTGTTAGTAAACAAGGAATACTAGTTGATCCCGCCAAGATTGAGGCAATTAAAAAGTGGAAAATTCCGAAAACTCCTACTCAGATTCGCCAGTTTCTAGGATTAGCAGGCTATTATAGAAGGTTCATTCAAGATTTTTCACGAGTAGCGAAACCTCTGACTGCTTTAACGCATAAGGGGAAGAAGTACGAGTGGAAGAGTGAACAAGAGTCTGCTTTCCAAACTCTGAAGAAGAAGTTAACTTCTGCACCGATATTATCACTACCTGAGGGTAATGATGATTTTGTTATCTATTGTGATGCTTCATGTCAAGACTTTGGTTGTGTTTTGATGCAACGAAAGAAAGTTATTGCGTACGCGTCACGTCAGTTGAAGATTCACGAGCAGAATTACGTAACCCATGATTTAGAGTTAAGAGCTATTGTGTTTGCGCTTAAGATTTGCAGACATTATCTATATGGGGTCAAAGGTACATTGTACACTGATCACAAAAGTCTTCAACATATTCTTGATCAGAAACAGTTAAATATGAGGCAACGAAGATGGGTTGAGACGTTAAATGATTATGATTGCGAACTTTTATATCATCCGGGAAAGGCCAATGATGTGGCTGATGCATTAAGTCGTAAAGAAAGGGCTGAACCTCGCAGGTTTAGGGCCTTGAATATGACAATTCAAACAAACCTCGCTAGGCAGATCCTTGAGGCACAATAAGAAGCCTTGAAGGAGGAAAATTTTGTAACGGGAAGGTCCGAGGCTTGAGTAAACAGTTAGAGGTACAAACCGATGGTACTCGGTATTTTGCGGGATGCCTTTGGGTTCCGAAGTTTGGTGATCTACGAAAACTTGTTTTAGATGAGGCTCATAAGTCTAGGTACTCTATTCATCCTGGTTCAGGAAAGATGTATCATGATCTTAAGGAGCTGTATTGGTGGCCTAATTTGAAAGCTGATGTGGCTACGTATGTGGCTAAGTGTTTGACCTGCGCTAAGGTTAAAGCTGAACATCAGAAACCGTCTGGACTTTTGGTGCAACCTGAAATTCCCGAGTGGAAGTGGGAAGGTATTAAGATGGACTTTATTACGAAGTTACCGGGAGTTGTGGGTGGTTATGATACCATTTGGGTGATTGTTACCGACTCGCTAAGTCAACTCTTTTCTTGCCAATTAAGGAAACATATTCAATGAAGAAGTTTACTCGTTTGTATTTGAAGGAGATTATTTCGAGACATGGTGTTCCCGTATCGATTATGTTGGACTGAGGCAGTCCTAACAAGGTGCTCTAGGAACTAAATTGGATATGAGCACCGCTTATCATCCACAGACGGATGGTCAGAGTGAAAGGACCATTCAAACGTAGAAAACATGTTAAGAGCGTGTGTTATTGATTTTGGAAATGGGTGGGATAAATATTTGCCGCTGGATGAGTTTTCTTATAACAGCAGTTATCATGCAAGTATTAAAGCCGCACCATTTGAAGCTCTGTATGGTAGAAAGTGTAGGTCTCCTGTCTGTTGGAATGAGGTTGGGGATGCTCAACTCACATGACCAGAGATCATTCACGAGAATACCGAGAAGATTGCACAGATTAAGGAAAGATTGAGAACTGCCAGGAGTAGGCAAAAGAGTTATGCTAATAAGAGAAGGAACGATATCGACTTTCAGGTCGGTGATCGTGTTATGTTGAAAGTTTCACCTTGGAAGGGTGTGGTACGTTTTGGTAAAAGGGGAAAGTTGAATCCTCGATTTGTTGGACCTTTTGGGATTATTGAGAGAGTTGGACCAGTGGCTTATCGTTTGAAATTGCCACAAGAACTCAGTGCTATTCGTGACGTTTTTCATGTATCGAATTTAAAGAAGTGTTTGGCCGAGGCCAATGAAACTATTCTTTTTGATGAACTTCATGTTGATAAGCAACTTTATTTTATTGAAGAACCTGTTGAAATTATGGACCGAGAGGTAAAGACTCTTAAGCAGAGTAAAATTCCTATTGTTCGAGTTAGATGGAACACCGGACGCGGTCCCGAGTTCACTTGGGAGCGTGAAGATCAGATGAAGAAGAAGTACCCGCATTTGTTCCCAAATGCTGAGTCAACCCCTGCACCTGCTTAAATTTCGGGACGAAATTTCCGTAACGGGAAGGTACTGTAACGACCCTACTTTTTCCGTTATCTTTTACCGTTAACTATTTAACGACCGTTAATTGTTATTCGTGCCACGTCATTTCTATGACCTATATTATTATTTTTGTAATAATATATTAATTATTATGTGTTATATGAATATTTGTATTCATATTTTAAATTATACGTTCCTACGAGTCGCGGATTTCTATCCGGCAAATCTTTTCGGTTTTCAAACCAACGATCGAACTTTTGGAATTTTTAAGTCCTAATTATTTTAAATATGATATTTTGATGTCATATGATTATATATAGTGTTTATATATTTTATTCGTCGCGTACTTATTATCTCTTCGAAAAATCAATCGCGTAGCGGCGTTTTCGCGTTTCGGGTTTCGTTCGGGCGTTCGGGCCACTAGGATTTTGTCATTTATCAAATTGGGCCACTATGGGGCCCACCCCATTCAGTTTTTGGCCGAAAATCCCTTAAGGAGGGGAGTATTTTGTCAAACTTGCAAACTAGTGACCATTACTCTAAACTTCACTACTTACTCTCATTTCTAACCTAATCATCTTATTTTTTTTTCACCTCCTTCCTCCCTCTCCTCCCATGAACGTCCCCTTTCATCATCATCACCACCATTTCATCATCAAATCAAGGTTAAGAATTAGGGCTTTCAACATAAACGGATTCCTCTCATCGTTCTCTACGCGTCTATATCACTTGATTATTGATTAGGGTATAAACCCTAACCCTAGATTTTTAATTTTTCTTTATTTTTCTGTATTTTGATTATATTTTATTAGTATGATGATTATTAGTTGTTGTAATGTTGATTGTATTCGTAGAATTACTCGATTGCATATTTTTCGGTTTGATAAAATTGGAACAGCAGCTTTTTCGTGTGTTTCTGATATTGTAACTGATGTTGATCATAAAATAAAGTATATAAATGAGTTCCTCTCATCAAGACATTAATTTTAGACTCCGGATTCATGTCGTTTCGATTCCCGGAGCCCTAGTTACGATCAAAGTGGTATTTTGTTAAGATTGAAATGTGATTTTGGTATGAACCAGGTTTGGTCCGACTTTGTGACTATATTTGGTGACTTTAGGGTGTGTTAGTGTGTTACGACTGATGGTGGGGCGAACTTTCATGTTCGGGTCATCTCAATCCGAGCCACGAATCACCCGTTAAGTCTAAAACACATTTTTGATTGAATTGAAGTTCCAAGTAGTGTATTGACTGTATATCACGACTTGTGGGATGTTCATGGTGTGTTCTTGAGTGTACCAAAGTGTCGGGTGGTTTGCTTAGGCGGAGATATATGTAAGGCTCGCCGAAAACCGACACCCGGGGCTCAAGATACGACCCGATGAACTTTTGATTAAAACTTATGGTTAAATATTAAAACTTATGAGAAAAATAATGATTTTTCATTATTGATTAATTACTTATGATATAAGAAGTAATTATTATTATTTAAGACTTATGATATATATTTATTATATCATTTAATTATGACTTATGATTTAATTAACATTTTAATTAAACTTATGATTAATAATACTTTTATTATTAATGAAAAATACTTATGATAAGTATTAAACTTATATTATGAGATTATTAGTATTATAGGACTTATAATAAGGATTAAATAATTATTTAATTATTATAAGACTTAGTTATTATTTAATTATTAAATACTTATGATTTAATAAGTATAATTAGAAATTTATGATATGATTAATAATTCATTATTAATTAATAATACTTATGATATGATTTAAAATTTATTATTAATTAATAATACTTATATTATGACTAATATTTAATTAATTAATTAAATACTTATGTTATATTAATTATATCATTTAAACTTATCTAAACTTTAATAATTCATTTTTATTTAATTAAACTTATGTTAAGACATAATTATACACTTTTGACTTTAATAAACATTATAACCTATGTTATTATTATAACTTACACTTTTCAAATTAATGTTGACTATGTTTGACCAAGGTTGACTTTTGAGTTGACTTTCAGTTGACTTTTGGTTGACTTTGACTTTCAGTTGACTTCTGTTGACTTTCTAAATAAGGAAACTTTCCTAACTTCAAAACTTTCTAAAAATAGAACTTTCTAAATTTGGAAACTTTCCAAAAATAGAAACTTTCCAAAAATAGAAACTTTCCAAAAATAGAAACTTTCCTAAAATAGAAAACTTTCCAAAAATGGAAACCTGCTAAAAATAGAAACTTTCTAAAAATAGAAAGTGTGTGTCCGTATGCTGTTCCAGTCAAACCGATGCTTGTCGAGTGTTATTCTATGTCTACTTGCAACATGTACAATAGCTATCATACTAAGACTTGACCTAAGTTAGTTATTTATATCGGCCTGCTTTATTTATAGGTCGGCGTTGTGATCTTTCTTGATCACTTTACTTTATTTGCTGTTCGCTTGTTTGTGAGATTTCTTCAGTTGCTATTAAGGTGAGTTATAGTCCCATTTTTCTATTTTAAATCTTTTGGGATGAGAATACATGCAATTTATTTATATTTTGGACACAAGTGGAAGTTGGTTTAAATTATTCATTGTGAGTTGAACAAAAATATTCCCTAGTCTGGTAACTGTAATCACTGGTTTCTACTGGTGAACGCGAATCCTATGGATAGATCTATCGGGTTTGACAACCCCATTTCGAGCTAGTCGCGCTAGCAATTTGTTATCGGAATGTTTAGTACTTCGTATTTTGTTGTAGATACACTTGTTCGGTGTATATTATTTATTGTGTTTGGCAAGGGTAAATAAATGGTTAAGTGGTTACCAGGTGGCTCACGGAAAATGGAATAATGTTTTATTATATGTTTTCTAGCATATAATTTGGTGGTTCAAAAAGGAGTTTTTATGTTTTCAAACATAAATTTTTATTGTTTAAATTAAATATTGTTTGCAATATTAAACCTATAATTCACTCAACATTTTTGTTGACAGTTACTCGCATGTTTTATTCTCAGGTTCATGATTGATTGCTTCCGCTGTGCTTAGAGAGTCTGCATATTTATGATGGCAGCTTTTGTTAAACATTAACTTGCATTCTATTTTATTACATTAAAAAGTGGTTGTTTGTTGACTTTATTTTGGTCAACTTTTGGTTAAAGTATTATTGTATAGTTTTTCTAAACTTATACATTTTAGTAGATTTCCTTTATAGGAAATCATTTTTAAATAAAGAATGCAAGGTTGTTTTATTAAATTCATATAGAGTTTCGATCAAGCTGTGGGACCAAGTGACGGAGCCGTTAAGTGTTTTGACGGAGTCGTCACATATACTTTGGACTTTTGAGTATTTGGAACAATTTTTTTTACTTAACCTATTTATTTGACATGTAAGAGATAAATTTAAAATCCTAATATTTATTATAGAAATGACATGGCTATAAAAGTGTATGCATGGAATTTACACTTCAAAAGAAGATATGGAGCAAGGTGCGTGGGATTATTTAGATAGGCAAGTCCTAGGGGTTGTTCGAATTTCTCTGGCGAAGAATATTGCCTACAACATTGTGGGTGACACCACAACTGCGGGACTGATTGCAGCTTTGTTTAACATGTATGAAAAGCCTTCTGCTTTAAATAAGGTTTTTCTGATATGACAGTTGGTGAGGGTTCCTCAACATCAAATCATGTTAACGAGTTTAACTATATTTTAACCCGGTTAAAGTCGGTTGGGGTTGGATTCGAGGATGAGATGGTGGCATTATATTTGCTATCTTTATTACCCGATAATTGGTCTAGTACTGTGACAACGGTTAGTGGTTCATCCGAAACTACTGAACTTACTTTTAAAGGAAACCGGTATTTTATTCTCAGTGAAGGAATTAGGAGAAAAGATTCGGTTGAGAATTCGGGTTCGGGTTTGTGTGTTAGTCGGGAGAGAGTTAGATCAAGAAGTCCATCAAGGAATAAGAACGCGATGTGTTAGATTTGCTAACTAGTTGATCACTATAAGTCAAAGTGTCTGAGTTTAAAGTTGGGTGGGAACACAATAACTACGGTGATCGAGGATCTTAGGTATTAGATTTGGGTTCCTTGTATCATGTTGCCCCGTACATGAATGAGATCGTGAATTTTAGGTGTTATTCTGGTAGAGTTAGGGTTGCATACGGGAAGACACTTGATGTTGCGGGTATTGGTGACCTTATTATTAGACACTTGGATTATGCTTGGATCTTGAGGAACGTGAGGTTCATCCCCATGCTCATGAGTAGATTGATCTCGGTTGGGCAGTTGGATGATGATATGTGTCATGTTTTATTTGGGGATCAATGGTAGAAGGTGTTTAAAGGTGGTCAAGTTAGCTTGTTGTTGCTCGCGGGTGCAAGACGGGTACAATGTATATGGTTGACATTCCTTTCGGGGAATAGCTAGGTGAAATTGTAGGTGCTAAAAATTCTAGTAGGCTAATGCTTTCTAGTATTGTTGAGGGATCTTGTTTGAATGAGAGCTTAAGGGAAGTCAAAGCTATTGGAGATTTGGGTCGAATTAGTTAGACTGGAGTCTTCGTACTTCGGGTAGATCTATCCAATGACAACTTTGTTGCGACTACACGTATAGTAGGAGTTAGATTCTGGTGAAAATTGGGTTTGTCAAAAGTCTTGCGTACATATGTGGTCGGTGTTCCAACGGTGAAAACAAAGGCAGTAGGGTGGACGATTACGTGTGTGATCGCGTTCTCATGTAAGGTCTTGATCGGTAGTGTCCATGGGTTTGTTCAACTAACGGGTTTATTCTTTGTTGGAAAAATAAACCGGGTGGATGATGTAATATACGGGTGAATTTCTCGAGCAATAGAGTTACTAGAGTCTTGTTGGGCTCCTACCTGTTATCTCCTAAATAAAAGAGATAGGTTCCGTATCCAAAGAGAAGTTCTTGATCCTAAACTATTAGCGTAGATTTAATTATAGCTTAACGGTGTTTTTGGTGTTGAAAGACTTCCTTACCCCGTGGTGTAGCAATGTGGAAGTGTGGCGTGACTAGGGTATTTGATGTGTCAAAAGTGTGTGCAATAATGCGTGCCTTTTTAATCTACTTTTAAATTTATAAATTCTTAATTTACTAATTACTTTCAACACCCTAACGAGCAACAAAACCCGATCAGATGTAGTTTAGTATTTTGTAAGTTAAGGTTCGTCTCAAGAGAACGAGTGGATTTAAGAATATAGATTTGGTTTTTAAACTTTAAATAACAATAAACAAATAAATTGCAAATAAATAACTAGAAGAAATAAACAATGATAAAGAGAACACATGCTTGAATCTTTCACACCTTGTTCACAATTGCCTTTTTGAATTAAGATTGAACTCAGATTGATAATGACCTAAGAATACCTATTTCAAGATTAATTGATCATGTTAACCCTAAAATAGATGGCTAGACTTCCTGCTTGCATTAAGACCTGATAATGGATTTAGTGTGATTAACCAAATCCTAATTATAGTTACTAGCTATAATCCTCACAACTAAATCAATCCGATTATATTTAAGTTTATCAAGTTCTAAACATAGTGATGTTCTAGTTAAAACCTAACAATAATTGATTTATGTAAACCAGATTAATTTAACAGTGGTGCTTTAATTAGACATAAAACATAACAGGAATTCCAGAGATTCTGTCAAAACATAAATTCTGTGTATATCATATAAAGCCGGCGGCTTTGTCAACGAAGCCGGCGGCTTCGTTGAATTTTCTGAATAATTTCGCCGAATACTTTTTATTTTGATCTGAGTATAAATAACAGTCAAAAGTTAAATAGTCCAGATGAAGTCGGTGGCTTCGGTCCATGAAGCCGGCGGCTTCATGTTCCACTTCCGGATTTCTGTTTTCTTTCATGCAGTTTAATAGTTTAGGCAATTGATCACAAGGTGTTACATGATTCAAGCATATGCACGGCTATTAGCCCATAACTAAAAAAAACAATTAAAGAATAAGAAATAAGATAAAGAGTCATACCGACATGGAAGAAATCAAAGACCAAATAATTGATTGATGAACTTGAGAGTTGAAAGAAAATAAAAACCTAACTAATTCGTACTTGAATTCTGAACAATATGAAAAATTGAATTGGATTATTAAAACTCTGACCTAAGGCCTCTATTTATAATATTTTAAGACGGCTAACCAATCCGGCGGCTTCAGGGTGAAGCCGGCGGCTTCCCTGAGTCAGTGACTTATTCTCCAAGTAAAACGTGATTTCCAAGCAAAGAACGCATAACCATCTTCCTCAAGCCGGCAGCTTGTAGCCAAGCCGGCGGCTTCATTGATTCGACAAATCTTTCTGATTTTGTCTTGATTTTGTTTCCATTTTTATTTGAGTCGAGAAACCGTGTCTTTAAGGCCGGCGGCTTCGATGTGAAGCCGGCGGTTTCACTTCACTTTTTCTTGGGCTCCAAGTTTAACATATTTTACGAACAAAACTGGAACCTTCTGGATTTCCCTGGGAAAGCCGGCGGCTTGGTTCCCCTTAGGCCGGCGGCTTCATTTCTCAATCTTCATTTTTCCGCTGTTTTTGATCCTGTTTTGTGCATTTCTTAAACAAAATATCAAAAACACCTATTTTCTCTTTTTACCCATTTTAGTGTGTTTTGGCATTGAAATGACTTAAAAATAACAAGATAACTCCTCAAAATGATATAAAAATACTATATAATTTAGGAGTTATCAAATACCCCACACTTGAGCTTTTACTTGTCCTTAAGTAAATTTATCATATTATTTCAAATAGGGATAAATAGATTCAAACAATTTTAAATGGGTATAGAAAGCTGAAGCAAAATTACAAAGTCAAACAGATGTCTAATTATGAGTTTGCTTTTATTATTAAAAGAACTAATCTGAACCAGACCAAGGAATACAAGCAGTCCTAATGTTTATTAAATCGGATTTATACAGTTTGGTCATCATTAGACTCTTTTGTGTTCTAGCTTTAAGAAGTGTATGGTTCTCATTGGAACTCTTTTCTTTTGTTGACCTTCATTGGGCTCTTTTTCCTTTTTAACAATTGCTTTTAGCAATGTCTTTTTTTTTCTTGGTCCAAATTTGGATTCTTTTGCTGCCTCAGTGGTCCATGCTTCTTATGCCATATGGTAGTGGCTATAAGTTTACAATCGTTTCACCATTTTTGGCGTTTTTAATTTAAACAAGTAATGCGATCTCAAAATTGAGAGTAGTTCTTTATTAACTTTAAGATTAAGTTAGATAAAAAGACATAAGTTTGACTGAGAATTTATACTTTCGGAAAATTTAAAATTGTACCCATTTTTAACTAATTTAACTTTAACAATTTCAATTCAATCAACTAGTCATCTCCCACCCCACACTTAGAAAGTTGCAATGTCCTCATTGCATAAACTAAATAAAAGTGAAAGTGAGTATAAATGAGAAAAATGAGTTCTTCCCTTTTTCGAGCTTTTAAACATAGAAGCATCTTTACTTGCTTCTCAACCTATTCGTCCTTCAATCATCATCACAAACATATACATGATAATAAATCAAACAAGCATATAATAATAATAAGGTTCACAGGCATACGATGATCAAACATATTCAAAGTTATTACAGACCCAAGTTTGGATAATAATAATAATAATGTCATGAAACATAACATAGCCAAATCATCACATCATCACAGGAGTCTCGTCATCCTCTACTCCTCCTCATCATCACTGTTAGTAGCAGTAGGCTGGATCTGTGCTAGAGCATAGGTACGGTCAAAATGCGCTGGTGGATAGGTAACATCTGGACCATAATATGGTGGTGGCTCATAGTATGTGGCCTCAAAGGGATCTGTACTCTGATAGTGGCTATAGAACCTTTCATTATTATGAACACCCCACTGAACCGAATAATCAATACTCCCTAACTCATATGTGGTCTCCCTCCTGAACGCATCAAACTCAGTCCTATCCTCTTGGTATTTAGCCAATAACTCTCAGTGGTGATCTCCCATCATAGTAGACATACTACCCTGATTAGTGTTCAGGGCAGTCATCATCTCAATCACTCTCGACAGATCAGCTGCACCACCATGAGTACCTCTCCTACTACCCCTAGATCGACTACTCGATGCCTCAGTGTGAGATGGCTCATGTGGCTGCTCCACATCCATCAACTGACCAATCATCGGCTCATATGGAATTAAACTCTCACCTGCTCCTCTCTTAACAACCTTAACACTCATCCAGATCCTAGCATTTACCACACCAACCTCACTCATCAGCGACTGTAACCCAATAGTACGAACTCCCAAAACTCTAGCAATCATGGTCACAAAATGACCACCACACACAGCACTCGCCTGAGTCATACCCCTTGCTGAGCTACTCAAGTAATCGGCCACACAATAAGGAATGTTCACTGCATTACCACTAAACAACTGATACAAATACCAACAATCAGGCTGAGCCAGCTTCTCCGTATTCTCCTTCCTCAAAGCGATAGTGTAAGAAACCAGAACGTGAAAACATCGCATGTATGGAAGGGCAATGTGCTTCCTCCTCACATCAGGAGGGTATAGTTGGTGGTAACTTTGATGGTTGTGTTCTCGCTCCCTTAACTCTTGCTTTGGTGAAAACATTTGGTGTTTGTTTGTTTGTGAAACTTTTAATTTGAATTGTTGGTTTGTAATAATTATGGGTGGTTGGGAAGAAATTTGAACAATTGCTTGGTGGTCGTGGTGGGTTTGAAAACAATTTGACTTATGTCTTGAATGATGGTATTTAGATCCGGAGGGCATGTGTTTCCCGGATAAAACAATTTGAATTTGATTGTGGCATGTAATAACTTAATACTCTCTAGGATCGTGATGTTTTTTTTATCTATGAATGTTTATGTGTTTGATGTCACTTTGTCATGATGGTTGATTATTCGAATTATGCATGTATGATGTGGTTATCATTATCATTATATTGTATTTGTTTGTGAAGCGTTGAAACTATCATTTGCATGTGATATTGGTGAAGTAGATTGTTTGGTTTTATGTATCATTATGGCGGTAGTTATTGGTATAGCTTGCTTGATATTTTTGGATCGTTGTGGGTTAATTGTGGGCGCTCATACCCACCCGAGTATGGCCTCGCACATTCTTGTACCTTGTGAGAATACTTCAATTGTAGGGAATGCCATATGAACTTGGCTCCTTCTTTTGCCTCAACAAGTGGTGCAACAACATGCAAGCAATTTGGTGACAAAGTTTCTCGAATGGTGACAACAAAGATCAATTGATCTACTCTGGTTTTTATTTTCTCTTCTCTTCTCTATCCTCATTCAAAATGCCCCTCAATTTTCTAAAATATTCTTTCGTTTAATACAATGAGGGCATTGCATCAAACTAAATGTAAGGGGGGAGAGTAATTCTCGGGTCATTTTGAACTTTTTTCGGGTTAAACTTGTCACATAAGCTCTATAAAGATTAAAACTTGCATTGTTAATCAATTTTTGGAACAAGTTTTTAACCATTACATTAACTTACATCATAAACATCTAAAATTGTAAAACTTGTGAAAATTTTCAAATTTTTTGGAAAAAGTAAAGTCTTTTTCCATTATGCTTCAATTTTTGGGGAAATAAAGTCTTCCCTTGTGTTGGCAATTGCAATACCAAGTGAAAGTAAAGTCTTTCACTTTTCATGTGATTTTGTGCTCCAAATGTTAAATTCAAAGAAAAATCAAACTTGTGCTTGGAAGTTAAAGTCTTTCAAGCACATTGCTTCAAAAACCAAGTGTTTAAAGCTTCGTGCTTTAGCACTTTTGGATGACTCAAGTCCATCCATTTTGGTAGGGAGTAAAGTCTCCCGAATTTCGTACTACTTGGTGTGGGACACTTCCTAATCCACACCATTTCATATTGACATTGGTTGTCTTATCATTTCAAGATGGTTCAACCGATGTATCATACCGAGGGAAGAGGAGTCACCGAGCTTCAACATGTACTATCTTCTTGATGTAGAGCAATGGCTTCGTGCTAGTGTTGCTAGACAACACAACCCATAGCCAAAATCTATGGCACCCCGTTGATATTTCAACTAACGGAAAGGTAGTAACTACTTCCTACCTTTTCTTAAAATAAGCATAAAAGCTTGTTATGTAGGAAGTAGAAAAACAAACACTTGGAAGTAAAGTCTTCCAAGTCCTCTCGGGTACCAACCTTGAAAGTAAAGTCTTTCAGGTCAAGTTTTTGTTCCAAGCTTGGGAGTAAAGTCTCCCAAGTTAAGTTGTCTCACTTAGGGAGTAAAGTCTCCTTAGCTGGGTGGTAAAGGTTTTATCTTTATCACTCCTGAGTGGCTCACACCCGCTTGTCAAGGAATTCAAATTCCGCCCAAAAATTTAGAATTGATGGATCTCTTATTTTGACCACGTAGGGCCCTAATTCCACGAACCTCCGTCAATGCTTTCGCCCTACTATGAGAGAAACCATAGAGTTGCGATAGAAAGCTTGATGAGTGCCGGTCATCCTATGCCCGGATTGACCATAAAGATAGGGGTAGCCAGTCCCCTACGCTTTGGCGCACCCACCTTAACCCTAAACTTGGAATTGACGATATAATATTTAGAATTGACGAAAAATTAGGTGTTTTGAGGGCATGGAGGTGGAAAAGGGATAGCCATCGCGGGGTTGACTAAAGGATCATACTTTTCAGGGCATGTACCTATTGCATAAAGGAATTCTTGACGAACAGTAATTTTGATGATTTTTCATAACCCATTCTCAATTTGGGTACATTTTGTTAGCTTTATGGTGATTTGAGCTTGTTGCCTATATTTTATGTCACCTTGTTTGTATAGTGGTGAATTTGCTTATATTGTGAATAACGTTGGTTTTTGGCTTGATTGATGGCTATCCCGCGAACCCTACATAATTGGTCAAGGTCAAGGAGGTCAAAGTTTTGTTTGTGATAAACCTTAGGCTTGATGATTTGGTGTTTGATGGCCTCTTAGGTGATGTAGTTGATCTTGACCGGGGAATGATTGTTTCGGGTAGACCTAGGTTTGAATTGTTGTTGATTTGGTGGTGGTTGAAGATTATGAAAGCGTTGATTTATGCTCATGCCACTAGTAGAAGAAGGAGAGTAGAAGAATGCTTGGTCCTTGGCAATTTTAAAAGGTTTTGGAGTTCATTATAGCCAATAAGGTGCACTTTGGCTCTAATCGTTAAACGTTCATTTTCTCCAAGCATTGTTCTATCGATTTGCTTGCTTGAGAACAAGCAAGGTTCGAATGTAGGGGGTTTGATATTGCTCCATTTAGATATATTTATTACGCAATATCGACCTCATTTTATTTTGTTTTGATGATCGTTGGGGCCTTAAAGTTGTTTTCCCGTGCCAAAGTGTCCACTCAAGGCAAAATGCCTAACTTGGTGTAAAATTGACCAAGAAATGCTCAAAAAGTGCAAAGAAATTGACAAGTGCAGGAAACAGCATAAAAAGCGCCGCTCCTGACTAAGGAGCGTCGCTCCTATCAGCCCAAGAGTTCCGCAGTTCATCTAAAAGCGGCGCTATTACCAATGTTTTGTGTCCATTTCTTCACAGTGATCAGAAGAGCCGCTCTTCAGATTCAGAAGTGCCGCTCTTCAGAGTCAGAAGCACCGTTCCAACCTGGCCAAAAGCACCGCACTATCTTCAATAGTGCCGTTCCAACCTGGCCAAAAGCACCGCACCATATTCAAAAGCGCCGCACCTGTTTATTGCCAAGAGCGCCGCACCTAAGCTAAAAGCGGCGCTCCTGACGCTGATTCAGCCCACTTTCCTCACCACTATAAATAGAATATGTTAGGTCATTTGGCAAGAGAGCTGCAGTTTTTACTCCGAATTTCACACACAAAACCCTAATTTCATCATTCATTAGAGTTCCAAGGTGATTCGTAGGAAGCAAGCTCAAGTTTCATCTTCATTAGTGCTAAATCTTTCTTTTGTTATCAATTTGGGTTGTAATCTTAACTTTACTCTTTCATATTTTCAATCAAATAGTTGTAATCTTTACTTTATCTTCATTTATCTTTGAATCTTAGCTTGTAATCACTCAAGATGATGTTTATTGATGCTTTTATGATTGTTGCTAGTGTAATCTTTGCTATGAGTAGCTAAATCTCTTGTGTTTGCTTATCTATGAATCTTTAATGCATGAGATGTGCCCTTAATCTATTGAATGAAAGTTATTTTGAATGAAAATACATGAACTAGTGTTATGGAGTTAGCCATGAGGTCCATTGCTATGTTTGATATTGGTTTTACTTTGATTACATGAATTGAGTAGCTCTTTAAGTGATTTTAGTAGTGAATCAATTTGTGCTTCAACACCTTTGGTGATCTAGACAACTAGAATAGGAATTTCAAGTGATTGTGTTTCTAGACTAAGTTGGTTTTCAATTGACCTTTGTTCATCATAGTGGTGTTTGACTATCTTAGGTGACTTTGATGGTTAAAGGGTTTTAAGTGATTTTAACCCGGGCATAATCTCAATAATCAACTCATACATTACTTGATCTTGTGTTACTAAGCTTATGTGAATTTGCAAGGTAAAATTGGATTAAGAATATCTACTAGTTCAAACAACTTAAGTGATAACAATTTGGGGAAAACAAGGGCCATCTAAGCATAAAGAGGATTAGATAAGTGAACACTCTCCATCATATTGATTAATTCTCATTTCTTAATTACTTGTTACTTGCTACTTGTTAAGTTTTAGTTTGTTTATTGTAAAGTTAGTTTATTAGTCAAAATCTCTCGCAACCCCCCCCCCCCCCCCAAATCAAACAAAACCCCTAGGATAACTATTAGTTTCTAATACATAATCTACACCGCTCTTTCGGGACGAACTTGATAAGAATACTTGCATTAAGTACTATAGCAACCGGGTTTTAAGTGCTCGATAAATTGTGCGTGCTTTTTTGTGATATTTGTATCTTGTATAAATTTAGGGAGTTATGTATGGTATATCCACGCCAAATCATATCTACTATCAAGAATCGACGACTTATTTGATCAACTACAAGGCTCGTCGGTTTATTCGAAGATCGATTAACGTTTCAGATATCATCAAATGCGGGTTAAAGAGGATGATATCCCAAAGATTGCTTTTAGAACGCGTTACGCTCATTATGAGTTTATGGTCATGCCGTTTGGTTTAACTAACGCACCAGCCGTGTTCATGGACCTCATGGACCGAGTGTGTGGACAATATCTTGACAAGTTTGTCATTGTCTTCATCGATGACATACTTATTTACTCTAAAAATGATGAAGAGCACGAAGAATATTTGAGAAAAGTGCTAGAATTGTTAAGAAAAGAAAAACTGTACGCCAAGTTTTCAAAGTGTGCATTTTGGTTGAAAGAAGTTCAATTTCTCGGTCACATAGTGAGCAAAGAAGGTATTCAGGTTGATCTGGCAAAGATTGAAACTGTTGAGAAATGGGAAACCCCGAAAACTCCGACGCAGATACGCTAATTTTTAGGATTGACTGGTTACTACAGAAGATTCATCCAAGATTTTTCCAAAATAGCAAAATGCTTGACTGCATTAATGCATAAAGGGAAGAAATTTGAATGGAAGGATGAGCAAGAGAAAGCATTTCAATTGTTGAAGAAAAAGTTAACTACAACACCTATATTGTCATTACCTGAAGGGAATGATGATTTTATGATTTATTGTGATGCTTCAAAGCAAGGTCTCGGTTGTGTATTAATGCAATGAAAGAAGGTAATTGCTTATGCGTCTAGACAATTGAAGATTCATGAGCAGAATTATACGACTCATGATTTGGAATTAGGCGATGTTGTTTTTGCATTGAAGATGTGGAGGCACTAATTATATGGGGTCAAATGTACCATATATACCGACCACAAAAGTCTTCAACATATATTTGATCAAAAACAACTAAACATGAGACAGCGTAGGTGGATTGAATTGTTAAATGATTACGACTTTGAGATTCGTTACCACCCTGAGAAGGCAAATGTGGTAGCCGACGCCTTAAGTAGAAAGGATAGAGAACCTATTCGAGTAAAAGCTATGAATATAATTATTCATACTAACCTTACTACTCGAATAAAGGAGGCGCAACAAGGAGTTTTGAAAAAAGGGAATTTGAAGAATGAAATACCCAAAGGATTGGAAAAACATCTTAATATTCAGGAAGACGGAACCCGGTATAGAGCTGAAAGAATTTGGGTACCAAGGTTTGGAGATGTGAGAGAAATGGTACTTAGGGAAGCACATAAAACCAGATATTCAATACATCCCGGAGTGGGAAAGATGTACCAAGATCTCAAGAAACACTTTTGGTGGCTGGGTATGAAGGCTGATATTGTGACATATGTGGGAGAATGCTTAACTTGTTCTAAAGTTAAAGCTGAACATCAGAAACCATCAGGTCTACTTCAACAACCTGAAATCCCAGAATGGAAATGGGAAAACATTACCATGGATTTCATTACTAAATTGGCAAGAACTGCAAGTGGTTAAGATACAATTTGGGTAATAGTCGATCATCTTTCCAAAGCAGCACACTTCCTACCAATGAGAGAAGATGACAAAATGGAGAAGTTGGCACGACTATACTTGAAGGAAGTCATCTCCAGACATGGAATACCAGTCTCTATTATCTCTGATAAGGATGGTAGATTTGTTTCAAGATTCTGGCAGACGTTACAACAAGCATTGGGGACTCGTTTAGATATGAGTACTGCCTATCATCCACAAACTGATGGGCAGAGTGAAAGGACGTTACAAACGCTTGAAGATATGCTACGAGCATGTGTTATTGATTTTGGAAATGGTTGGGATCGACATCTACCGTTAGCAGAATTTTCCTACAACAATAGTTACCACTCGAGTATTAATGCGGCACCATTTGAGACACTTTACGGTAGAAAGTGCAGGTCTCCGATTTGTTGGAGTGAGGTGGGGGATAGACAAATTACGGGTCCGAAAATTATCCACGAAACTACCGAGAAAATCATTCAAATTCAACAACGGTTGAAAATCGCCCAAAGTCGACAAAAGAGCTACGCGAACCTTAAAAGAAAAGATATAGAATTTGAAATTAGAGACATGGTCATGCTTAAGGTATCACCTTGAATAGGTGTTGTTCGTTTTGGAAAACGGGGAAAACTAAACCCGAGATACATTGGACCATTCAAGATTATTGACCGTGTTGGACCAGTAGCTTATCGACTTGAATTACCTCAAGAACTCGCCAGTGTACATAATACCTTCCACGTCTCGAATTTAAAGAAATGCTTAGCCAAAGAAGATCTCACTATTCCTTTAGACGAAATCCAGATTAATGAAAAATTACAATTCATTGAAGAACCCGTTGAAATAATGGATCGTGAGGTTAAAGGACTTAAGCAAAATAAAATACCAATCGTTAAGGTTCGATGGAATGCTTGTAGAGGACCCGAGTTCACCTGGGAGCGTGAAGATCAGATGAAGAAAAAATACCCGCACTTATTTCCAGATGATGCGTCAACACCTCCAACTGCTTAAAATTTCGGGACGAAATTTATTTAACGGGTAGGTACTGTAGTGACCCGAACTTTTCCATTATTATATATTATATGAGATCTATATTTACATGATTAAATGTTTCCAACATGTTAAGCAATCAAACTTTTTAAGGCTTGATTAATTGAAACGGTTTTTGTGTTAACGTTTGACCACCCAGTTTGTCCGATGATTCACGAATGTTATAACTTGTATATGACATGATATTATATATATGAATATATATATATATATGTTTAACATGATGAAATAATAATTAAAGTATCTCATTATGTATATTAACAATAAACTTTAAACATAAAACAAGACTACTAACTTAAGAAATTCAAAACGATATCTGTACGTAATGATTATCGTTGTAATAACGTCTTAATATTTATATATCATATTAAGATATTTTAGTACATCATGTTATCATAATAATGTAATAATTTAACATCTCATTAGATATAATAACAATGAGATTATTTACATTTAACGAAATCGTTAACTTAAAGGTTCCGAAACAACACGTACATGTAACGACTAACGATGACCTAACGGCTCAGTTAAAATGTGAAATGTCCCGTTCATATCGATTATAAATGTTTCATATTAATTGATCTCTTTGCGAGGTTTTGACCTCTATATGAGACGTTTTTCAAAGACTGCATTCGTTTTTAAAATAAACCATAACCTTTATTTTATCGACAAGGTTAAAAAGACACCATCTAGATTATCAAAAAATGATAATCTAAAAATATCACACTTACACACTACCAATACATATTGGTTTACAATATTAATATGTTACAACAAAGTAAATATCGAATGCAGTTTTAAACAGTATTATACAATCATGCTGACACCGAATCTTGTCCATATTTTAGCATGCAACAGCGGAAGCTCTTAATAATTACCTGAAAATAAACATGCTTTAAACGTCAACAAAAATGTTGGTGAGTTATAGGTTTAACATATATATTTATCAAATCGTAATAATAGACCACAAGATTTCATATTTCAATATACATCCCATACATAGAGATAAAAATCATTCATATGGTGAACACCTGGTAACCGACATTAACAAGATGTATATAAGAATATCCCCTACCATTCCGGGAAATCCATCGGACATGATAAAAAAAAGAATTCGAAGTACTAAAGCATCCGGTACTTTGGATGGGGTTCGTTTGGCCCAATAGATCTATCTTTAGGATTCGCGTCAATTAGTAGATTGGTTTACTAATTCTTAGGCTACCAAGCAAAATGGGCATATTCGGCTTCGATCATTCACCCATATAATGTAGTTTTAATTACTTGTGTCTATTTTGTAAAACATTTATAAAACAGCATGTATTCTCATCCCAAAAATATTAGATTTTAAAAGTGAGACTATAACTCACTTTCACAGATTTTTACTTCGTCGAGAAGTAAGACTTGGCCACTGGTCGATTCACGAACCTATAACAAATATTTACATATATATAAAAAAGTATGTTCAAAATATATTTACAACATTTTTATTACGTTTTAATGATTTGAGTTTATTAAGTCAGCTGTCCTCGTTAGTAACCTACAACTAGTTGTCCACAGTTAGATGTACAGAAATAAATCGATATATATTATCTTGAATCAATCCACGACCCAGTGTATACACGTCTCAGGAAAGATCACAACTCAAAGTATATATATATTTGGAATCAACCTCAACCCTGTATAGCTAACTCAAACATTACTGCATATAGAGTGTCTATGGTTGTTCCAAATAATATATATACATGGGTCGATATGATATGTCAAAACATTTGTATACGTGTCTATGGGATCCCAAGATTACATAATATATTAGAATATATGTATTATAAAATATATGTTAGCTAGGATATGATTAATATAGATTTGTTACCAATTTTCACGTACCTACAACAAGCAAAATTATCCAATCTTGTTTTACCCATAACTTCTTCGTTTTAAATCCTTTTTGAGTGATTCAAGTTGTTATGGTTTCATATTGAACTTAGGTTTATGAATCTAAACAGAAAAATTATAAGTCGATAGTCGAGAATACATGTTACAATTCAATATTATAAGAGGTAGTCATTTCAGTCGAAAGAACGACTTCTTGATGACCATTTTGAAAAACATACTTCCACTTTGAGTTTAACCATGATTTTTGGATATAGTTTCATGTTCATAAGAAAAATCATTTTCCCAGAAGAAAAACTTTTAAATCAAAGTTTATCATAGTTTTTAATTAACTAACCCAAAACAGCCCGAGGTGTTACTACGACGGCGTATATCCGATTTTACGGTGTTTTTCGTGTTTTTAGGTTTTAAATCATTAAGTTAGCATATCATATAGATATAGAACATGTGTCTAGTTGATTTTAAAAGTCAAGTTAGAAGGATTAACTTTTGTTTGCGAACAAGTTTAGAATTAACTAAACTATGTTCTAGTGATTACAAGTTTAAACCTTCGAATAAGATAGTTTTATATATATGATTCGAATGATGTTATGAACATCATTACTAAATCAAGTATTGTGGATAAACCTACTGGAAATGAGAAAAATAGATCTAGCTTCAAAGGATCCTTGGATGGCTTGAAAGTTCTTGAAGTAAAATCATGACACGAAAACAAGTTCAAGTAAGATTTCCACTAGAAATAAGATTGTTCTAGTTATAGAAATTAAGTTTGAGTATGAGTATTACCTTGAATTAGAAAGATATCTTACTGTAAATAAGAAAGATTTCTTGAGATTGGATGATCACTTGAAATGGATTTGCAAGATTGAAAGTAAGCTAGCAAACTTGGACGTGTTGTTGGTGTGTTCTTGAGTAGTTGTTTTGTAACTTGGTTTATGTATAGATTTATGAACTAGATTGAGCTAGATTTTGATGAAGATGATAAAGAACACTTAGAAAAATAGAAGAACACTTGAGAGAGTTTAGTTTGATGCATAAAAATTGAAAAATAAAAGTGTTTATGGTGATGATTGAAAACGTGATGTAGGTACTCCATATAAGGTCACATTAGTTTGTAATTTTGTGTAATCATTCATGCTAGTTGCCAAATGATGGTTCCCACATGGTTAGGTGACTCACATGGGCTGCTAAGAGCTGATTATTGGAGTGTATATACCAATAGTACATACATTTAGAAGCTGGGTATTGTACGAGTACGAATACGGGTGCATACGAGTAGAATTGTTGATGAAAATGAACGAGGATGTAATTGTAAGAATTTTTGTTAAGTAGAAGTACGTTGATAAGTGTCTTGAAGTCTTTCAAAAGTGTATGAATACATATTAAAACACTACATGTATATACATTTTAACGAGTCGTTAAGTCATCGTTAGTCGTTACATGTAAGTGTTGTTTTGAAACCTTTAAGTTAACGATCTTGTTAAATGTTGTTAACCCATTGTTTATTATCTAATGAGATGTTAAATTATTACATTATCATGTTATTATGATGTATTAATATATCTTAATATGATATATATACATTTAAATGTCGTTACAACGATAATCGTTACATATATGTCTCGTTTCGAAATCCTTAAGTTAGTAGTCTTGTTTTTACATATGTAGTTCATTGTTAATACACTTAATGATATGTTTACTTATCATTTATCATGTTTAAATATAGTGTATCAATATCTTAATATGATTCATATGTATTTAATAAGACGTTGTTATAACGATAATCGTTATATATATCGTTTTCGAGTTTCTTAATTCAATAGTCTCATTTTTATGTATATAACTCATTGTTAAAATACCTAATGAGATACTTACTTATCATAATATCATGTTAACTATATATATTATCCATATATATGTCATCATATAGTTTTTACAAGTTTTAACGTTCGTGAATCGCTGGTCAACTTGGGTGGTCAATTGTCTATATGAAACCTATTTCAATTAATCAAGTCTTAACAAGTTTAATTGCTTAACATGTTGGAAACACTTAATCATGTAAATATCAATTTCATTTAATATATATAAACATGGAAAAGTTCGGGTCACTACAGTACCTACCTGTTAAATAAATTTCATCCCGAAATTTTAAGTAGTTGGAGGTGTTGACGTATCTTCTGGAAATAAGTGCGGGTATTTCTTCTTCATCTGATCTTCTCATTCCCAGGTGAACTCGGGCCCTCTACGAGCATTCCATCGAACCTTAACAATTGGTATCTTGTTTTGCTTAAGTCTTTTAACCTCACGATCCATTATTTCGACGGGTTCTTCGATGAATTGAAGTTTTTCGTTGATTTGGATTTCGTCTAACGGAATAGTGAGATCTTCTTTACTAAAACATTTCTTCAAATTCGAGAGATGGAAAATGTTATGTACAGCCGCGAGTTGTTGAGGTAACTCAAGTCGGTAAGCTACTGTTTCGACACGATCAATAATCTTGAATGGTCCAATATACCTTAGATTTAATTTCTCTCGTTTACCAAATCGAACAACGCCTTTCCAAGGTGTAACTTTAAGCATGACCATCTCTATAATTTCAAAATCTATATCTTTTCTTTTAATGTCAGCGTAGCTCTTTTGTCGACTTTGGGCGGTTTTCAACCGTTGTTGAATTTGGATGATCTTCTCAGTAGTTTCTCGTATTATCTCCCGACCCGTAATCTGTCTATCCCCCACTTCACTCCAACAAATTGGAGAACTACACTTTCTACTATAAAGTGCTTCAAACGGCGCCATCTCAATGCTTGAATGGTAGCTGTTGTTGTAGAAAAATTCTGCTAACGGTAGGTGTCGATCCCAACTGTTTCCGAAATCAATAACACATGCTCGTAGCATGTATTCAAGTGTTTGTATCGTCCTTTTGCTCTGCCCATCAGTTTGTGGATGATAGGCAGTACTCATATCTAGACGAGTTCCTAATGCTTGCTGTAATGTCTGCCAGAATCTTGAAATAAATCTGCCACCCCTATCAGAGATAATAGAGATTGGTATTCCATGTCTAGAGACGACTTCCTTCAAATACAGTCGTGCTAACTTCTCCATCTTGTCATCTTCTCTTATTGCCAGGAAATGTGCTGATTTGGTGAGACGATCAACTATTACCCAAATAGTATCAAAACCACTTGCAGTCCTTGGCAATTTAGTGATGAAATCCATGGTAATGTTTTCCCATTTCCATTTCAGGATTTTGGGTTGTTGAAGTAGACCTGATGGTTTCTGATGCTCAGCTTTGACCTTAGAACATTCTCCTACGTATTTAGCAACATCGGCTTTCATACCCGGCCACCAAAAATGTTTCTTGAGATCCTTGTACATATTCCCCGCTCCAGGATGTATTGAGTATCTGGTTTTATAAGCTTCTCTAAGTACCATTTCTTTCATATCTCCAAATTTTGGTACCCAAATTCTTTCAGCCCTATACGGGGTTCCATCTTCCCAAATATTAAGATGCTTCTCCGATTATTTGGGTATTTCATCCTTTAAATTTCTCTATTTTAAAACTCCTTGTTGCACCTCCTTTATTTGAGTAGTAAGGTTAATGTGAATCATTATATTCATAGCTTTTACTCGAATGGGTTCTCTGTCTTTTCTGCTCAAGGCGTCGGCTACCACATTTGCCTTCCCCAGGTGGTAATGAATCTCAAAGTCGTAATCATTTAACAAATCAATCCACCTGCGCTGCCTCATGTTCAGTTGTTTCTGATTAAAAATGTGTTGAAGACTTTTGTGGTCAGTATATATAATACTTTTGACCCCATATAAGTAGTGCCTCCAAGTCTTTAATGCAAAAAAAACCGCGCCTAATTCTAAATCATGCGTCGTATAATTCTGCTCGTGAATCTTCAATTGTCTAGACGCACAAGCAATTACCTTCGTTCGTTGCATTAATACACAACCAAGACCTTGCTTTGAGGCGTCACAATATATCACAAAATCATCATTCCCTTCAGGTAATGACAATACAGGTGCCGTAGTTAACTTTTTCTTTAACAATTGAAACGCTTTCTCTTGTTCATCCTTCCATTCAAATTTCTTCCCTTTATGCGTTAATGCAGTCAAGGGTTTTGCTATTTTGGAAAAATCTTGGATGAATCTCCTGTATTAACCAGCCAGCCCTAAAAATTGGCGTATGTGTTTCGAAGTTTTCGGGGTTTCCCACTTTTCAACGGTTTCAATCTTTGCTGGATCCACCTGAATACCTTCTTTGTTCACTATGTGACCAAGGAATTAAACTTCTTCCAACCAAAATGCACACTTTGAAAACTTAGCGTACAGTTTTTCTTTTCTCAGCAACTCTAGCACTTTTCTCAAATGTTCTTCGCGCTCTTGATCATTCTTCGAGTAAATAAGTATGTCATCGATGAAAACAATAACAAACTTGTCAAGATATGGCCCACACACTCGGTTCATGAGGTCCATGAACACAGTTGGTGTGTTAGTCAATCTAAACGGCATAACCATAAACTCGTAATTACCGTAACGCGTCCTAAAAGCAGTCTTTGGAATGTCATCCTCCTTCACCCGCATTTGGTGATATCCAGAACGTAAATCATTCTTCGAATAAACCGATGAGCCTTGTAGTTGATCAAATAAGTCATCGATTCTCGGTAATGGGTAACGGTTCTTGATGGTAAGTTTGTTCAACTCTCGGTAGTCGATACACAACCTGAATGTACCATCTTTTTTCTTGACAAACAGAACAGGAGCTCCCCATGGTGATGTACTTGGTCGAATGAAACCACGCTCTAAAAGTTCCTGTAACTGACTTTGTAATTCTTTCATTTCGCTGGGTGCGAGTCTGTATGGAGCACGAGCTATTGGTGCAGCTCCTGGTACAAGGTCTATTTGAAATTCAACGGATCGATGTGGGGGTAATCCCTGTAATTCTTTCGGACATACATCGGGAAATTCTTTTGCGACGGGAACATCACTGATGTTGTTTTCTTCAGGTTTAACTTCCTCGATGTGTGCTAGAATGATGTAACAACCATTTCTTATTAGTTTTTGCGCCTTCAAACTACTAATAAGATTTAATTTCGCGTTGTTCTTTTCTCCATACACCATTAAAGGTTTTTCTTTTTCACGCATAATGCGAATCGCATTTTTGTAACAAACGACCCCTGCTCTCACCTTTTTCAACCAGTCCATGCCTATTATTACAACTGGTATTAAATCAATCTTAAACGTTTCATCGCCCAGTTTAATTTCTCTATCCCGACATATATTATCTGTTGAAATTAATTTACCGTTTGCTAATTCGAGTAAAAATTTGTTATCCAAAGGCGTCAATGGGCAATTTAATTTAGCACAAAAATCTCTACTCATATAGCTTCTATCCGCACCCGAATCAAATAAAACATAAGCAGATTTATCGTCAATAAGAAACGTACCCGTAATAAGCTCCGGGTCTTCCTGTGCTTCTGCCGCATTAATATTGAAAACTCTTCCACGGCCCTGCCCATTAGTATTCCCCTGATTCGGGAAATTTCTAATAATGTGGCCCGGTTTTCCACATTTATAACAAACATCGTTGGTATTACTTGCTCCGACACTATTCGTTCCGGCATTACTTGTTCCGACACTATTTGTTCCTTTAGTTCTATTAAACCTTGGTCCGTAGACCTCACACTTTGTCGCGCTATATATATATATGTAAGGTATATTGAATGTATATTTATATGGTTTTGAATCTATTTAGTAAACGACAGTAACACTCAATTGTCATTCGATTAATATTAAGTAAGTTAAAATTCAAACTTATATGATTTTAAAATAAAAGGTGATCCAAAAATGAATTATATAAGTTATAGGCTTACTAAAAGTATATTGAGGATCTAATCATTTAATTTTAACACTTTTTATATTTTACCCATAAATGAGAGGGACAGTTGATGTAATTTTCATTTATCAAATTAAAGACTAAATTTTATACCATAATGACATAAATAAATAAATATATTTACTGTAAAATTTTGGGATTTTTCTGAGATATTTTAATCTGCCACTGATTAACAACGGGGCACGAAATAATACTCTTTATATTTGGTGTCGATAGGGAGATTTCAATCCTCTGGCTGCTATACTATTACTTCTATAATTCATCTTACTTTTATAATATTATATTAATATTTTGTGTACTGCATTAATTGAATGATTGAATGAATATGTGTATGTTATATGCATATTTATATTTGTAGTTAACATTCAACCGAGACTAGATACCTTACACCATCACCACTCTAACACCGGCCACCATGAATCACCTATAACCAGCCTATAATTACCGTTCTAGTTACTTCGGTTGTTTCCTCATAATCCATCGCCACCCCAAGACCACCACCATCATCAACTACAACCGGATACCACTACCCTCGTCACCTGCCATCATTATTTTATGCTACTACCATTCTTCTTTTTATCTTATATCACAAAACAAACAATCACCATCATAAACTTGTTACTATTGCTGTATCCAATGCTATATGTTTCTGTTTTGAATTGAAAGCATCACCTCCATCATCGTGATTGTTTACAGCTACTCGCTACCTTCTAATTCCTATTTATGTTTATTTCTATCAAACGCAAACAACCCAATACATGAGTGTTACTACACGGACGACTGCTGCAGCATATACGTTTCTGTTTCTAAAGTAATTCACAAACCAAACACCTTCGATAAAACTATTAGTTTCTCAATCTACCGCTTCTATAACACTTTCTGTTTCATTCGAAGATGTATGATAATAATTGCGAAATAATAAAGGTTAGTTAAAGATGAAGTTTTAAGCTAAATAAATATATAAAGAATCGGGGGGACCCCTCCATTACCAACTCTGTCGACTAACTCCCTTTGCAATATGGACAATATGATGGTGTGGACCTAAGCAACTTGCTTGAACTATCTGTTTTTGGACTAGAGCCAACTCCATTCGTTTTCTATATTTTTTTTTCTTTCGAAGCCCCACTGATTTTTCTTGTTGAGTAACCGAAGCCTTCTTATTTCCATTACTCAAGTCTTGGACTAAACTAGCAAATGGGTTGAGTTTATGGGCCGAGAGGATCCAGTATGTTGCTGAGTTGTTTAGATGGAATCATATTAGCAGGCTTTTGAATCAACAATTGGGCCGTATGCCATTTGTTTTTGATATGGGGCTTATGGACCCAACTAAACACATACATCAACTATTTTCGTATTGGGCTTCTTTTTGGATTGCTATGTCCTACAAAACCCAGAAACTCCCCCTCCTGACTACCTGCTGTCGAGTTTGTTATGATTATAAGTGTACCGAAGATACAATGATGGTACAGCGATTATGATGGGTAAAGTTGGGTGATGATTATGTTTGATCCGTATGATAAGTAAGGACGATGATGAAGATTATGATCAACAAGTAATGTTAATGATGATGATGATAGACGATACATATGATCATAATTAACGAGTAATTCATTTAAGTGAAGTAGTATTATTTTTTGCTGGAATCTGTCTGTTATGAATATGATTAAAAAGCTGAAAGGAGATGATGATGATGTTGGATTATGATAAAAAGGGGTTTTGTTAAAAGAAAACAAGTAGATATAGGTTTAATTATTTATTTTGGGGTATAAATTAGAAAAACGAAAATGGATTGATGGTTAGGAGGGTTTGTGTGAAACGAGGGGTTTTGGGTTCGAGCCCAAGCTATGGCAAATCTTTTTAAAAGCTCATTTTGGAAAGGTAGTCTTATTCTATTTATTATTATTATTATTATTAAACTAACACTAAATATTAAAATTTTGATTATTATTATTATTATTATTATTATTATCATTAGTATTAATAGGATTATCAAGATTATTATTTTTATTATTATTTTTGTTATTACTATTATCATAAGTATTAGTATTAGTATTATTATTAGTAGTAGTATTATCATTATAGTTATTAAGATAAATATTAATATTATTATTATTATTAGTAAAATCATTATTTTTATGGTTATTATTATTAGTATTTATTATTATTAAACTTATCAATTTTTTTTATTACTATTAATAAAAGTATTATTATTATTACAAATTATTTTAGTATTATTAAAATTAATATTTTTACAAACAACAGATATTTATATAGAAATATATTTATTACATATATCATAAGTATATCTAAATTACTATTTTATTATAAAAATTACACATGTAGATATATATAACGTTGGAAATAGTAAATACATTACTATTTTAAATAAGTAATATATAAAATAATTAATATATATAACCTAGTATGAATGCCATTACATGATCACTATATGTTTTAATATATGCAAAACTGATATAGGTTCGTGAATCCGAGGCCAACCCACACGTGTTCCATGTTGTCACACGTATTTTTACTACAAAATACATTAGGTGAGTTCATTTGATTCCCTTTTACTCTTTATATTTTTGGGACTGGGAATACATGTGCTGTTTTTACAACTGCTTTATTAAATGCTTTTGAAATACATTTTGAACTGCGAATACATGAAATGCTTTTATAAATGTTTGACGAGATAGACACAAGCAAAACATTCCTCGAATGAATTATGTGGACGTGATAATTGCCACCATTGAATTATGTGGACGTGATAATTGCCACAATTGATATGAATATTTCCCCTGATTATTATTGCTTGGTAACCTAAGAATTAGAAACGGGTATGGCCCTAATTCACGCGAATCCTAAAGGTAGCTACCGGGTTTAACACCCCCACCCAGAATGTTCACTAGACGGAAGGGCTAGTGGGCGTGGTGTTTAGTACTTAGAAGTTTATATGATTATTATACAGACGAAATGTTCTATTTTGGGGATATTATTATGCGCATTATATGTTAAGGTTGGTTACCAAGCCAAGCTATGAAAGAAATGAAAAGTGAATGTTATGTATCGAGAGAATGATTTTATACACATGTTATGTGTATGTTATTTTTGTGCACAAGATATGTGTACGATTACTAAGATTTATGAAAGATGATTTCGTACGCGAGAAAGGTGTACTGTATTTAAAAGATATCGCATGTACATTACAGGTGGGTATAGGATTCGGGCCCATTTGTACCATGCAGCATTTAAATCTTGTGGTCTATCAAAATGATGAATTTTATTGTTTTATTATAAACTTATGAACTCACCAACCTTTTAGTTGACACTTGAAAGCATGTTTATTCTCTGGTATGAAAGAAATCATCCGCTGTGCATTTGTTCATTTTAAAAGACATCATTTGGAGTCGATCATCGCAATGGGACCAGATGTTGGTGACTTTGTTCAGATGGATTAGGACGGGGTATGACATGTGGTATCAGAGCGGTGGTCTTAGCGAACCAGGTCTTGCATTAGTGTGTCTAATTGATAGTTGTTTAGATGCATTAGTGGGTCTGGACTTCGACCGTGTCTGCATGTCAAAAGTTTTGCTTATCATTTCGTGTCAAAAATTATTTGCTTATCATCCTTAAAGTCTAGACACGTCTTACTGCCCCTATTGCATAGACAGTGTATAGATAAATTCATATCTTAGCGTATCTATTATTGTTACCTTTGCCTGACAGCTTCCGTAGATTCCTCCGTAACTTATGGGATTTTAGTATTATATATGCATATGTAAATTATGTATTGCAGGGTACTAATCTACATTCTATTATCTATTTCTTATCAAAAATCCTTCATTTGATCGTATGAGATGAATCCCTCAACCAGTTCGAATTCCTCGGATTCCGACAGCTATCCTGATATGGAGTTTCACCAAAGCTCCAAAAGCAGTATCACCAGAATGAATCAATCAATTCATCTGATGGGTTCGTACTCTTCTAAATCATTGGAGATAAGAAGAAGGTGATCCTTTCCATCAACCGAATTCACCTCTTGGCAATGAACCTGAAGCACTTACCGGCGAACCTGTTCGTAATACCACTTTCTCTCTCATTTCCAGAGTATCTCGTCATGATTATATATTATCTCAGATTCTAGATCTTATTCATTAACTCGTCCGAACCGACAATCATCCCGGAGTAATACAAGAAGTCAACAAACTTCGTGCTCGAGTAATAGCTTTGGAGAATATGGTGTAAAACTTACCAGCTTCAGCAACACCACCAGCACCAACAGCAACATCAGTAACAGCACCAGTACCATCAACAATCCATGCCTCAACATCTCATTCTGTACCTCGAGTATAATCATCGTTCTACGTATCGTTCTACATCAATTATCTTCGTTCTTCATGGCGATGAAGTAATCTCTAAATGTTTTAGAGATTATGTATTCTAGTTCTAACGGTAAACCAAATGAGTTTAATATCATATTAACTCAATGAATCCATAATTACATTTGAAGAAAATATATATGTATATATGTTTTCATTAAGATTGTAATTAAAAATTCTTTCGTACAAAGTGTTAATTGTGAAAATATTTTAACGAGTAGGTAATACCCGAGGAATATTCATATTTCACATTAATAAGTTACACAGTACATTCTTCGAAGCTGATTCAACAGTCGTTTACTATCCTACTCACATCCACCAATATACAAATCCGTTCACCACAGAATAACTGATAATGCTAAAAACGAACATATATTTCATAGCATTATTCCTCAAGAAAGACAAGCTTTTAGTTGCAATTGTTCTATTTAAAAGTGATATTCGTTTAAATAATAAAAGGTGAAGACAAAAGACAGATTCGACGAATTGAAGACGCAAATGACCAAAAAGCTCAAAAGTACAAAAGACAATCAAAGAGGTTCCAATTATTGATAAGAAACGTCTCGAAATTACAAGAGTACAAGATTCAAAACGCAAAGTACAAGATATTAAATTGTACGCAAGGACGTTCGAAAATCCGGAACCGGGACCAGAGTCAACTCTTAACGCTTGACGCAACGGACTAAAAATTACAAGTCAACTATGCACATAAATATAATATAATATATAAATAATTCTTAAAAATTATATATATATTATATTAATATTTAAAACCGTCGGCAGACTAAGATCCAATTTGGAGTGAGCTGTATTTTCAAACTCCGCGACTCGCGGAGTTTGAAGGCAAAAAGGGCCGCGAGTCGCGGAGCCCCAAATTCTGAAACTCCCTATAAAAGCAAACGAATTCTGATCGCAAAAACATCCAATATATCCATCCATCTATCTAAACGTATATATTTATATTTATATTTTAATTTTAATTTTAATTTTAATCCTAATAATAAGGGTATGTTAGCGAATGTTGTAAGGGTGTAAGTCGAAATTCTGTCCGTGTAACGCTACGCTATTTTTAATCATTGTAAGTTATGTTCAACCTTTTTAATTTAATGTCTCGTAGCTAAGTTATTATTATGCTTATTTAAAACGAAGTAATCATGATGTTGGTCTAATTACTAAAATTGGGTAATTGGGCTTTGTACCATAATTGGGGTTTGGACAAAAGAACGACACTTGTGGAAATTAGACTATGGGCTATTAATGGGCTTTATATTTGTTTAACTAAATGATAGTTTGTTAATGTTAATATAAAGATTTACAATTGGGCGTCCCTATAAATTACCATATACACTCGATCGGACACGATGGGCGGGGTATTTATATGTACGAATAATCGTTCATTTAACCGGACACGAGAATGGATTAATAGCCACTAGAATAATTAAAACAGGGGTGAAATTATGTACAAGGACACTTGGTATAATTGATAACAAAATATTAAAATCTTGGATTACACTCAGTCGACATCCTGGTGTAATTATTAAACAAAGTATTAAAATCTTGTTACAATTTAAGTCCCCAATTAGTTGGAATATTTAACTTCGGGTATAAGGATAATTTGACGAGGATACTCGCACTTTATATTTATGACTGATGGACTGTTATGGACAAAAACCAGACGGACATATTAAATAATCCAGGACAAAGGACAATTAACCCATGGGCATAAAACTAAAATCAACACGTCAAACATCATGATTACGGAAGTTTAAATAAGCATAATTCTTTTATTTCATATTTAATTTCCTTTATTTTATATTTAATTGCACTTCTAATTATAGCACTTTTATTTGTTGTTATTATATTTAATTGTACTTTTAATTATCGTACTTTTTAATTATCGCAAGTTTATTTTATCGCACTTTTATTATTCGCAATTTCATTATCGTTATTTACGTTACGCTTTAATTTAAGTCTTGTATTTATTTTTAATATTTTACATTTGGTTTTAACTGCGACTAAAGTTTTAAAATCGACAAACCGGTCATTAAACGGTAAAAATCCCCCTTTATAATAATAATATTACTTATATATATTTGTATTTTTATCAAAGTAAACTAATATAGCGTTAAGCTTTGTTTAAAGATTTTCCCTGTGGAACGAACCGGACTTACTAAAAACTACACTACTGTACGATTAGGTACACTGCCTATAAGTGTTGTAGCAAGGTTTAAGTATATCCATTCTCTAAATAAATAAATATCTTGTGTAAAATTGTACCGTATTTAATAGTATTTTCTGCTAAAATATAATAGCTATTTTATATACACTCCGCTACCACATCAAGTATTTTTAGCGCCGCTGCCGGGGAAACGCTTACAAGCCGGAAGCGCAACGCTAATTAAAAAAAAAAGATTTTTAGTTTACTTTTATTAAAATTCGTTTTTATAAAAATACGTTTTTGTAAAAAATTTACGTTTTTTTTAATTATTTGAAAATATAAAAAGAAAAACAAAAATATAAATATTTTTAGGAGTTTGATAAATATTTAAGTTTTATAAAGTTTCTTTAGTTTGTAAAAATATAAGTTTTATTTAATTTATTTTATAAATATATTTTATAAATATAAAACCGAAAAAAAAAATATATATATAAATCTAGTTTTAAGATTTTTATTTATAAAATTATAAAGTAGTTGTATTTTTATTCTAATTTTTAAAATATAAGTTTTTATTATATAAATATTTAGATTTTAAAACAGAAAAATATAAAACAGAAAAAAAAAACGTCAAATTTAAAACTGTACCAGAGTTGAATTTTGGTACCCCGCGACTCGCGGGGTTTGCTGCTTGGAATACCGCGACTCGCGGAGCCACCCTGACACGCGCCTAACAGAACCCTAATCTGCATTAAATACGGAGTATTATTAATTATTATTAATTAATTTGTATTTAGGGTTAAATATTTAATTAATTTAGTATTTAATTTAAGTTTTAATTAATTTATGTATTTAGTTTAATTAGTTTTATTAAATTATAAAATTAATAGCTTTATTAAATAAATAATATAAAAATAATATTTTTATAAAAATTGTACTTTTTACAACTTTTAGTATATTTTTATATTTTGTCCCTTTTTAATCGTTTTAGCGTAATATTTGTATTTTTAGCTCATATTTAGTTTTAAACTTAGTTTTTGCCATAGTTATTTTTACTTCTAGATTTTTAGGCTTTGCCGTAGAATTCCTTAAGTGCTTTTTCTTTAGACTAAGATTTAGGTGCTTTAGAATTTTGCGACGCCTTTTTAAGTTTTAGTTTCTTTTTAAGTTATTTCCATTTGGGATATAGTTTTTCCTGTAAGCTTTAATATTTTTAGACGACTTTTACCTATGTATCAATTATCATTCCAATTAGTAATCTCAATTTGCGATTATAATTTTAAGTTAGTTGTAGTAATAAGGTTAGGTTAGTCAAGTGTTTTTTTTAAGTTTTATAAGTTTCTTTTATTTTTCCGTCACCTTTTATTTTTCTTTCTTATTTTTCTTTTTCGATCTTTTTCCGACGAACTCTTTTTCTTTCTTATTTCTCGCCATTCTAGTTTTTAGGACATAGATTTTTAATCTACTTCTTATCTAAATTTCTTAAAATTACGAAAATTTATTTTAAGTGGTTAAATTAACAGACATCAAAATTTTCTGGTTCGTAGTAATAGTTGGATTTGTACGTGGACCGGGTTATTGGAGCCAAACAGTCCTCAATTATATTGAGACCAAACGAATCCTGCCCCTCTGCTGCATCTTTTGGCTATTCGAAACGTGGGCAAAATCAGAAAAGTCTATTGATTGGATAACTTATTATAATTTTTCTTTCCTTTTAAAAACTAATAGGATATTCAGTGAATGCACCGAGCAAGACGTTCACCACCTTTTGTACGTTCACCACCTGTAACTAGATCAAGACATTTAGCAAATATTACCGCCGTTGATTTTTCTTTAGAATCGTCATCCAGTCGACCAAGTGCTCCAGTTCAAATTTCCGATAATCCATTTTTTGAACCCGACCTCACAATTGAGAATCCGGAGAATATTCAGGGACGATTCATAGATCCTGAACCACTAAACTTTCCTCCGGAACCACCAATCATTCAAACAGAGATTGTTGAGGAACGAACCATTAAATCAGAATCCTCTAGTGATTCCGATTCAACAAATTCAATTATGGAGAATCTGGAACCTTTAAGTATGGAAGACCGAATGAGAGCTAAACGCACTGGCCAAGGTCACGCAATTACTCATCCAGACATTAATGCGCCAGATTATGAAATCAAAGGACAAATTCTACACATGGTGACTAATCAATGCCAATTTAGTGGTGCGACGAAGGAAGATCCAAATGAACATCTACGTACCTTTAATAGGATCTGCACACTATTTAAAATCCGAGAAGTAGAGGATGAACAGATATATCTCATGTTATTTCCCTGGACTTTAAAGGGAGAAGCCAAAGATTGGTTGGAATCGTTACCTGAAGGGGCGATTGATACATGGGATGTTTTAGTTGAAAAATTTCTTAAACAATTCTTTCCTGCATCTAAAGCCGTAAGACTTCAAGCAGAAATTGTTACGTTTACACAGAAACCAAATGAAACTCTATATGAGGCGTGGACAAGATTTGGAAAGTTATTAAGAGGATGTCCGCAACATGGTTTAGACACCTGTCAAATAGTACAAATATTCTACCAAGGATGCGACATCACTACAAGGAAAGACATAGATATAGCAGCTGGTGGTTCTATTATGATGAAAACCGAAACTGATGCTTACAAAATTATTGATAACACTGCTTCCCACTCACATGAGTGGCACCAAGAAAAAGATATCGTTAGATCATCTAAAGCAGCTAGAGCCGATTCTAGCCATGACTTAGATTCCATTTCCGCAAAGATAGATGCTGTGGAGAGACGAATGGAAAATATGACTAAAGATATTCACTCAATACGAATTAGTTGTGAGCAGTGTGGAGGACCACATTTGACAAAAGATTGTCTCAGTATTGAATTAACAATGGAACAAAGAGAGAATATTTCATACATAAACCAAAGGCCTGGAAATAATTATCAGAATAATTATCAACCGCCAAGACCGATTTACAATCAAAACCAGAATTATAACCGAAATATTCCATACAACAACCAACAAGGTCCTAGCAATCAACATGTATCCAATAATACTTACAATCAGCAAAGACCTAATTTTCAAAACAAACCACCACAACAAACCGATGATAAAAAGCCGAATTTAGAAGATATGATGATGAAGCTAGTTGAAACTCAAACGCAGTTTTTCACATCTCAAAAACAAACCAATGAACAAAATGCTCAAGCATTTAGAAATCAACAAGCTTCTATTCAAAATCTGGAACAAGAAGTAAGTAACCTAGCAAGGTTAATAGGTGAAAGAAAACCGGGAAGTCTACCTAGTGATACAAATGCTAACCCCCGGAATGAAACAGCTAAAGCCATTACCACAAGAAGTGGTACAACACTTAAACCACCTGAAATACCTGTAACTTCTGATGAAGCTATTCATACTCTACAAGAACCACAACCTGATCAAGATAAGGAAAAAGAACCGGTAGTTGAAAAGGTTAATGAAGATAACACAGTTAAGGCTAAACCTTATGTTAAACCATACCAACCACCACTTCCTTACCCGAGTAAAATGAAGAAAGAGAAACTTGAAGCCGATCAATCTGAAATGTCCTGTTCTTATTGATTAAAAACGTTCCATATTAATTGATTTCGTTGCGAGGTTTTGACCTCTATATGAGACGTTTTTCAAAGACTGCATTCATTTTAAAACAAACCATAACCTTTATTTCATCAATAAAGGTTTAAAAACCTTTACGTAGATTATCAAATAATGATAATCTAAAATATCCTGTTTACACACGACCATTACATAATGGTTTACAATACAAATATGTTACAACAAAATAAGTTTCTTGAATGCAGTTTTTACACAATATCATACAAGCATGGACTCCAAATCTCGTCCTTATTTAAGTATGCGACAGCGGAAGCTCTTAATAATCACCTGAGAATAAACATGCTTAAAACGTCAACAAAAATGTTGGTGAGTTATAGGTTTAACCTATATATATCAAATCATAACAATAGACCACAAGATTTCATATTTCAATACACATCCCATACATAGAGATAAAAATCATTCATATGGTGAACACCTGGTAACCGACATTAACAAGATGCATATATAAGAATATCCCCATCATTCCGGGACACCCTTCGGATATGATATAAATTTCGAAGTACTAAAGCATCCGGTACTTTGGATGGGGTTTGTTAGGCCCAATAGATCTATCTTTAGGATTCGCGTCAATTAGGGTGTCTGTTCCCTAATTCTTAGATTACCAGACTTAATAAAAAGGGGCATATTCGATTTCGATAATTCAACCATAGAATGTAGTTTCACGTACTTGTGTCTATTTTGTAAATCATTTATAAAACCTGCATGTATTCTCATCCCAAAAATATTAGATTTTAAAAGTGGGACTATAACTCACTTTCACAGATTTTTACTTCGTCGGGAAGTAAGACTTGGCCACTGGTTGATTCACGAACCTATAACAATATATACATATATATCAAAGTATGTTCAAAATATATTTACAACACTTTTAATATATTTTGATGTTTTAAGTTTATTAAGTCAGCTGTCCTCGTTAGTAACCTACAACTAGTTGTCCACAGTTAGATGTACAGAAATAAATCGATAAATATTATCTTGAATCAATCCACGACCCAGTGTATACGTATCTCAGTATTGATCACAACTCAAACTATATATATTTTGGAATCAACCTCAACCCTGTATAGCTAACTCCAACATTCACATATAGAGTGTCTATGGTTGTTCCGAAATATATATAGATGTGTCGACATGATAGGTCGAAACATTGTATACGTGTCTATGGTATCTCAAGATTACATAATATACAATACAAGTTGATTAAGTTATGGTTGGAATAGATTTGTTACCAATTTTCACGTAGCTAAAATGAGAAAAATTATCCAATCTTGTTTTACCCATAACTTCTTCATTTTAAATCCGTTTTGAGTGAATCAAATTGCTATGGTTTCATATTGAACTCTATTTTATGAATCTAAACAGAAAAAGTATAGGTTTATAGTCGGAAAAATAAGTTACAAGTCATTTTTGTAAAGGTAGTCATTTCAGTCGAAAGAACGACGTCTAGATGACCATTTTAGAAAACATACTTCCACTTTGAGTTTAACCATAATTTTTGGATATAGTTTCATGTTCATAATAAAAATCATTTTCTCAGAATAACAACTTTTAAATCAAAGTTTATCATAGTTTTTAATTAACTAACCCAAAACAGCCCGCGGTGTTACTACGACGGCGTAAATCCGGTTTTACGGTGTTTTTCTTGTTTCCAGGTTTTAAATCATTAAGTTAGCATATCATATAGATATAGAACATGTGTTTAGTTAATTTTAAAAGTCAAGTTAGAAGGATTAACTTTTGTTTGCGAACAAGTTTAGAATTAACTAAACTATGTTCTAGTGATTACGAGTTTAAACCTTCGAATAAGATAGTTTTATATATATGAATCGAATGATGTTATGAACATCATTACTACCTCAATTTTAGTAGGTAAACCTACTGGAAGTGACAAGAAATGATCTAGCTTCAAAGGATCTTGGATGGCTTGAAAGTTCTTGAAGTAGGATCATGACACAAAAACAAGTTCAAGTAAGATTTTTACTCGAATTAAGATAGTTTATAGTTATAGAAATTGAATCAAAGTTTGAATATGAATATTACCTTGAATAAGAAAGATAACCTACTGTATATAACAAAGGTTTCTTGATCTTAGATGATTACTTGGAATGGATTAGAAAGCTTGGAAGTAAATTAGTAAACTTGAAGGGATTTTTGAAGTGTTCTTCCTATGATGATTATAGCTTGATTCTTGAAGTGATTTTTGATGAAGATGATGATTAACTACTGGAAAAATACGTTCATAATAGTGTTTGTGTGTTGAGAGAGAATTAGAAAGAGAATTGGAAGTGAAATGGAGTGAATGATGAGTGGTAATTGGTGAGTGGTGAGTGGGGTTAAAAGGAGTTCTAGTTAGTTGACTAGCTCATGGTAGAAGTTAAAATTGATTAGTCATACATGACATAATCAAGAGTGGAATCCCATGCTAGTTCCTATTGGTATATACCCATAGTAAGTACGTTTTGAAGCTGTGTATAATACGGGTAAGAATACGACTAGAATTCTTGATGAAAGAAAAGAATGGGAAAGTAACTGTAACCATTTTCATTAAGTATGAGTGTTTTGATATATGTCATGAAGTCTTCCAAAAGTATTTTAATACATCTAAATACACTACATGTATATACATTTTAACTGATTCGTTAAGTCATCGTTAGTCGTTACATGTAAGTGTTGTTTTGAAACCTTTAAGTTAACGATCTCAATTAATGTTGTTAACCCATTGTTTATTATATCTAATGAGATGTTAAATTATTATATTATCATGATATTATGATATATTAATATATCTTAATATGATATATATACATTTAAATGTCGTTACAACGATAATCGTTACATATATGTCTCGTTTCGAAATCCTTAAGTTAGTAGTCTTGTTTATATGTATATAACTCATTGTTAATATACTTATGGAGATACTTACTTATCATAATCTCATGTTAACCATATGTATATCCATATATATATCGTCATGACGTTTTTACAAGTTTTAACGTTCGTGAATCGCCGGTCAACTTGGGTGGTCAATTGTCTATATGAAACATATTTCAATTAATCAAGTCTTAACAAGTTTGATTGCTTAACATGTTGGAAACATTTAATCATGTAAATATCAATCTCAATTAATATATATAAACATGGAAAAGTTCGGGTCACTACACAATCCAAATTCTTGGATATGTTTAAACAGATAAATGTAAATCTTCCTTTCATTGATGTGATTTCAGGAATGCCTAGATATGCCAAATTATTGAAAGATCTAATCTCAAATAGAAAGAAAATGGAAGAACTCTCGGCTGTTACCATGAATGCTAATTGTTCAGCAGTGCTGTTGACTAAGATACCAGAAAAATTATCTGATCCAGGAAGTTTCACAATTCCATGTTTTCTGGGTAGTCTTAGTTCAATAGAAACATTGGCAGACTTAGGTGCTAGTATAAATCTAATGCCGTATTCACTATACGCTAAACTAGACCTTGGAGAATTGAAACCAACCAGAATAAGCATACAACTAGCCGATAGATCAATAAAATATCCTAGAGGGATAATGGAGAACATGCTAGTTAAAGTTGGTACTTTAGTATTTCCAGTAGATTTTGTTGTTTTGGACATGGAAGAAGATTCTTAAGTTCCTCTCATATTAGGAAGACCATTCTTAAACACGGCTAAAGCAATGATAGACGTGTTCGGTAAGAAATTGACCCTAAGTATAGAGGATGAGAGTGTTACCTTTTCAGTTGATAGAGCAATGCAACAACCGCAATATGCAGATGATACATGTTATTATATTCAAACTATAGATGCACATGCAGAATTATTAGAAGAATTTCCAAAATTACAAGGAACAGGAGAATGTTCTTTAGGAGAAGGTAATGAACCAATTGATGAAGCTGAAATGTTAGCTACACTTATAGCTAATGGATATGAACCAACAATAGAAGAAATTCAAATGCTAAAAGAAGAAGACAGATATCGATATAAATCATCGATAGAAGAACCACCGAAATTAGAGTTAAAGCCACTTCCAAACCATTTGGAATACGCTTATTTACATGGTGAATCTGAATTACCTGTAATAATATCGTCTTCTCTTACTGAAAATGAGAAATCACAACTCATTTCTGTGTTGAAAGCTCATAAACCAGCCATTGCATGGAAGATTCATGATATTAAAGGAATAAGTCCTTCGTATTGCACACATAAAATCCTTATGGAAGAAGGTCATAAAATGTATGTGCAACGCCAACGAAGACTAAATCCTAATATGCAAGATGTAGTTAAAAAAGAAATTATTAAACAGCTAGATGCAGGTTTAATTTATCCAATTTCTGATTGTCCATGGGTAAGCCCAGTTCAATGCGTGCCTAAGAAGGGTGGCATGACTGTCATTACAAATGAAAAAAATGAGCTTATTCCTACTAGGACTGTAACAGGATGGCGTGTGTGTATTGATTATAGAAAATTAAATGACACCACCAGAAAAGATCACTTTCCCTTACCTTTCATTGATCAAATGTTGGAAAGATTAGCCGGAAATAGTTACTATTGTTTTCTAGATGGATTTTCCCGATATTTTCAAATTCCAATAGCATCCGAAGATCAAGAGAAAACCACATTCACGTGCCCTTATGGTAATTTTGCTTACAAACGCATGCCATTTGGACTTTGCAACGCCCCTGCAACCTTTCAAAGGTGTATGATGGCGATTTTTCATGACATGATAGAAGAATGCATGGAAGTTTTCATGGATGACTTTTCAGTCTTCGGTGATACATTTGAAACATGTCTAGCTAATCTTGAACGAATGCTTATTAAATGCGAACAATCAAATCTAGTACTTAATTGGGAGAAATGCCATTTCATGGTTAAAGAAGGCATCGTTCTTGGTCATAAAATTTCAAAAGAAGGAATTGAAGTGGATAGAGCTAAAATAGATGTAATTGCTAAACTTAAACATCCCACCAATGTTAGAGGAGTTAGGAGTTTTCTAGGGCATGCCGGTTTTTACCGACGTTTCATAAAATATTTTTCTAAAATTGCCACTCCTATGAATAAACTCCTAGAAAAGTATGCTGAATTCATCTTTTCAGATGAGTGTGTCAAATCTTTTAATATTCTTAAAGAGAAACTCACTAATGCTCCGATCATGATAACACCAAATTGGAATCTACCATTTGAACTAATGTGCGATGCAAGTGATTTTACAATGGGAGCTGTTTTAGGACAAAGGATTGAAAAACGATTTCAACCTATATATTATGCTAGTAAGACGTTACAAGGAGCACAAACGAACTATACAACTACTGAAAAAGAACTCCTTGCTATTGTCTTTGCTTTTGACAAATTTCGATCATATCTCGTTCTAGCAAAAACGGTGGTCTATACCGACCATTCTGCTCTTAGATACCTATTTTCAAAACAAGATGCTAAACGAAGATTAATCCGTTGGATCTTACTCTTACAAGAGTTTGATATTGAAATCCGAGATAAAAGAGGAGCAAAAAATCTCATCGCTGATCATCTTTCTCGTCTTGAAAATCCCGAATTAGAAGTTCTAAATGAATCGGCCATACAAGACAACTTTCCTGATGAATATCTATTGAAGATAGATTATAAAGAAATTCCATGGTTTGCAGACTATGCAAACTACTTAGTTTGTGGATTCCTTGAAAAAGGATTATCGTACCAAAGACGAAAGAAATTCTTCAGTGATATAAAATACTATTTTTGGGAAGATCCACATCTGTTTAAAAGTTGTCCCGATGGAATAATACGCCGATGTGTATTTGGAGATGAAGCTAGTAAAATTTTAAACCATTGTCACACAGGACCAACAGGAGGGCATTATGGGCCTCAACTAACAGCAAGAAAAGTTTATGATGCTGGATTCTATTGGCCTACAATTTATAAAGACGCACACCTTCTTTGCAAATCCTGTGATGCTTGTCAAAGGGCCGGAAAAATAAGTCAACGTGATGAAATGCCACAAAATGTCATACAAGTATGTGAAGTATTTGACATTTGGGGTATTGACTTTATGGGTCCATTTCCAAAATCTCATAATAATCTATATATACTCGTAGCCATTGATTATGTATCTAAATGGGCGGAAGCACAAGCTCTCCCAACTAACGATGCACGAGTTGTAGTCAACTTTTTAAAACGTCTTTTTGCAAGGTTTGGAACACCGAAAGCTTTAATAAGTGATCGGGGTACTCATTTCTGTAATAATCAACTTGAGAAAGTTCTTAAAAGATATGGAGTAACTCATAAAATCTCCACCGCATATCATCCACAAACAAGTGGACAAGTTAAAAATACCAACCGAGCTTTAAAACCTATTCTAGAGAAAACCGTAGGATCAAATCCGAAGGAATGGTCCATTAAATTGGAGGATGCACTCTGGGCTTTTAGAACAGCCTACAAAACTCCAATTGGAACCACACCTTTTAGACTTGTTTATGGAAAAGCATGTCATCTTCCAGTAGAAATTGAACACAAAGCATTTTGGGCTTTGAAGACATGTAATCTTGATTTACATGAAGCCGGACGTCTACGATTAAGTCAACTAAACGAATTAGAAGAATTAAGACATGAAGCATACGAAAATTCATTAATCTATAAAGAAAGAACGAAGAAATGGCATGATAAAAGAATCAGAAGTTCAAAAGAATTTAAAGAGGGAGACAGAGTTCTTCTTTTCAATTCACGATTCAAGCTATTTCCTGGAAAATTGAAATCAAGATGGTCTGGACCATTCATAGTCAAAAGAGTTTTCCCATACGGAACAGTAGAATTGATAAATTCAAATGGGATTGAATTTAAAGTTAATGGTCACAGAGTTAAACACTACATAGATAGTCCGATGGAAGTCGACAACGAAGTTAATCACAATTTCGACACCACAGCTAACTAAGTGTGGGGAGAATCAAGTCTTTAAAGGATAATATGTATTTCTGTTAGAGTTAGATTGTCTGTTTTCGTGTAGTTCTCGAAAATGGAACCCGAATGGTCTTTCCCTAGCAGACCCTAAAGAAGTAGTCTTCTCCCCCCATTCTGAATTTTTATTTTTTTTAGGTTTTTACAAAATGAAGACTGCCTGTGAACTAAACCATGGTCTAATGCTACACACTTTGATCACTAAACGTAATAATGACACACTACCGAGTGAAATAGTATCAGTAATCAGAGAAAGATTGGACGGAGTTAGAAAAGAATCCAGATGCGAAGATAATAAGTTACAATTTGGTAAAGGAAAATCAAAATTCGCAGCGAAAAGAAGAGCACGACACCTAGAAAGATGTCACAAATGCGGAAAATGGTCACATGGAGGTAAATGTTCAAATAATTAAACCTATTCAAATACCGAATTTGTTACTTTATGCAGAGACGGACCGTTCATATGTTTAGAAGAAAAGACACTGAATGCTCAAGGTTACGCCTATGTAGCTATGGAAAACCAATTAAACCGACTATCTTATGAATGGGATAGATCATATAACTAAGAAATCTATTTCACAGGTATGTTTGTACAGTTTTTATTTTATTTTTTTATTTTTAACCTTTTGATAATAAACGCTAATTTGTTCGCTATAAAGTATTAAATTGGTATTGAATAAAATTAGGTTTGGCGACCGAAATTATTGATATCATTCAAAAATTTATTACATCACTGCAAAATTTAACGTTTATTCTTAAGGTATAAATATCTTTAATCAATCAACCCAAAATATTTCAAAAATTCGTCATGAGTTAAATTAGGTCTTGGAACCGAAATTACTTTACCGAAAAGAGGGGCGCATATTTTTGATAATATTTGATTGATTAAAGTGGGATAAAAAGCCAAAAAGATTTTTAATTTTATTTTTACCATGTTTTTAAAATTAATATATAAATCTTAAATTAATATTGTAAACTTTGTAAAAACAATATATTTAAAATTGTAAATATTTGAAAAATTTATATAAGTTTGGTGTGAATTTATAATATGAATTTTTTAAATTAAGTTTGTTGTGAATTTTTAATTTTTAAAATATGAATTTTTAATTTTATGCATTTCAAATTTTAAGTTTGGTGTGAATTTTTAATATTAATTTTAAATTTTATATTTAAGTTGTGTGAATTTAAAAACAAAAATTTACTTTATCTCATTAAGTTAAAAATATGATTTTTAAAATTCGTCGTGAGTTGAAGACTAGGTCTTTGAACCGAAATTGCTTTACCCGAGGGAGGGACGAGAACTTTTATTATCATTATTTTTAATCTTATTGAATTAAAGTATGCCAAAAACATTTAAAAAACCCATAAATCTTAGCTTTTAAAACAATCGCTACAAAAAGACAAATTTTAAAAGTTTGTCGAAGGACGGACTAGGACATCGATCCGAAACGACCTCGTCCTAAATAACAAGGGAAACAAAATTTTAAAATTAATTACTTAATTGTTTTAATTAGTATAAGATATAAATAAATAAATAAAAAAAAAATAAAAAATAACAAACTCCGCGACTCGCGGAGTTTGAAGGTCCAAACACCGCAACTCGCAGAGGGACCAAAACCCAGAAAAAAAAATAAAACGTAAAGAACAGATCAGTCCACACTACCACCCACACATACAGCGAGAATACTGCGAAAAAACCCGCAAAAACACCCCCAAAATCACAATTTTTAACCGTTAATCATCAAATCTTTTACTAAAATCATGTTGAGAAGGATGCTATCAAGGAATTACTCAAGAAAAACGGTAAATTTCTACACCTAAACACCATTTAATCCGAAAATTAGTGTTCTTGAGCAATTTTTTCCCCAATTTGATTTTGATGCTTTTTAGTGTAATTATGGTTAAATTGTTTATGTATTATGCTTGTATAACCTAGATTGATGCTATTTAACATGATTAGAAGCCTTAAACTTCAAATTTTGAGTAATCTAGGGTTTGTGTTCTTGAGCAATTTGGGGCTTTTTGATATAAACAGGTTATGGCCAATTTTTGTCATGAATTGTTGCTAAATTAAGTAGTGTAACATGTTTAGGTAGTTAAATGATCCAAACTTTGAGCCTAAACATGATTTTGAGAATTAAAGTGGACTTTTTCAAGTCTAAAATTCATGAACTTGATTTTTGAAAGATAATGCCATTTGAAACTTATTTAATTGCTAGTAATGATTATTTTGACATGTTATTTGAGTTGAATGCTTATGAACTTGGCGAACATTTTCGTATATGCTTATTTGAAAAAGTGTAGATTTGATAAAAATGTGAAAATGAGCTTAAGTTTGATATAAATTGATCATGTCATTGTAATTATTTTGATTGATGATTTTGCTGACACTAATGCATATTTGGATGCACAAAAATTGTGTTTGATGTGTTTTGCAGACTGAAAGGGGTGAATCTTCATCCCAAGCTCGTAATGCTCCTGCTAAGAATGCGGAACAACAGGAGGTGGATAACTACAACAAGCAAGATATACCTCATCCAGTCATGACATTTTCTGATATGCACTTGGAAGATTTGCACCCGAACCTGAGATTTGACAGACTTTGGATAGATTATCCAAAATACCAAAGGGGTTTGCATACTCTTTATTCTAAAGTTGTTGAGGTACCTAGGGTCATAGAATGGGGACCATTAGAAGCTGTAGAATTGGTAGGGCCAATTAGGGAATTACTTGCACAGAGGTATGGTAATTCTACTTTTAATGACTGGGTACGTTTATTCACCATGCGTAGACCTGTATATAAAGTATGGTGTGAAGAATTGTTGTGTAGTATAGAATTAAATGATCGGGTAGCTAGTTTAACCGATCGATCTTTTATTAGATTTTTGTTAGGAGGTTCGATGCGCCACATGTCTTTACTAGACATGGCTCAGGCTTTACGTATATATACGCCTGAGGAGTTAGCATCTGCCGATTGTAGAGGGTTGATACTAAATGGTAGAAAGATAGATGAAAATTTTGATACACATGGTGTATGGAGTCAAATGACAAGCCATCACCGATTCAAAGGGGGAAATTACTCTTATTTGGATATAGATAGAGCTGAATTAAGAGTAATTCATAGGTTTTTAGCTAATTCGATTACACAAAGAGGTAAGAACAAGGAAAATGTAAATGAACAGGATTTGTTTTACCATATGTGTATTCAAGACCCACAAAGCACTGTAAGTATACCTTATTGTGTGGGTTATTATTTATCAGCTATGGTTAGGGGGATGAGACCGCATAGCATAATAGGAGGTGGTATTTTTATTACTTTGATTGCTGAATATCTCGGTGTGGATGTAAGTCGGGGGGGATTATTAGTCGAAGAACCAGAACCCCGCGATACTATAGGTTTAAATGTATACCATGGTGCGAAAGTTTTGAAGAGGCGAAATAACACCGCAGTACAATACCATGGTAGACATCCACAGGTTGAGAGAAACCAATAGCAAGGTAATGTAGGAGGGGGAAATGAAATGCAAGAAATGCAAAGGTTTATAGCTTCACAGGAGTACGAAAATGCTAGACAGAGAGCATTTGAAGATTGGCAAGTTCATCAAAACCAAATCATAGCTCATTGCCAACATATAGGTAGAAACTATATTCCTACTCCAAAACCCATATTCCCTCCCTGGTCTATAGAGATGCAACCACCGTATCCTACGTATAACCCTGCCGAAGCATTTTATAGCACCTATGGTTATGCATGGAACCCCTATTGGTATCAGTATCATCCCTAGTCTACTTAGTTTTATTTATTTTGTAATTTGTAATGTTGATACGTTTAATACTTATGTTAATATTGTAATAGTTTTTATAATTTTCTAACTTTTATTCTTAGATTTTAATAATTTTTGAATGTGGGGTAATATACCAAACTTCAAAAATATGTATATATGTTTGCAGTTTATCTTATGTACACAACAGGGTAAAACAACGCATTTTCAAAGACTGGCATTAAGTTCAACAAAAGCAACTAATTTTGACGACAAGATGCAAAATATATGTGAAATAACAACAAGACGGAATGAACAAATGATGTGCACCATTTATCATTCAGCAAACAAACGCCAATATATTTGGAAACTTTGGTAAAATTTAATCATTTTCACACAAATCACCCTCAATAATTTAAATTGTTACTGATTTCTTGCAAATGAGGGCATTGCAAGATCTTAAGTGTGGGAAGGGGTTAAATTCTTTCGGATTTTAAAATTTTTATCTTAAACACTGGGTTACCATTAAAAATACTAGTAAAGTAGTAGTTGTATTAGAATCTAGTGCTCTCCGATAATAAAGAACAGCCCTAGTCTTATATACTGACTACCCAATTCTAGTAAAATTTTTCAAAATTTTCAATTAAATGAACTCAAAATCATGTTTATACATATTTATGAACGATAAAACTAGGTTTTAACACCGAAATTATTGTTACCACAGAAAGGACATAAATTGAGAAACAAACCAAAATGTTAAAATTCATTTAAAATGGAATAGAGGACAATAAAAAGGAAAATAAAAGCCAAGTGTGGGAAAATTCTCCAAGTTATTCAAAACATATATCACATATTTTTGTACAAATAACTGAAAATACTTTTGCTTTGGACTAAACTAAAAAGTTTTACCTGATTTACTGTAAGAGAGATGGATCTACACGATGAATCAATTCCATCATTAAAAGGAAGTAAAGTCTTCCGAAAAAGACACGCGCTTCTTGATTTAGGTCAAGAAGTTGTCGTCCAGACCAGCTGTAGGTTGACGAAAAATCTAGAAAAGTCATCACTAAAATCAGCAGGAAATCCACGGACCTCAGCATTAAACAGGGTCGCCAAGTGGTCAGATTTATCCTAACCATGAGAAGGATTTATCTCGTAAAATGGGGGGCACCATGCAAATTAGCTGGATAAGACTAATGAATCAGATCCCCAGAAAGGATAATCTCCTTAAAAGATCAAAAATCAGCTTTTAAGCCCGATATTACTCAATCCTTGAGATTGATCTTAAAGATTGAGAATTACAAACTCATGGAATTCAATGATATCTAAACTCGAGCTTGAACGATAAAATATTTTGATCAAAATTACAAACCGATTTGTTTTCTGAAAACCCTATTTTCAATGCGTTCATTACCATTGAACGTAAAATCCTAGGAATTCACCTGGAATTCATTAGGTAACCTGAACTAAATCGGGTGTCAACCGTAAGAACGGTGGTTGCATAGTGGTCAAAGACAGGACCTTGTGCCAGACCGAAAAATCATAAGGGTGAGCTTTACTATTGCTCCTACCAAGGATAGTAATTGCGTCAGACACGTTATAGACCATAATTAAAAGCATGTCAGGGGACATTGCCTTAACAGTTGCTTGTTCAACGCTTTCCTTTACAACCGGACGGTAGTTTACTGAAAGGTAATATACGGGACAAGTAAACTGGACGTGTTGCTTTCCAAATACAAGGTTAGCAAGTGGGTGACACAAAACCATAAGTTTTGAGCTAAAATTTTCAAATCTGAAACCCACCAAACCCACAAAAATATTTTGCAAACACCGGTGAAGGGTTATTCCGGAAAACTTATCTAGGGTAAAAACTAGATTTAATTTTCAAAAGATCAAATGTTTTCATAAAGATCCAATTTCCTTAATGGATCTAAATTTTTATAGTCATGTGGGACTGTAAACCATATCGTTACTACCATTGTTTATACCGCCGTATAGAAAATCACTGATGTACAAAGTGTGAAGAATAAAGAAGTGATTCTAGTATTTCAAGATGATATTGCTTGAGGACAAGCAACGCTCAAGTGTGGGAATATTTGATAATGCTAAAAATGAACATATATTTCATAGCATTATTCCTCAAGAAAGACAAGCTTTTAGTTGCAATTGTTCTATTTAAAAGTGATATTCGTTTAAATAATAAAAGGTGAAGACAAAAGACAGATTCGACGAATTGAAGACGCAAACGACCAAAAAGTTCAAAAGTACAAAAGACAATCAAAGAGGTTCCAATTATTGATAAGAAACGTCTCGAAATTACAAGAGTACAAGATTCAAAACGCAAAGTACAAGATATTAAATTGTACGCAAGGACGTTCGAAAATCCGGAACCGGGACCAGAGTCAACTCTCAACGCTTGACGCAACGGACTAAAAATTACAAGTCAACTATGCACATAAATATAATATAATATATAAATAATTCTTAAAAATTATATATATATATTATATTAATATTTAAAACCGTCGGCAGACTAAGATCCAATTTGGAGTGAGCTGTATTTTCAAACTCCGCGACTCGCGGAGTTTGAAGGCAAAAAGGGCCGCGAGTCGCGGAGCCCCAAATTCTGAAACTCCCTATAAAAGCAAACGAATTCTGATCACAAAAACATCCAATATATCCATCCATCTATCTAAACGTATATATTTATATTTATATTTTAATTTTAATTTTAATTTTAATCCTAATAATAAGGGTATGTTAGCGAATGTTGTAAGGGTGTAAGTCGAAATTCTGTCCGTGTAACGCTACGCTATTTTTAATCATTGTAAGTTATGTTCAACCTTTTTAATTTAATGTCTCGTAGCTAAGTTATTATTATGCTTATTTAAAACGAAGTAATCATGATGTTGGGCTAATTACTAAAATTGGATAATTGGGCTTTGTACCATAATTGGGGTTTGGACAAAAGAACAACACTTGTGGAAATTAGACTATGGGCTATTAATGGGCTTTATATTTGTTTAACTAAATGATAGTTTGTTAATGTTAATATAAAGATTTACAATTGGGCGTCCCTATAAATTACCATATACACTCGATCGGACACGATGGGCGGGGTATTTATATGTACGAATAATCGTTCATTTAACCGGACACGGGAATGGATTAATAGCCACTAGAATAATTAAAACAGGGGTGAAATTATGTACAAGGACACTTGGTATAATTGATAACAAAATATTAAAATCTTGAGTTACACTCAGTCGACATCCTGGTGTAATTATTAAACAAAGTATTAAAATCTTGTTACAGTTTAAGTCCCTAATTAGTTGGAATATTTAACTTCGGGTATAAGGATAATTTGACGAGGATACTCGCACTTTATATTTATGACTGATGGACTGTTATGGACAAAAACCAGACGGACATATTAAATAATCCAGAACAAAGGACAATTAATCCATGGGCATAAAACAAAAATCAACACGTCAAACATCATGATTACGGAAGTTTAAATAAGCATAATTCTTTTATTTCATATTTAATTTCCTTTATTTTATATTTAATTGCACTTCTAATTATAGCACTTTTATTTGTTGTTATTATATTTAATTGCACTTTTAATTATCGTACTTTTTAATTATCGCAAGTTTATTTTATCGCACTTTTATTATTCGCAATTTCATTATCGTTATTTATGTTACGCTTTAATTTAAGTCTTGTATTTATTTTTAATATTTTACATTTGGTTTTAACTGCGACTAAAGTTTTAAAATCGACAAACCGGTCATTAAACGGTAAAAACCCCCCTTTATAATAATAATATTAATTATATATATATTTGTATTTTTATCAAAGTAAACTAATATAGCGTTAAGCTTTGTTTAAAGATTTTCCCTGTGGAACGAACCGGACTTACTAAAAACTACACTACTGTACGATTAGGTACACTGCCTATAAGTGTTGTAGCAAGGTTTAAGTATATCCATTCTCTAAATAAATAAATATCTTGTGTAAAATTGTACCGTATTTAATAGTATTTTCTGCTAAAATATAATAGCTATTTTATATACACCTCGCATAACTATCAATAACTATATTCATCCAATTTCATATTTGGATTTTGATTTATCAGAATCCAACAAGTGGCATAATGAAGAAAACATATGACAAAATAAAATTTGTTAGAAACAAACAAATTAACTATGAAAAATTTTGTTAAGAATCCATGCTAACAAAATCCTAGCTAACTGTTCCTAGCTAACTGTTAATTTCTTATTACATTTTATTTATCGCAATTTATTTATCGCAATTTAATTATCGCAATTTTAATTCTCGCAATTTTATTTATCATCATTTAATTTCTGTTATTTATTTTATGCACTTTAAATATCGGGACACGTATACAAAGTTTTGACATATCATATCGACGCATCTATATATATTATTTGGAATAATCATAGACACTCTATATGCAGTAATGCTGGAGTTAGCTATACAGGGTTGAGGTTGATTCTAAAATAATATATATAGTTTGAGTTGTGATCGAGTCTGAGACATGTACACGGGTCACGATACGTATTAATTAATTCAAATATTATATATTAAACTGTATATGAATTATTGGACTATTAACTGTGGACTATCAACTGAGGACTACCAATATTGGACAATTAAAATGAATTAAAATATTGATTATAACATATGAAACTAAACAATTCTTCAAGTTTGCCACTTGATTTCATCTTAAACCTCGTTTGTATCTTGATGATTACAATCTGCGTTCAAACCTTTCATGATTCTTGAAAACACCTCAATCGAGAGGATGAACCAACCGAACTTCATCTACGGAAGAAAAGATTGATACATATAGTTATGCACCTGAAAAACTCTCGGAACCTGAGTAAACGTTTAACACGTATCTGTGCTAGCTCCTTTGGCATTGTTATTACCGAAAATCACTTTGCAATCCCTTTCCAAATTAGCCAATTTTGTCACAGCTTCAGCAAGTCAACTTCGACTTTTCATTCGGATTAACTTTATTATAACCTTGATATATAAGTTTACCTTTCGTCATCGTTACTGGAGAACCGTTTATATTCCACCACATTAGCAGCAAACTTACCAGCAACTTTATTACTCATCAGCTTAAGTCTCTCCGAAAAACCATTATATTTGTTCATTAAAACCCTATCATATACTCACCCACATCTTGTAACGAGAATTTCCATACCAAGTACCGGGAAATCAGTAATCAGTATTTTGAATCTCGCAGCGTTTCTACATCAACAGTTATAAGTATACATATAATCCTTATCTCTTAGAATTATGATCTTTCATTCCGAGATTCTGAAAAGCACTCAGTCTACAAATCAATACTCTGAATGTTGAAAAAGATGAATGAAGCAGCAGAAACCGTAGACAACCGTAAATGACCTTAATCATCGGAAGTTTGATGATAAAGAATAGTATGTTGGTAAAGCTCAGAGGAGTCTCTGAACAAATCAAAAGGACTAAACTTGTACATTAAGAATCCTGATGATTCTGTTTCTGATGAAATCTTTAGCGAATACCTTGCTTCTAACTCCAAACTCTTGCGGACAAATTTTCTTCATCATCCTTCGATATTAGAAATTCCAAGATATCATCGTATCTTTCATTATAAATATCCTCCATATTTCTGAAGATATTTTCATAACTATTCTTATCTGAAATCATTAATCTCTTCGTACTATCAGTGTTACATCATATAGAAACTGTTAGTTTCTATATTCTGCAAACTTTCGAGCTTAAAATATGAATGTTATTGAAGTAATGTTGGGAACTGATGTATGAGTTAGTATAATATAATGACACTTGATCAACGTGATTATATTACAGTAAGTCATGCTGACTTTCTAAATGGAACATGATGATTCACAGATTATAACGTCATTATGTGTCATGTTACATAACTCTTTCATTCTGATTAACTTCTGAACATATCAATAAAATATATTCTTGATAGTTCTATTCTCAGTGATTCTGGTAATTTGACAAATCAAATCGTGCTATTACGTTCTTTCTCGTTTAGAACATTAAGTTCATTCAAAACTCCATACTTACGAATTCTGGACCATTACTCACTTTACTAGAGGTCGAGAAGAGAATAAAAAAGCAAAAGAGCTCCAAAATATAAAGAGAAAATATAAAGCCCAATAACAACACGGAGATTACAAACCGTGGATATTAATACGAATAGTAATATAAAGACACGGTATAATTAAAAATAGTATCATCCCAAGGTAATAGTAGAAGTAAACAGATTCTTCTGGTGGAAGATTGAAAAGAAGGATGACAGGAATGATAATTAGGAAAATATCAAGGATTAGAACGGGATTAAGCATTTTCACAATCTTTTGGATGTATGAACTAGGAAAGAAAGTATAAGAATGGTGAGAATAATGGAACGGAAGAGTTTAATTTATAATGAAAATATCAGACAGAGAAATCGAAGCAGATCACCGTATTTAATTATAGAGATCTTAATATCCTTAATCGCCGAAGAATCAAATCTTTTAAATTTCGAAGATTTTCTTTAAATCCCTTGAATTCCGGAATTCAACAAAGACAACGTCAAATGTTAAGACGCACCTTATTTTCTAAATTCAACCATGACTAGTCAAAAGTTATGATGAAAATGTCTTTCTCATTTCACTATTTAGTGATAGCTTCACTCGTACTCTTCAAGTAATCGAATTATCTTATCCGTATTATCCTATGGTAATAAAACTCTATTTATCAACTCATATTTGTCATGAAAACATTTTTATTGTTAACTATGACAACCACACTCAAATTTCGGGACGAAATTTCTTTAACGGGTAGGTACTGTGACGACCCGGAAATTTTCGACCAAATTTAAACTTAATCTTTATATGATTTCGACACGATAACAAAGTCTGTAAAGTTGAATCTCAAAATTTTTGAACTACTTTCATGTAATCAATTACTCTTTGACTATTCCCGATGATTCGCGAACCAGTGTGTGTATATAAAGATATAAATATATATATATATATATATATATATATATATATATATATATATATATATATATATATATATATATATTATTTATTATAAATTAAAATATTGTATGAATTAATTAATTAAGTAAATAAAATAATATATGATTTTAAAATAAATAAATATATAAATATATGTATATATATATGTGTATATATATGTATATATATATATATATATATATATATATATATATATATATATATATATATATATGTAAGATATATTGAATGTATATTTATATGGTTTCGAATCTATTTAGTAAACGACAGTAACACTCAATTGTCATTCGATTGATATTAAGTAAGTTAAAATTCAAACTTATATGATTTTAAAATAAAAGGTGATCCGAAAATGAATTATATAAGTTATAGGCTTCCTAAATGTATATTGAGGATCTAATCATTTAATTTTAACACTTTTTATATTTTACCCATAAATGAGAGGGACAGTTGATGTAATTTTCATTTATCAAATTAAAGAATAAATTTTATACCATAATGACATAAATAAATAAATATATTTACTGTAAAATTTTGGGATTTTTCTGAGATATTTTAATCCGCCACTGATTAACAACGGGGCACGAAATAATACTCTTTATATTTGGTATCGGTAGGAAGATTTCAATCCTCTGGCTGCTATACTATTACTTCTATAATTCATCTTACTTTTATAATATTATATTAATATTTTGTGTACTGCATTAATTGAATGATTGAATGAATATGTGTATGTTATATGCATATTTATATTTGTAGTTAACATTTAACCGAGACTAGATACCTTACAACATCACCACTCTAACACCGGCCACCATGAATCACCTATAACCACCCTATAATTACCGTCCTAGTTACTTAGGTTGTTTCCTCATAATCCATCGCCACCCCAAGACCACCACCATCATCAACTACAACCGGATACCACTACCCTCGTCACCTGCCATCATTATTTTATGCTACTACCATTCTCCTTTTTATCTTATATCACGAAACAAACAATCACCATCATAAACTTGTTACTATTGCTGTATCCACTGCTATATGTTTATGTTTTGAATTGAAAGCATCACCTCCATCATCGTGATTGTTTACAGCTACTCGCTACCTTCTAATTCCTATTTCTGTTTGTTTCTATCAAACACAAACAACCCAATACATGAGTGTTACTACACGGACGACTGCTGCAGCATATACGTTTCTGTTTCTAAAGTAATTCACAAACCAAACACCTTCGATAAAACTATTAGTTGCTCAATCTACCACTGCTATAACAGTTTCTGTTTCATTCGAAGATGTATGATAATAATTGCGAGATATTAAAGGTTAGTTAAAGATGAAGTTTTAAGCTAAATAAATATATAAAGAATCGGGAGGACCCCTCCATTACCAACTCTGTCGACTAACTCCCTTTGCAATATGGATAATATGATGGTGTGGACCTAAGCAACTTGCTTGAACTATCTGTTTTTGGACTAGAGCCAACTCCATTCGTTTTCTATATTATTTTTTTCTTTCGAAGCCCCACTGATTTTTCTTGTTGAGTAACCGAAGCCTTCTTATTTCCATTACTCAAGTGTTGGAATAAACTAGTAAATGGGTTGAGTTCATGGGTCGAGAGGATCCAGTATGTTGCTGAGTTGTTTAGATGGAATCATATTAGCAGGCTTTTGAATCAACAATTGGGCTGTATGCCATTTGTTTTTGATATGGGGCTTATGGACCCAACTAAACACATACATCAACTATTTTCGTATTGGGCTTCTTTTTGGATTGCTATGTCCTACAAAACCCAGAAACTCCTCCTCCTGACTACCTGCTGTCGAGTTTGTTATGATTATAATTGTACCGAAGATACAATGATGGTACAACGATTATGATGGGGTAAAGTTGGGTGATGATTATGTTTGATCCGTATGATAAGTAAGGACGATGATGAAGATTATGATCAACAAGTAATGTTAATTATGATGATGATAGACGATACATATGATCATAATTAACGAGTAATTCATTTAAGTGAAGTAGTATTATTTTTTGCTGGAATCTGTCTGTTATGAATATGATTAAAAAGATGAAAGGAGATGATGATGATGTTGGATTATGATAAAAGGGGTTTTGTTAAAAGAAAACAAGTAGACATAGGTTTAATTATTTATTTTGGGGTATAAATTAGAAAAACGGAAATGGATTGATGGTTAGGAGGGTTTGTGTGAAACGAGGGGTCTTGGGTTCGAGCCCAAGCTATGGCAAATCTTTTTAAAAGCTTAATTTGGAAAGGTAGTCTTATTCTATTTATTTTTATTATTATTATTATTATTATTATTATTATTATTATTATTATTATTATTATTATTATTATTATTATTATTATTATTATTATTATTATTATTATTATTATTATTATTATTATTATTAAACTAACACTAAATATTAAAATTTTGATTATTATTATTATTATCATTAGTATTAATAGGATTATCAAGATTACTATTTTTATTATTATTTTTATTATTACTATTATCATAAGTATTAGTATTATTATTAGTAATAGTATCATCATTATAGTTATTAAGATAAATATTAGTATTATTATTATTAGTAAAATCATTATTTTTATAATTATTATTATTAGTATTTATTATTATTAAACTTATCAAATTTGTTTATTACTATTAATAAAAGTATTATTATTATTACAAATTATTTTAGTATTATTAAAATTAATATTTTTACAAACAACAGATATTTATATAAAAATATATTTATTACATATATCATAAGTATATCTAAATTACTATTTTATTATAAAAATGACATATGTAGATATATATAACGTTGGAAATAGTAAATACATTACTATTTTAAATTAGTAATATATAAAATAATTAATATATATAACTTAGTCTGAATGCCATTACATGATCACTATATGTTTTAATATATGCAAAACTGATATAGGTTCGTGAATCCGAGGCCAACCCACACGTGTTTCATGTTGTCACACGTATTTTTACTACAAAATACATTAGGTGAGTTCATTTGATTCCCTTTTACTCTTTATATTTTTGGGACTGAGAATACATGCGTTGTTTTTATAACTGCTTTATTAAATGTTTTTGAAATACATTTTGAACTGCAAATACATGAAATGCTTTTATAAATGTTTGACGAGATAGACATAAGCAAAACATTCCTCGAATGAATTATGTGGACGTGATAATTGCCACCATTGAATTATGTGGACGTGATAATTGCCACAATTGATATGAATATTTCCCCTGATTATTATTGCTTGGTAACCTAAGAATTAGAAACGGGTATGGCCATAATTCATGCGAATCCTAAAGGTAGCTACCGGGTTTAACACCCCCACCTAGAATGTTCACTAGATGGAAGGGCTAGTGGGCGTGGTGTTTAGTACTTCGAAGTTTATATGATTATTATACAGACGAAATGTTCTGTTTTAGGGATATTATTATGCGCATTATATGTTAAGGTCGGTTACCAAGCCAAGCTATGAAAGAAATGAAAAGTGAATGTTATGTATCGAGAGAATGATTTTATACACAGGTTATGTGTATGTTATTTTTGTGCACAAGATATGTGTACGATTACTAAGATTTATGAAAGATGATTTCGTACACGAGAAAGGTGTACTGTATTTAAAAGATATAGCATGTACATTACAGGTGGGTATAGGATTCGGGCCCATTTGTACCATGCAACATTTAAATCTTGTGGTCTATCAAAATGATGAATTTTATTGTTTTATTATAAACCTATGAACTCACCAACCTTTTGGTTGGCACTTGAAAGCATGTTTATTCTCAGGTATGAAAGAAATCATCCGCTGTGCATTTGCTCATTTTAAAAGACATCATTTGGAGTCGATCATCGCAATGGGACCAGATGTTGGTGACTTCGTCCAGATGGATTAGGACGGGGTATGACATTGTTACCATTGTAGTTATTTAGGTTGTTGTTGGGATTGTTATTGTTATTGAAACGGTTGTTGTAGTTGTTGTTGGGACGTTTGTTGTAGTTATTGTTAGGATTGCGGTTATTGTTGCGATTGTTGTTGCGGTTGTTGGGATAGTTGTTGAGATTGTGGTTGTAATTGTTATTGTTGTTGTACTGGTGACTCTTGTCACCGTTTTCCTCCCACTTCCTCTTAAGTTGTTTCGTGTTGGCTTCTTCAGTCGCCTGCTCTTTAATTCTTCCCTCAATCTGATTTATGAGTTTATGAGCCATTCGACTTGCCTTTTATATGGAAGCGGGCTCATGTGAACTCACATCTTCTTGAATCCTTACTGGTAACCCTTTTACAAACGTGTCGATCTTCTCTTCTTCATCTTCGAACGCTCCCGGACACAATAGGCATAACTCTGTGAATCGTCGTTCATACGTGGTAATGTCGAACCCTTGTGTTCGTAACTCTCTAAGCTCTACCTTGAGCTTATTGACCTCATTTCTAGGACGGTATTGCTAGTTCATCAATTGCTTGAATGCCGACCACGGTAGTGTGTAAGCAGCATTTTGTCCTACCTATTCCAGATAGGTGTTCCACCACGTTAACGCAGTACCTGTGAAGGTATATGTAGTGTACTTAAATTTGTCCTCTTCAGTACACTTACTTATGGCAAACACTGATTCGACCTTCTTGGTCCACCGTTTCAATCCAATTGGTCCTTCGGTTCCATCAAATTCCAAAGGTTTGCAGGCAGTGAATTCTTTGTAGGAGCATCCTACATGATTTCTTGCGCCGTTAGCTGCATTGCTAGATTCAGAGTTATTGTTGGTATGTAGTGCAGCCTGTATTGCTGCTATGTTTGCAGCAAGAAAGGTACGAGATTCCTCTTCGCTCATATTCATGGTGTGTCGAGTAGTCGGTGCCATTTCCTTCAAAATAGCCAACTGAATCGAGTTAATCATACAGAATATTAAGAGTAGTCAATAGTATTTCGTAGCATAATATGAACTCATTTATAAAAGCTTTTTCTTTCGTATTAGCGTTTTATAAGTTTAAATTCGGGTACTACCTACCCATTAAGTTCATACTTAGTAGCTAATATACAATTCAACCACTACAATTCCATATGAAAAACTGATTATAATAATATATCACATTCAAATATTCTTCAAACTTACAATTCCGCTATATTACATATAACATGAAATATAGCACACTTTGATACAAGACAGTTTTGAAGATAAATCTAGCTAATACGCAAGTTGTTCAGCAAAGGCAATAAAAACACACAATTCATAAGTCCAGAAACAAGTCATGCATTCTGGTTTTACTAAGACGACTTCCCATCCTTGGTCTTGTGGGAAGTAACCGTTATGACCGTTGGCTAGACAACATGTTGTAATGTCGTCAAAAGGACGAGGGTTACGTAATGCCCAATAGCCTCGTAACAATCTAAAAACCTTGTTTCTTACCCCAACTACTGAGTCCGTAATTTGTGGGAATGTTTCATTTAATAGTTGTAATCCGATGTTCTTTTTCTCACTTTGGTGAGAAGCGAACATCACTAACCCGTAAGCATAACATGCTTCTTTATGTTGCATGTTAGAAGCTCTTTCTAATTCACGAAATCCTATGTTGGGATATGTTGAGTCAAAATAGGTTCTTAACCCGTAGCGTAAAATTGCATTTGGGTTCCCTGCATTTAACGCTTTAAAGAAAACACGGCGTAACTTACGGTCTCCCCGATGTGATATACCCCACCTATCAAAGGAAAGCCTTTTATAAACTAAGGCATTTCTGGAAAGTTTTTCAAATGTTTGACAAGTTAATTTCGCCATAACTAATTGTGCCGATGAATTCTGACCGACTCTAGATAAGATTTCATCAATCATATCTCCTGGTAGGTCTTCTAAAATATTTAGTCGTCTATCCTTAACATCCATTTCGTGTTTTTATACTGTAAAAATTGACGAGGGTTAGATTTATAAAAGATAATTAATAAACAATACAAGCAATTTTTACATTTATCATAAAAGCACAAGCACACTATATTACATATATTACACAACATGATTACAACTCTCTAATCCGAATCACTCGTTTCTTCTTCTTCGGAGTTGGTTCGTTTTGCTAATTTCCTAGGGATATATGGTTCTCCCCTAATACGAGCTGTCGTTTTCCACAATAGTTTAGAAAAACGTGGTGGTTTAGAGATTCCCGGGTTATTGTTACAATTTAGGAAATACGGATGTTGCCGATACATATAAAGTTCATCGGGGTTGGAATCAGGTTTCTCTATTTTTACACCTTTTCCCTTATTATTTTCTTTTGCTTTATTAAATTGGGTCGAGGTAATTTCTATAACATCATCGAAATCCTCATCGGGATCCGATTCATCAAAAAATTGGTAATCTTTCCAATATTTTGCTTCCTCAGCGGAAACACCATTGACCATTATTAACTTTGGTCCGTTGGTTGAGGATTTTCTTTTATTTAATAGATTTACTGTAGGTATCAATATTTCTTCCTCCGGAACCTCTTCTTCTTCTGGTTCCTCCTCTTCCGGTTCCTCTTCGGGAATTTGTGAATCTTCCCAAAATATATTCGACTATTCATTATTATTAGGTGAGTTGATGGGATTTGTACTAGAGGTAGACATCTATCACACAATATCAAACACGTTAAAAGATTAATATATCACATAATATTTATATGTTACAATTTGTAGTTTCCAACAAAAAATTATTAAGCAATCATTTTTAAAAAAAACACGGTCGAAGTCCAGACTCACTAATGCATCCTAACAAACTCGATAAGACACACTAATACAAATTTTCTGGTTCTCTAAGACCAATGCTCGGATACCAACTGAAATGTCCCGTTCATATCGATTATAAACGTTTCATATTAATTGATCTCTTTGCGAAGTTTTGACCTCTATATGAGACATTTTTCAAAGACTGCATTTGTTTTTAAAATAAACCATAACCTTTATTTTATCGACAAGGTTAAAAAGACACCACCTAGATTATCAAGAAATGATAATCTAAAAATATCACACTTACACACTACCAATACATATTGGTTTACAATATTAATATGTTACAACAAAGTAAATCTCGAATGCAGTTTTAAACAATATTATACAATCATGCTGACACCGAATTTTGTCCATATTTTAGCATGCAACAGCGGAAGCTCTTAATAATCACCTGAGAATAAACATGCTTTAAACATCAACAAAAATGTTGGTGAGTTATAGGTTTAACCTATATATTTACCAAATCGTAATAATAGACCACAAGATTTCATATTTCAATATACATCTCATACATAGAGATAAAAAATCATTCATAGGGTGAACACCTGGTAACCGACATTAACAAGATGCATATAAGAATATCCCCTACCATTTCGGAAAATCCATCGGACATGATAAAAAAACGAACTCGAAGTACTAAAGCATCCGGTACTTTGGATGGGGTTCGTTAGGCCCAATAGATCTATCTTTAGGATTCGCTTCAATTAGTAGATCGGTTTACTAATTCTTAGGCTACCAAGCAAAAGGGGCATATTCTGCTTCGATCATTCACCCATATAATGTAGTTTCAATTACTTGTGTCTATTTAGTAAAACATTTATAAAACTGCATGTATTCTCATCCCAAAAATATTAGATTTTAAAAGTGGGACTATAACTCACTTTCATAGATTTTTACTTCGTCGGGAAGTAAGACTTGGCCACTGGTCGATTCACGAACCTATAACAAATATTTACATATATATGAAAGTATGTTCAAAATATATTTACAACATTTTTATTACGTTTTAATGATTTGAGTTTATTAAGTCAGCTGTCCTCGTTAGTAACCTACAACTAATTGTCCACAGTTAGATGTACAGAAATAAATCGATATATATATTATCTTGAATCAATCCATGACCCAGTGTATACACGTCTCAGGCTATATCACAACTCAAAGTATATATATTTTTGGAATCAACCTCAACCCTATATAGCTAACTCAAACATTACTGCATATAGAGTGTCTATAGTTGTTCCAAATAATATATATACATAGGTCGATATGATATGTCAAAACATTTGTATACGTGTCTATGGTATCCCAAGATTACATAACATATTAGAATATATGTATTATACAATATATGTTAGCTAGGATATGATTAATATAGATTTGTTACCAATTTTCACGTACCTACAACAAGCAAAATTATCCAATCTTGTTTTACCCATAACTTCTTCGTTTTAAATCCGTTTTGAGTGATTCAAGTTGCTATGGTTTCATATTGAACTTAAGATTATGAATATAAATAGAAAAAGTATAAGTTTATAGTCAAAAATATAGGTTACAATTCAATATTATTAGAGGTAGTCATTTCAGTCGAAAGAATGACGTCTTGATGACCATTTTGAAAAACATACTTCTACTTTGAGTTTAACCATGATTTTTGGATATAGTTTCATGTTCATAAGAAAAATCATTTTCCCAGAAGAACAAATTTTAAATCAAAGTTTATCATAGTTTTTAATTAACTAACCCAAAACATCCCGCGGTGTTACTACGACGGCTTATATCCGGTTTTACGGTGTTTTTCGTGTTTTCAGGGTTTAAATCATTAAGTTAGCATATCATATAGATATAGAACATGTGTCTAGTTGATTTTAAAAGTCAATTTAGAAGGATTAACTTTTGTTTTCGAACAAGTTTAGAATTAACTAAACTATGTTCTAGTGATTACAAGTTTAAACCTTCGAATAAGATAGTTTTATATATATGATTTGAATGATGTTATGAACATAATTACTATCTCAAGTTTTGTGGATAAACCTATTGGAAATAAGAAAAATAGATCTTGCTTCAAAGGATCCTTGGATGGCTTGAAAGTTTTTGAAGCAAAATCATGACACGAAAATAAGTTCATGTAAGATTTCCCCTCGAAATAAGATTGTTATAGTTATAGAAATTGAATCAAAGTTTGAGTATGAGTATTACCTTGAATTAGAAAGATATCTTACTGTAAATAAGAAAGATTTCTTGAGATTGGATGATCACTTGAAATGGATTTGCAAGATTGAAAGTAAGCTAGCAAACTTGGAAGTGTTGTTGGTGTGTTCTTGAGTAGTTGTTTTGTAACTTGGTTTATGTATGGATTTATGAACTAGATTGAGCTAGATTTTGATGAAGATGATGAAGAACACTTAGAGCAATGGAAGAACACTTGAAAGAGTTTAGTTTGATGCATAAAAGTCAAAAAATGAAAGTGTTTATGGTGATGATTGAAAACGTGATGTAAGTACTCCATATAAGGTCACATTAGTTTGTAATTTTGTGTAATCATTCATGCTAGTTTCCAAATGATGGTTCCCACAAGGTTAGGTGACTCACATGGGCTGCTAAGAGCTGATCATTGGAGTGTATATACCAATAGTACATACATTTAGAAGCTTAGTATTGTACGAGTACGAATACGGGTGCATACGAGTAGAATTGTTGATGAAAATGATCGAGGATGTAATTGTAAGCATTTTTGTTAAGTAGAAGTACTTTGATAAGTGTCTTTAAGTCTTTCAAAAGTGTATGAATACATATTAAAACACTACATGTATATACATTTTAACTGAGTCGTTAAGTCATCGTTAGTCGTTACATGTAAGTGTTGTTTTGAAACCTTTAAGTTAACGATCTTGTTAAGTGTTGTTAACCCATTGTTTATTATATCTAATGAGATGTTAAATTATTACATTATCATGATATTATGATGTATCATATATCTCTCGTTTCGAAATCCTTAAGTTAGTAGTCTTGTTTTTACATATGTAGTTCATTGTTAATACACTTAATGATATGTTTACTTATCATTTATCATGTTTAAATATAGTGTATCAATATCTTAATATGATTCATATGTATTTAATAAGACGTTGTTATAACGATAATCGTTATATATATCGTTTTCGAGTTTCTTAATTTAATAGTCTCATTTTTATGTATATAACTCATTGTTAAAATACCTAATGAGATACTTACTTATCATAATATCATGTTAACTATATATATATATATATATATATATATATATATATATATATATATATATATATATATATATAGTTTTTACAAGTTTTAATGTTCGTGAATCGCTGGTCAACTTGGGTGGTCAATTGTCTATATGAAACCTATTTCAATTAATCAAGTCTTAACAAGTTTGATTGCTTAACATGTTGGAAACACTTAATTATGTAAATATCAATTTCATTTAATATATATAAACATGGAAAAGTTCGGGTCACTACAAAATGTATATACATGTAGGGTATTAAGATATATCAATACACTTTTGAAAGACTTCAAGACACATATCAAAGTACTTCTATTTAATAAAAATACTTACAATTACATCCTCATTCATTTTCATCAACAATTCTACTCGTATGCACCCGTATTCGTACTCGTACAATACACAGCTTCTAAATGTATATACTATTGGTATATACACTTCAATTATCAGCTCTTAGCAGCCTTAATGAGTCACCTAAACATGTGAGAACTATTATTTGGCAACTAGCATGAAATATCTAGCAAACTTACAAACTTATGGAGCCTTTATCTTGACTCATTTTCACGTGAATATGCACACACACACACACACAAACACATTTCAATCAACTTCCATGCATCAAACTACTCTCTCTCAAGTTCTCTCTCATTTTTCTAAGTGTTCTTCATCATCTTCATCAAAATCTAGCTCAATCTAGTTCAAAAATCTAAACATAAATCAACATACAACACAATCTTTCAAGAACACTTTCAAGTTTGCAAGTCTACTTCCAAGCTTTCAAATCCATTCCAAGTAATCATCTAAGATCAAGAAACCTTTGTTATTTATAGTAGGTTATCTTTCTTATTCAAGGTAATACTCATATTCAAACTTTGATTCAATTTCTATAACTATAATTATCTTAGTTCAAGTAGTAATCTTACTTGAACTTGTTTTCGTGTCATGATTCTACTTTAAGAACTTCCAAGCCATCAAAGATTCATTAAAGCTCAAGTTATTTCTTCATCATTTCCAGTAGGTTTACCTACTATACTTGAGGTAATAATGATGTTCATAACATCATTCGATCATATAGATACAACTATCTTATTCGAAGATTTAAACTTGTAATCACTAGAACATAGTTTAGTTGATTCTAAACTTGTTCGCAAACAAAGTTAATCCTTCTAACTTAACTTTTAAAATCAACTAAACACATGGTCTATATCTATATGATATACTAACTTAATGATTTAAAACTTGGAAACACGAAGAACACCGTAAAACCGGACATACGCCGTCGTAGTTAAACCGGGGGCTGTTTTGGGTTGGATAATTAAAAACTATGATAACCTTTGAATTAAAAGTTGATCTTCTGGAAAAATGATATTTCTTATGAACATAAAACTATATCCAAAAATCATGGTTAAACTCAAAGTGGAAGTATGTTTTTCAAAATGGTCATCAAGATGTCGTTCTTTCGACGGAAATGACTACCTCTTTCAAAAAATGACTTGTAACCTGTATTTCCGACTATAAACTTATACTTTTTCTATTTAGTTTCATAAATTTCAGTTCATTATGAAACCATAGCAACTTGATTCACTCAAAACGGATTTATAACGAAGAAATTATGAGTAAAACAAAATTGGTTAGATTGACTAGTTTAGCTACGAAAATTTTATAACAAATCTATACTAACCATAACTTAACTAACTTTCTTGTATTATATATGTCTTGATAGACCATAGACACGTATACAATGAAATGTCCCGTTCTTATTGATCAAAAACGTTCCATATTAATTGATTTCGTTGCGAGGTTTTGACCTCTATATGAGACGTTTTTCAAAGACTGCATTCATTTTAAAACAAACCATAACCTTTATTTCATCAATAAAGGTTTAAAAAGCTTTACGTAGATTATCAAATAATGATAATCTAAAATATCCTGTTTACACACGACCATTACATAATGGTTTACAATACAAATATGTTACAACAAAATAAGTTTCTTGAATGCAGTTTTTACACAATATCATACAAGCATGGACTCCAAATCTCGTCCTTATTTAAGTATGCGACAGCGGAAGCTCTTAATAATCACCTGAGAATAAACATGCTTAAAACGTCAACAAAAATGTTGGTGAGTTATAGGTTTAACCTATATATATATCAAATCATAATAATAGACCACAAGATTTCATATTTCAATACACATCCCATACATAGAGATAAAAATCATTCATATGGTGAATACCTGGTAACCGACATTAACAAGATGCATATATAAGAATATCCCCATCATTCCGGGACACCCTTCGGATATGATATAAATTTCGAAGTACTAAAGCATCCGGTACTTTGGATGGGGTTTGTTAGGCCCAATAGATCTATCTTTAGGATTCGCGTCAATTAGGGTGTCTGTTCCCTAAATCTTAGATTACCAGACTTAATAAAAAGGAGCATATTCGATTTCGATAATTCAACCATAGAATGTAGTTTCACGTACTTGTGTCTATTTTGTAAATCATTTATAAAACCTGCATGTATTCTCATCCCAAAATATTAGATTTTAAAAGTGGGACTATAGCTCACTTTCACAGATTTTTACTTCGTCGGGAAGTAAGACTTGGCCACTGGTTGATTCACGAACCTATAACAATATATACATATATATCAAAGTATGTTCAAAATATATTTACAACACTTTTAATATATTTTGATGTTTTAAGTTTATTAAGTCAGCTGTCCTCGTTAGTAACCTATAACTAGTTGTCCACAGTTAGATGTACAGAAATAAATCGATAAATATTATCTTGAATCAATCCACGACCCAGTGTATACGTATCTCAGTATTGATCACAACTCAAACTATATATATTTTGGAATCAACCTCAACCCTGTATAGCTAACTCCAACATTCACATATAGAGTGTCTATGGTTATTCCGAAATATATATAGATGTGTCGACATGATAGGTCGAAACATTGTATACGTGTCTATGGTATCTCAAGATTATATAATATACAATACAAGTTGATTAAGTTATGGTAAGAATAGATTTGTTACCAATTTTCACGTAGCTAAAATGAGAAAAATTATCCAATCTTGTTTTACCCATAACTTTTTCATTTTAAATCCGTTTTGAGTGAATCAAATTGCTATGGTTTCATATTGAACTCTATTTTATGAATCTAAACAGAAAAAGTATAGGTTTATAGTCAGAAAAATAAGTTACAAGTCGTTTTTGTAAAGGTTGTCATTTCAGTCGAACGAACGACGTCTAGATGACCATTTTAGAAAACATACTTCCACTTTGAGTTTAACCATAATTTTTGGATATAGTTTCATGTTCATAATAAAAATCATTTTCTCAGAATAACAACTTTTAAATCAAAGTTTATCATAGTTTTTAATTAACTAACCCAAAACAGCCCGCGGTGTTACTACGACGGCGTAAATCCGGTTTTACGGTGTTTTTCGTGTCTCCAGGTTTTAAATCATTAAGTTAGCATATCATATAGATATAAAACATGTGTTTAGTTGATTTTAAAAGTCAAGTTAGAAGGATTAACTTTTGTTTGCGAACAAGTTTAGAATTAACTAAACTATGTTCTAGTGATTACAAGTTTAAACCTTCGAATAAGATAGCTTTATATGTATGAATCGAATGATGTTATGAATATCATTACTACCTTAAGTTCCTTGGATAAACCTACTAGAAAAGAGAAAAATGGATCTAGCTTCAACGGATCCTTGGATGGCTCGAAGTTCTTGAAGCAGAATCATGACACGAAAACAAGTTCAAGTAAGATCATCACTTGAAATAAGATTGTTATAGTTATAGAAATTGAACCAAAGTTTGAATATGATTATTACCTTGTATTAGAATGATATCCTACTGTAAGAAACAAAGATTTCTTGAGGTTGGATGATCACCTTACAAGATTGGAAGTGAGCTAGCAAACTTGAAAGTATTCTTGATTTTATGTAACTAGAACTTGTAGAATATATGAAGAACACTTAGAACTTGAAGATAGAACTTGAGAGAGATCAATTAGATGAAGAAAATTGAAGAATGAAAGTGTTTGTAGGTGTTTTTGGTCGTTGGTGTATGGATTAGATATAAAGGATATGTAATTTTGTTTTCATGTAAATAAGTCATGAATGATTACTCATATTTTTGTAATTTTATGAGATATTTCATGCTAGTTGCCAAATGATGGTTCCCAAATGTGTTAGGTGACTCACATGGGCTGCTAAGAGCTGATCATTGGAGTGTATATACCAATAGTACATACATCTAAAAGCTGTGTATTGTACGAGTACGAATACGGGTGCATACGAGTAGAATTGTTGATGAAACTGAACGAGGATGTAATTGTAAGAATTTTTGTTAAGTAGAAGTATTTTGATAAGTGTATTGAAGTCTTTCAAAAGTGTATAAATACATATTAAAACACTACATGTATATACATTTTAACTGAGTCGTTAAGTCATCGTTAGTCGTTACATGTAAGTGTTGTTTTGAAACCTTTAGGTTAACGATCTTGTTAAATGTTGTTAACCCAATGTTTATAATATCAAATGAGATTTTAAATTATTATATTATCATGATATTATCATGTATGAATATCTCTTAATATGATATATATACATTAAATGTCTTTACAACGATAATCGTTACATATATGTCTCGTTTTAAAATCATTAAGTTAGTAGTCTTGTTTTTACATATGTAGTTCATTGTTAATGTACTTAATGATATGTTTACTTATCATAGTATCATGTTAACTATATATATATCCATATATATGTCATCATATAGTTTTTACAAGTTTTAACGTTCGTGAATCACCGGTCAACTTGGGTGGTCAATTGTCTATATGAAACATATTTCAATTAATCAAGTCTTAACAAGTTTGATTGCTTAACATGTTGGAAACATTTAATCATGTAAATATCAATATTAATTAATATATATAAGCATGGAAAAGTTCGGGTCACTACAGTACCTACCCGTTAAATAAATTTCGTCCCGAAATTTTAAGCTGTTGAAGGTGTTGACGAATCTTCTGGAAATAGATGCGGGTATTTCTTCTTCATCTGATCTTCACGCTCCCAGGTGAACTCGGGTCCTCTACGAGCATTCCATCGAACCTTAACAATTAGTATCTTGTTTTGCTTAAGTCTTTTAACCTCACGATCCATTATTTCGACGGGTTCTTCGATGAATTGAAGTTTTTCGTTGATTTGGATTTCATCTAACGGAATAGTGAGATCTTCTTTAGCAAAACATTTCTTCAAATTCGAGACGTGGAAAGTGTTATGCACAGCCGCGAGTTGTTGAGGTAACTCAAGTCGGTAAGCTACTGGTCCAACACGATCAATAATCTTGAATGGTCCAATATACCTTGGATTTAATTTCCCTCGTTTACCAAATCGAACAACGCCTTTCCAAGGTGCAACTTTAAGCATGACCATCTCTCCAATTTCAAATTCTATATCTTTTCTTTTAATGTCAGCGTAGCTCTTTTGTCGACTTTGGGCGGTTTTCAACCGTTGTTGAATTTGGATGATCTTCTCGGTAGTTTCTTGTATAATCTCCGGACCCGTAATTTGTCTATCCCCCACTTCACTCCAACAAATCGGAGACCTGCACTTTCTACCATAAAGTGCTTCAAACGGCGCCATCTCAATGCTTGAATGGTAGCTGTTGTTGTAGGAAAATTCTGCTAACGGTAGATGTCGATCCCAACTGTTTCCGAAATCAATAACACATGCTCGTAGCATGTCTTCAAGCGTTTGTATCGTCCTTTTGCTCTGCCCATCGGTTTGTGGATGATAGGCAGTACTCATGTCTAGACGAATTCCTAATGCTTGCTGTAATGTCTGCCAGAATCTTGAAATAAATCTGCCATCCCTATCAGAGATAATAGAGATTGGTATTCCATGTCTGGAGACGACTTCCTTCAAATACAGTCATGCTAACTTCTCCATCTTGTCATCTTCTCTTATTGGCAGGAAGTGTGCTGATTTGGTGAGACGATCAACTATTACCCAAATAGTATCAAAACCACTTGCAGTCCTTGGCAATTTAGTGATGAAATCCATGGTAATGTTTTCCAATTTCCATTCCGGGATTTCGGGTTGTTGAAGTAGACCTGATGGTTTCTGATGCTCAGCTTTGACCTTAGAACACGTCAAACATTCTCCTACGTATTTAGCAACATCGGCTTTCATACCCGGCCACCAAAAATGTTTCTTGAGATCCTTGTACATCTTCCCCGTTCCAGGATGTATTGAGTATCTGGTTTTATGAGCTTCTCTAAGTACCATTTCTCTCATATCTCCAAATTTTGGTACCCAAATCCTTTCAGCCCTATACCAAGTTCCGTCTTCCCGAATATTAAGATGCTTCTCCGATCCTTTGGGTATTTCATCCTTTAAATTTCCCTCTTTTAAAACTCCTTGTTGCGCCTCCTTTATTTGAGTAGTAAGGTTATTATGAATCATTATATTCATAGATTTTACTCGAATGGGTTCTCTGTCCTTCCTGTTCAAGGCATCGGTTACCACATTTGCCTTCCCCGGGTGGTAACGAATGTCAAAGTCGTAATCATTCAATAATTCAATCCACCTACGCTGCCTCATATTCAGTTGTTTCTGATTAAATATGTGTTGAAGACTTTTGTGGTCGGTATATATAATACTTTTGACCCCATATAAGTAGTGCCTCCAAGTCTTTAATGCAAAAACAACCGCGCCTAATTCCAAATCATGCGTCGTATAATTCTGTTCGTGAATCTTCAATTGTCTAGACGCATAAGCAATCACCTTCGTTCGTTGCATTAATACACAACCGAGACCTTGCTTTGATACGTCACAATAAATCACAAAATCATCATTCCCTTCAGGCAATGATAATATAGGTGCCGTAGTTAGCTTTTTCTTCAATAACTGAAACGCTTTCTCTTGTTCATCATTCCATTCAAATTTCTTCCCTTTATGCGTTAATGCAGTCAAGGGTTTTGCTATTCTGGAAAAGTCTTGGATGAACCTTCTGTAGTAACCAGCTAGTCCTAAAAACTGGCGTATGTGTTTCGGAGTTTTCGGGGTTTCCCACTTTTCAACAGTTTCTATCTTTGCCGGATCCACCTTAATACCTTCTTTGTTCACTATGTGACCGAGGAATTGAACTTCTTCCAACCAAAATGCACACTTTGAAAACTTAGCGTACAATTCTTCCTTCCTCAATACTTCTAACACCTTTCTCAAATGTTCACCGTGTTCTTGGTCATTCTTTGAGTAAATAAGTATGTCATCAATGAAAACAATGACAAACTTGTCAAGGTATGGTCCACACACTCGGTTCATAAGGTCCATGAATACAGCTGGTGCATTAGTTAAACCAAACGGCATGACCATAAACTCGTAATGACCGTAACGTGTTCTGAAAGCAGTCTTTGGAATATCATCTTCTTTCACCCGCATTTGATGATACCCGGAACGTAAGTCAATCTTTGAATAAACAGACGAGCCTTGTAGTTGATCAAATAAGTCATCGATTCTCGGTAGTGGGTAGCGGTTCTTGATGGTAAGTTTGTTCAACTCTCGGTAGTCGATACACAACCTGAATGTACCATCTTTCTTCTTGACAAACAAAACAGGAGCTCCCCACGGTGATGTGCTTGGTCGAATGAAACCACGCTCTAAAAGTTCTTGTAATTGGCTTTGCAGTTCTTTCATCTCGCTGGGTGCGAGTCTGTAAGGAGCACGAGCTATTGGTGCAGCTCCTGGTACAAGATCTATTTGAAATTCAACGGATCGATGTGGGGGTAATCCCGGTAATTCTTTCGGAAATACATCGGGAAATTCTTTTGCAATGGGAACATTATTGATGCTATTTTCTTCAGTTTGTACTTTCTCGACGTGTGCTAGAACAACATAGCAACCTTTTCTTATTAGTTTTTGTGCCTTCAAATTACTAATAAGATGTAGCTTCGTGTTGCCCTTTTCTCCGTACACCATTAAGGGTTTTCCTTTTTCTCGTATAATGCGAATTGCATTTTTGTAACAAACGATCTCTGCTTTAACTTCTTTCAACCAGTCCATACCGATTATCACATCAAAACTCCCTAACTCTACTGGTATCAAATCAATCTTAAATGTTTCGCTAACCAGTTTAATTTCTCGATTCCGACATATATTATCTGCTGAAATTAATTTACCATTTGCTAATTCGAGTAAAAATTTACTATCCAAAGGCGTCAATGGACAACTTAATTTAGCACAAAAATCTCTACTCATATAGCTTCTATCCGCACCCGAATCAAATAAAACGTAAGCAGATTTATTGTCAATAAGAAACGTACCCGTAACAAGCTCCGGGTCTTCCTGTGCCTCTGCCGCATTAATATTGAAAACTCTTCCGCGGCCTTGTCCATTCATGTTCTTCTGGTTCGGGCAATTTCTAATAATGTGGCCCGGTTTTCCACATTTATAACAAACTACATTGGCATAACTTGCTCCGACACTACTTGCTCCGCCATTACTCGTTCCGACACCATTTGTTCCTTTCGTTCTATTAACCCCTGGTCCGTAGACCTCACACTTCACCGCGCTATGACCATTTCTTTTACACTTGTTGCAAAATTTGGTGCAGAACCCCGAGTGATACTTTTCACACCTTTGGCATAGCTGCTTCTGATTGTTGTTGTTGTTGCGGTTATTATTGTTGTTGGGATGATTGTTGTAGTTGTTGTTGTTGTTGTTGTTGTTGGGCCGTTTGTTGTAGTTGCGATTGATGTTGCGATTGTTGGGATAATTGTTGCGATTATTGTTGTAATTGCTGTTGTTGTTGTATTGATGATTCTTATCACCGTTTTCCTCCCACTTTCTTTTGACTTGCTTCACATTAGCCTCTTCAGCAGTCTGTTCTTTAATTCTTTCTTCAATCTGGTTCACTAGTTTGTGATCCATTCTACATGCCTGTTGTATGGAGGCGGGCTCGTGTGAACTTATATCTTCTTGGATTCTTTCCGGTAATCCTTTCACAAACGCGTCGATCTTCTCTTCCTCATCTTCGAATGCTCCCGGACACAATAGGCACAATTCTGTGAATCGTCTTTCGTACGTGGTAATATCAAATCCTTGGGTTCGTAACCCTCTAAGTTCTATCTTGAGCTTATTGACCTCGGTTCTGGGACGGTACTTCTCGTTCATCAAGTGCTTGAATGCTGACCACTGTAGTGCGTACGCATCGTCTTGTCCCACTTGCTCTAGATAGGTATTCCACCATGTTAACGCAGAACCTGTGAAGGTATGCGTAGCGTACTTCACTTTGTCCTCTTCAGTACACTTACTTATGGCAAACACCGATTCGACCTTCTCGGTCCACCGTTTCAATCCGATCGGTCCTTCGGTTCCATCAAATTCCAAAGGTTTGCAGGCAGTGAATTCTTTGTAGGTGCATCCTACACGATTTCCTGTACTGCTAGATCCAAGGTTATTGTTGGTATGTAGCGCAGCCTGTACTGCGGCTATGTTTGAAGCTAGAAAAGTACGGAATTCCTCTTCATTCATATTCACGGTGTGTCGAGTAGTCGGTGCCATTTCCTTCAAAATAGTCAAATGGAACAAGTTAATCATACAGAATATTAAGAGTAGTTAATAGTATTTCGTAGCATAATATGAACTCATTTATAAAAGCTTTTTCTTCATATTAGCGTTTTATAAGTTTAAATTCGGGTAGTACCTACCCGTTAAGTTCATACTTAGTAGCTAATATACAATTCAACTACTACAATTCTATATGAAAAACTGATTATAATAATGTTCAAACTTTTACACAATATTTTACAAACTTACAATACCGCTTATTTTACATATAGCATGAAATATAGCACACAATAAATTTGATACAAGATGGTTGTGAAGATAATTCTAGCTAGTACACAAGTCGTTCAGCAAAGGCAATAAAGACACGTAATTCATACGTCCAGAAACAAGTCATGCATTCTGGTTTTACTAGGATTACTTCCCATCCTTGGTCTTGTGGAACATAACCGTTATGGCCGTTGATAAGACAGCGTGTTGTAACGTCGTCAAAGGAATGAGGGTTACGTAATGTCCAACAGTCCCGTAACAATCTAAAAACCTCATTTCTTACCCCAATTACCGACTCCGTCACTTGTGGGAACGTTTTGTTTAATAGTTGTAGCCCGATGTTCTTGTTCTCACTTTGGTGAGAAGCGAACATTACTAATCCGTAAGCATAACATGCTTCTTTATGTTGCATGTTAGCCGCTTTTTCTAAATCACGAAGTCCTATATTCGGATACATTGAGTCGAAATAATTACTTAACCCGTTGCGTAAAATAGCATTTGGGTTCCCCGCAATATATACGTCAAAGTAAACACATCGTAACTTATGGGTTTCCCAATGTGATATCCCCCATCTTTCAAACGAAAGCCTTTTATAAACCAAGGCATTCTTGGAACGTTCTTCGAATGTCTTACAAACTGATCTCGCCTTAAATAGTTGTGCCGAAGAATTCTGACTGACTCTAGACAAGATTTCATCAATCATGTCTCCGGGTAGGTCTCTTAAAATATTGGGTTGTCTATCCATTTTGTGTTTTTATACTGTAAAATAGACAAGAGTTAGATTCATAAAAAAAAAAAATACTTATTAATACAAGCAATTTTTACATATATCATAAAGCATAAGCACACTATATTACATATATTACACCACACGAATACAACTATCTTATTCCGACTCGCTTGTTTCTTCTTCTTCGGTTTTGGTTCGTTTTGCCAAGTTTCTAGGGATATATGATGTTCCCCTAATACGAGCCGTCGTTTTCCACATTGTTTTAGAAAAATCTGGTGGTTTAGAGGTTCCCGGGTCATTGTTACAACTTAAGGACTTCGGGGGTTGACGATACATATAAAGTTCATCGGGGTTAGAATTAGATTTCTCTATTTTTATGCCCTTTCCCTTATTATTTTCTTTTGCCTTTTTAAATTCAGTTGGGGTAATTTCTATAACATCATCGGAATTCTCGTCGGAATCCGATTCATCGGAGAATTGGTAATCCTCCCAATATTTTGCTTCCTTGGCGGAAACACCATTGACCATAATTAACCTTGGTCGGTTGGTTGAGGATTTTCTTTTACTTAACTGTTTTATTATTTCCCCCACCGGTTCTATTTCTTCATCCGGTTCCGATTCTTCTTCCGGTTCCGATTCTTCTTCCGGTTCCGACTCTTCTTCCGGTTCCTCTTCGGGAACTTGTGAATCAGTCCACGAATCATTCCAATTTACATTTGACTCTTCATTATTATTAGGTGAGTCAACGGGACTTGTTCTAGAGGTAGACATCTATCACATAATATCAAACGCGTTAAGAGATTAATATATCACATAATATTCACATGTTAAAAATATATAGTTTCCAACAAAATTTGTTAAGCAATCATTTTTCAAGTAAACACGGTCGAAGTCCAGACTCACTAATGCATCCTAACAAACTCGATAAGACACACTAATGCAAAATTCTGGTTCTCTAAGACCAACGCTCTGATACCAACTGAAATGTCCCGTTCTTATTGATTAAAAACGTTTCATATTAATTGATTTCGTTGCGAGGTTTTGACCTCTATATGAGACGTTTTTCAAAGACTGCATTCATTTTAAAACAAACCATAACCTTTATTTCATCAATAAAGGTTTAAAAAGCTTTACGTAGATTATCAAATAATGATAATCTAAAATATCCTGTTTACACACGACCATTACATAATGGTTTACAATACAAATATGTTACAACAAAATAAGTTTCTTGAATGCAGTTTTTACACAATATCATACAAGCATGGACTCCAAATCTCGTCCTTATTTAAGTATGCGACAGCGGAAGCTCTTAATAATCACCTGAGAATAAACATGCTTAAAACGTCAAAAAAAATGTTGGTGAGTTATAGGTTTAACCAATATATATATATCAAATCATAATAATAGACCACAAGATTTCATATTTCAATACACATCCCATATATAGAGATAAAAATCATTCATATGGTGAACACCTGGTAATCGACATTAACAAGATGCATATATAAGAATATCCCCATCATTCCGGGACACCCTTCGGATATGATATAAATTTCGAAGTACTAAAGCATCCGGTACTTTGGATGGGGTTTGTTAGGCCCAATAGATCTATCTTTAGGATTCGCGTCAATTAGGGTGTCTGTTCCCTAATTCTTAGATTACCAGACTTAATAAAAAGGGTCATATTCGAATTCGATAATTCAACCATAGAATGTAGTTTCACGTACTTGTGTCTATTTTGTAAATCATTTATAAAACCTGCATGTATTCTCATCCCAAAATATTAGATTTTAAAAGTGGGACTATAACTCACTTTCACAGATTTTTACTTTGTCGGGAAGTAAGACTTGGCCACTGGTTGATTCACGAACCTATAACAATATATACATATATATCAAAGTATGTTCAAAATATATTTACAACACTTTTAATATATTTTGATGTTTTAAGTTTATTAAGTCAGCTGTCCTCGTTAGTAACCTACAACTAGTTGTCCACAGTTAGATGTACAGAAATAAATCGATAAATATTATCTTGAATCAATCCACGACCCAGTGTATACGTATCTCAGTATTGATCACAACTCAAACTATATATATTTTGGAATCAACCTCAACCCTGTATAGCTAACTCCAACATTCACATATAGAGTGTCTATGGTTGTTCCGAAATATATATAGATGTGTCGACATGATAGGTCGAAATATTGTATACGTGTCTATGGTATCTCAAGATTATATAATATACAATACAAGTTGATTAAGTTATGGTAAGAATAGATTTGTTACCAATTTTCACGTAGCTAAAATGAGAAAAATTATCCAATCTTGTTTTACCCATAACTTCTTCATTTTAAATCCGTTTTGAGTGAATCAAATTGCTATGGTTTCATATTGAACTCTATTTTATGAATCTAAACAGAAAAAGTATAGGTTTATAGTCGGAAAAATAAGTTACAAGTCGTTTTTGTAAAGGTAGTCATTTCAGTCGAAAGAACGACGTCTAGATGACCATTTTAGAAAACATACTTCCACTTTGAGTTTAACCATAATTTTTGGATATATTTTCATGTTCATAATAAAAATCATTTTCTCAGAATAACAACTTTTAAATCAAAGTTTATTATAGTTTTTAATTAACTAACCCAAAACAGCCCGCGGTGTTACTACGACGGCGTAAATCCGGTTTTACGGTGTTTTTCGTGTCTCCAGGTTTTAAATCATTAAGTTAGCATATCATATAGATATAGAACATGTGTTTAGTTGATTTTAAAAGTCAAGTTAGAAGGATTAACTTTTGTTTGCAAACAAGTTTAGAATTAACCAAACTATGTTCTAGTGATTACAAGTTTAAACCTTCGAATAAGATAGCTTTATATGTATGAATTGAATGATGTTATGAACTTCATTACTACCTTAAGTTCCTTGGATAAACCTACTATAAAAGAGAAAAATGGATCTAGCTTCAACGGATCCTTGGATGGCTCGAAGTTCTTGAAGCAGGATCATGACACGAAAACAAGTTCAAGTAAGATCATCACTTGAAATAAGATTGTTATAGTTATAGAAATTGAACCAAAGTTTGAATATGATTATTACCTTGTATTAGAATGATATCCTACTGTAAGAAACAAAGATTTCTTGAGGTTGGATGATCACCTTACAAGATTGGAAGTGAGCTAGCAAACTTGAAAGTATTCTTGATTTTATGTAACTAGAACTTGTAGAATATATGAAGAACACTTAGAACTTGAAGATAGAACTTGAGAGAGATCAATTAGATGAATAAAATTGAAGAATGAAAGTGTTTGTAGGTGTTTTTGGTCGTTGGTGTATGGATTAGATATAAAGGATATGTAATTTTGTTTTCATGTAAATAAGTCATGAATGATTACTCATATTTTTGTAATTTTATGAGATATTTCATGCTAGTTGCCAAATGATGGTTCCCACATGTGTTAGGTGACTCACATGGGCTGCTAAGAGCTGATCATTGGAGTGTATATACCAATAGTACATACATCTAAAAGCTGTGTATTGTACGAGTACGAATACGGGTGCATACGAGTAGAATTGTTGATGAAACTGAACGAGGATGTAATTGTAAGTATTTTTGTTAAGTAGAAGTATTTTGATAAGTGTATTGAAGTCTTTCAAAAGTGTATAAATACATATTAAAACACTACATGTATATACATTTTAACTGAGTCGTTAAGTCATCGTTAGTCGTTACATGTAAGTGTTGTTTTGAAACCTTTAGGTTAACGATCTTGTTAAATGTTGTTAACCCAATGTTTATAATATCAAATGAGATTTTAAATTATTATATTATCATGATATTATCATGTATGAATATCTCTTAATATGATATATATACATTAAATGTCTTTACAACGATAATCGTTACATATATGTCTCGTTTAAAAATCATTAAGTTAGTAGTCTTGTTTTTACATATGTAGTTCATTGTTAATGTACTTAATGATATATTTACTTATCATAGTATCATGTTAACTATATATATATCCATATATATGTCATCATATAGTTTTTACAAGTTTTAACGTTCGTGAATCACCGGTCAACTTGGGTGGTCAATTGTCTATATGAAACATATTTCAATTAATCAAGTCTTAACAAGTTTGATTGCTTAACATGTTGGAAACATTTAATCATGTAAATATCAATCTTAATTAATATATATAAACATGGAAAAGTCCGGGTCACTACATACAATGTTTAGACATATCATATCGACGTCATCTATATATATTATTTGGAATAACCGTAAGTCACTCTATATTGCGGTAATGCTCGAGTTAGCATATAGAGGGTCGAGGTTGATTCTAAAATAATATATATACTTTGAGTTGTGATCTACACTGAGTCGTGGATTGATTCGAGAAAATATATTGATTTATTTATGTACTACTAACTGTGGACTACTAACGTTGGACTGCTAACTTAACAACTTAAAACGTCAACACGTAATAAAAATGTTGTGAATATATTTTGATCATACTTTGATATATATGTATATATTTGTTATAGGTTCGTGAATCGACCCGTGGCCAAGTCTAATTCTCGACGAATTAAAAAACTGTAAAAGTGAGTTATAGTCCCACTTTTATTATCTAATATCTTTTTGGGATGAGAATACATGCAGTTTTATAAATGTTTTACAAAATAGGCACAAGTAATTGAAACTACATTCTATGTTGAATTGCTATACCGGATATCGCCCTTATTGAACTTGGTAGCCCATGAATTAGTGTTTATTATAATTGCCACTAATTGACGCGGATCCTAAAGGTAGATCTACGGGCTTTGACACGCCCCAGTCAGAGAATTTGAACTACTTTAGTACTTCGATTTTTCTCTACGTGGTTCTGTTTTGGGGATATTCTAGATGCATTTTGTTAATGTCGGTTACCAGGTGTTCAAACATATGAATGATTTTTATACTGTGACGACCCGGAAATTTTCGACCAAATCTAAACTTTAATCTTTACATTATTCCGACACGATAAGCAAAGTTTGTTAAGTTAAATCTCAAGATTTTAAACTATGTTCATACATTTATTTAACTTCGACCAAATTTTGACGATTCACGAACCACTATATAAATGGATACGATTATATATATATATATATATATATATATATATATATATATATATATATATATACAGATTATGACTTGAGAACGTCAACAAAGTATTTAGACGTATAATGCTTTACATAAACGTATTTGTTTTAATATGTTATTGATGGAATTAGAAGAAAATATCAAATGATTGATTTATCAGATACATTGTATGATTACGAGTCTCTATTAAGAGGTCCACTTTGATTTAGGAAATCTTTCCTTTTTAACGGTATTAAGAATAAATGGTAAAGTAATTTACATGTAGGAACAAATGTGTCAATTAACGATAACTAGACAAAGGTTGGTGGGAATTCCTGCTTAACTTTCAATACAATAATTGCCTCGTGTCTTTTGATAAGTTAATCTTTTAGTTTTCATAATATTTTATGATATAAATGAAACCTCTAATGAATTTGAATATATACATAAGTCGGAATGTTGTTTGTTAGAACTAATGACCTACAACGTGTATTAAAGCGTGTTTATGTATATTAGGTATATATGAATTTAGATTAAATAGGTAAACGATAGCAACACTCGCTTATTGATTAGATTAATAGTTGGACATGTTAACTAGTACGTTAAGAAGTTAAAGTAAACACTAGTACAACTAAACTATATCTATTTAAGTTTTAGAACGAAAATGTTGTATAGTACAATATTTTCTATTATATAAACGGTTATACTTTGAAATATAAACATCGTTTGAAAGACTAAATAATATTATTAAATAAAAATTTCTAATATGGATAAGTTACATTTCTGAAATATATTTTACAAAATGATAGAATAGAATATTTTACTTATAAAACGTTTTAATTTAAAATAATATTATTAATTATATTTTAATGAACAACGTGTAACGACCCGGATTTTTCCGCTAATATATAGAAGATTAATATTTACATAATTAATGTTTCCAACATGTTAAGCAATCAAACTCATTAAGATTTAGTTATTTGAAATGAATTTTATACAAATGTTTGGCCACCCAGTTTGTCTGACGATTCACGAACGTCATAACTCGAAATAATTATATAATGATGTATATATGGATATATATATATATATATATATATATATATATATATATATATATATATATATATATATACTTATGATTTGATAAAATGATATTTAAGTATCTCATTACATATAATAACAATTGGTTATATACATAAAATGAGATTACTAACTTAAAGACTTCAAGATTATATACATATATATATAACGATTAACGTTGTAATAACTTCTAAATTAAAATGTATGTATATGTATTGTATTAATATGTATTAATACACTTTTAAAGGACTTAAACATATATAATAACATACTTATACTCAATAAAGATAGCTATACTCATGATCTCATTCAATTCCATCAAGAATTCTATTCGTATTCATTCGGTATTTATACCCGTATCATACCCAGCTTCCATACTTAAATACTATGAGTATATACCAATATGAAATACCAATTATAGCCTCCTTAGCAGCCCTATGAGTCACAAGACAAGGATAAACATGATGGAGACTTGTGGGAACCAACATTTAACTTCTAGTTTGCATTATTATGCTATATTCCAAATTTTGATAAAGTCTCTTAACCATATGCATGAACCATGACTTTTAACACTCTTTTTACTCATTTATATCAGCTCTTTAACTTACCTTCACTCTCATAATACTCACACACAAGAACTCCAAGTATTCTCTCCATTTCTTACTCTTTAAACACTCTTTAAACACACATACTTCAAGTACTATAAAATCTTCATTTATTTTGATCATAAACTAGCTTCAAGAACACTTTGTTAACTCATCTACTCCTCTTTATCAAGGTAAGAATCATATATAAGCTTTGGTTCAATTCATATACTTATAACTATCTTAATTCAAGATAGAAATCTTATTCGAACTTTTGTTCATTCTATGATTCTACTCCAAGGATTACAAGCCATCAAGGATATCTTTGATCACAAGATTATCATCTTATTTTCTCAGCAACTTTTTTCATTTAATTTGAGGTAGTCACGTTATTCATAATCTTTTTCAATTCATATCCATATAGCTATCTTATTATGAGTTTATAACTTACAAACAACAAGAACATAGTTTAGATTAATTCTAAACTTGTTCACAAACAAATTTAATTCTTCTAACTTGACTTTTAAAATACTTCAACACATGCATTATGACAGTATGTCAAGCTAACATAAGGATATAAAACTTTTAAACACGAAGAACACCTTAAAACTGAACATACGCCGTCATAGATCATCGGGGGCTGTTTTGGGTTTAATTTTAAAAATCTATCTTAAACTTTGAATTAAAAGATTTCCTTTGGTGAAAAATCTTATTTTATATGGATATGAAATATATCCAAAATCCATGGTTAAACTCTAAGTGAAAGTATGTTTTTCAAAAGGGTCATCAAGATGTCGTTCTTACGACGGATATGACTATCTTCTCTTATTTGACACCTAAGCTGTATTTTCGACTATAAACTTATACTTTTTCTGTTATGATTAATAATGTTGAGTTCGATACGAAACCATGGCAACTCGAATCACTCAAAACGGATTTGCAACGAAGAAATTATGTGTAAAACAAAATTGGATATTTTTGCTTTTTTTTAGCTACGGTTTTGATTAATAAAAATGGAAGCTAACCTTATCCTAGCTAACTTACCATGTATCCTACATGTATTTATACATGTCTTGTTCCCGAACTTATGGAAATACAATTTATAGTAGTCGTGATTAAGTTCTACGACAATATATTATAGTCTTAATAAAGATCGTAAGACACCATATATATATATATATATATATATATATATATATATATATATATATATATATATATATATATATATATATATATATATATATATATATATATATATATATATATATGACTTGATCACCGTGGATCCGTATACAGCGTTTTGACATATCATTTTGATTTCTTCTATATATATTATTGGAACGAACTATAAGACACCATTGGCAGTAATTTCGAGTTAGCTGTGGGTCGAAGTGGATTCCAAAATATTATATACTTTGAGTTGTGATCGAGCCTGAGACATGTATACAATGGGTCGCGGATTGCTTTAGACAATATACATATTATGTGTCTTATTATATTAAGACAATATATTATAGTGTTAGTGAATTCTAACACAATATACGCATTTATATTTATATATATATATTTATACTGTTGGACTATTGGACTATTGGACTACGGACGTTGGACTACTAACAATGGACAATTAAAATTATCACAAGTATGATAAGTATGGAATATATATATATATATATATATATATATATATATATATATATATATATATATATATATATATATATATATATATATATATATATATATATATATATATATCTTGACACAAGAATATTATTATTAGGTTCGTGAATTTGTCAAAAGGCCAAGTCTTATCACCATCTATTCGAAAATCATCACAAGTGAGTTATAGTCCCATTTTTACTATCTAAATTATTTTGGGGTGAGAATACATGCAAATTTATAAATGTTTTACAAAATAAGCACAAGTTCATGAAACTACATTCTACGACTGGTTTGTTATACCGGATATCTGTACTTATTATTATTATGCTTGGTAACCTAAGAATTAGTGAAAAATACTAATTGACGCGAATCCTAAAGGTAGATCTACGGGCACCAACCACCCCCATTTTTGAATAGTGGAAATGCTTTAGTACTTCGAAGGGTTCTTGTCATACATTTGAATAGTGGAATGTATGATGCCAGATATCTTAAGCGCTCTATGTTAAGGTCGGTTACCAGGCGACTCATCGTATGAATGATTTTTGCAGTTGTAATGATCCTGCGCATTTAATTAAATGAAATCTTGTGGCTTATTAAATATTATGATTATTATATAGAAATTAAACCTATGACTCACCAACATTTTGTTGACGTTTTAAGCATGTTTATTCTCAGGTGAATATTAAAAACGCTTCCGCTGTCGTATGCCAACCCAAGGTCAAGATTTGGAGTCGGCATAATTGTTTATATTGTTTAAACTTGCATTCGGAGTATTTGTTGTAATATATTTGATCATATTGTAATGGGTTGTGTAAAAACTTATTTATTTGAGGAGATTGTCTTTGATAGACAATCTAAATTATGTCATTAAGACCTTTATCCAATAATAAATGTTATGGTTGTTTTTAAAAACGAATGCAAGATTTGAAAAACGTCTCATATAGAGGTCAAAACCTCGCAAAGAAATCAATTAGTATGAAACGTTTATAATTAATATGAACGGAGAATTTCAGTTGGTATCAGAGCGTTGGTCTTAGAGAATCAGAAAATTTTTCATTAGTGTGTCTAACTGATTTTTGATGCATTAGTGAGTCTGGATTTCGACCGTAATTATTTTAAAAATGATTGCTTAATATAATTGTTGGAAACATAAGATTATTAACATATAAATATTATAATATATATCATTCTCTTAACATGCCTGCTATTATGTGTAGATGACTTAATCCGATCATATAAGCATCTCTAGTGATTCAGATTTCATTTACTTATCAAGTAATTCGGAGGCTGAGTCAAAGCATACGACTTATGAACCAACGGAAAAGTTAACTTTTGGTGCTACCATTAAAGTGGAAAATTGTTGGGAAAATTGGGAAGATTCACAATTACCAGTAGAGGTTCCAGAAGAGGATCCAGAAGAAGATCTCGAAGAGGAACCTGAAGAAGAGGATCCTGAAGAAGTTGTGGAAATTATCGAACCACAACGTGATTTGGGAAAATCTTTGGCTGTTATACCCGATCCCAAACCCGATGAACCTATTATGACCCAAAATGTTTGTGATCATCCACCTGAACCACCTAAGAGACCAGTTTATAAAATGACCGCTCGTATAACGACTATTGGTTTTGCTCCTAAATAATTAGCCGAAAGAACCAATTGGGAGGAATTGGAAAAAAAACTATCCAAACGAAAATCCAAACGTTTGGCCGAGAAAGAAACAACTTCAACATCTAAGAAATCTCGCCCGTTCTTGAACCATCGGCAGCTATCCTATATTCCATGCATTGTATAATATGTATTATATTGTGTGTTTAAGTTTGTAAGAAAATCCGCAATGTAATTTTTCTTATGATTGTATAATAATAAGAATAAGCATGGAAGGTTTATTATTATTATTACAACTTATTATTACGTAATAACGTAATAACTTACCATAGTTTTTCATATTAGAATTTTAGTAGTTAATTTGTGTGTTAGCTGCTAAGTATGAACATTATTATAGTTATAAAACGTTAATATGAAGAAAAGGCTTTTATAATAATAAGTTCATATTAAGCTACAAAATACTTTTTGGCTACTTCTAAAATTCTATATGATTAACTCAGTCGGCTATTTTTGAAGGAAATGGCTCCTCCAGCTACTAGACAACAACAATTGAACGCAGAAGAACTTCAAGCTTTCGCTTCAAATATGGCTGCAGTGGTGAATACAATGAACAACAATAACCAATCGGGTTCCAGCAGTGGAGGGAACAATGGCAACCGGGTAGGATGTTCCTACAAAGATTTTATGGCCTGCAAACCCAATGAGTTTGAAGGAATTGAAGGACCCGTTGGACTAAAGCAGTGGACAGAGAAGGTTGAAGCCGTATTCGCAATCAGCAACTGCGCAGAAGAGGATAAAGTTAAGTATGCCACACATACTTTCAGGGGTACTGCTTTGACATGGTGGAATACCTACATAGATTACGTAGGACAGAATACCGTCTATGCACTTCCATGGTTCGCTTTCAAGCACATGATGATGGAAGAGTACCGTCCCAGAACCGAAATCAACAAGCTCAACGCAGAGCTTAAAGCACTGACAACCCAAGGGTTAGATGTCACTACCTACGAGCGACGTTGCAATGAACTGGCTTTAATGTGTCCTGGAGCATTTGAGGACAAAGAAGCAAAAATTGAAGCATTCATAAAAGGGTTGCCGGAACGAATCCAAGAGCATGTAGGTGCTAACGACCCTGCAACAATGCAGAAAGCGAGCCGTATAGCTGACAAATTAATAGGCCAAATTACAGGAAGAATAAAGAAAGAAGTGGCCGAGGAGGCCATAATGAAACAGGGGAAAAGAAAGTGGGAGAAAAGTGGTGATCAGGGTCACCAGTACAACAACAACAATCAAAACAACAATTACAACAACAATCGCAACCACCCCAACAACAACAATAATCACAACAACAACCGCAACAATAACCGTAACAACCATCCCAATAATAATAACAACAACAACAATCCCAATCACAACAATAACAACAACAAACGTCTCAACAACAATAACCCTAACAACAACAACAACAACAACAACGACAACAAAAAGCAAAGGACTATATGCCCAAGGTGTGATACATTTCATCCGGAATGGTTTTGTAGAGAATTATGTATCAAGTACAATAGGAATGGCCATATTGCGGCAAAGTGTGAAGTCTACGGACCAAATAGAAACAAAGGAGTAAATAATGCTGGGACAAATAATAACGGTGTTGTTTTCTATGGATGTGGAAAACCGGGCCATACCATAAACCAGTGCCGGAATGGAAATAGGCAAGGCCGTGAGAGAGCCTTCAACATTAATGGGGAGAAAGCACAGGAAGACCCGGAACTTGTTACGGTTACGTTTCTTATCAACAATAAACCTGCTTATGTTTTATTTGATTCGGGTGCCGATAGAAGTTATATGAATAGAGAATTTTGTGCCAAATTAAATTGCCCGTTAACGCCTTTGGATAAAAAGTGTATAGTTGAAGTAGCAAACGGTAAACTAATTAAGGTTGATAAAATTTGCCGAAATCAAAAAATTAGTTTAATTAGCGAAACGTTTGCAATTGATTTAATACCGGTGGAATTGGGAAGCGTCGACGTAATTATTGGAATGGACTGGATGTCCAAGGTGAAAGCCGAAGTTGTTTGTCATGAGAAGGCGATTCGCATTCCGAGAGAAAACGGGTTACCCTTAATGGTGTACGGAGAAAAGGGTAATGCCAAATTAAATCTTATTAGTAGTTTGAAGGCGCACAAACTAATAAGAAAAGGTTGCTATTCCATACTAGCACACGTCGAGAAGGTTGAAAAAGAAGAAAAGAAAATCGATGACGTTCCTGTTGCAAGAGAATTTCCTGAGGTGTTTCCGGACGAATTACCGGGACTACCTCCACACCGAACCGTTGAATTTCAAATAGATCTTGTACCAGGAGCCGCACCAATAGCTCGTGCTCCATATAGACTTGTGCCTACCGAAATGAAAGAATTACAAAGTCAGCTACAAGAATTATTAGAACGTGGTTTTATCCGACCGAGTACGTCACCATGGGGAGCTCCAATTTTTTTCGTTAAAAAGAAAGATGGGTCTTTTCGCATGTGTATCGATTACCGTGAGCTGAACAAAGTAACCATCAAAAACTGATACCCTTTACCCCGAATCGACGACCTATTTGATCAACTCCAAGGTTCGAGCGTATACTCCAAAATCGACTTAAGATCGGGTTATCATCAACTGAGGGTTAAAGAAGCCGATATACCAAAAACAGCCTTCAGAACTCGTTATGGCCATTATGAATTCATGGTTATGCCATTCGGTCTAACCAATGCCCCCGCAGTTTTCATGGATCTCATGCACCGAGTATGTAGTCCATATTTAGATAAGTTTGTTATTGTATTTATTGATGACATTCTTATCTATTCGAAGAATAACCAAGAACACGAACAACACTTGAGACTTGTATTAGAGTTGTTAAGAAAAGAACAACTTTATGCAAAATTCTCTAAGTGCACTTTTTGGTTAAATGAAGTACAATTTCTTGGCCACGTAGTCAGTAGTAATGGAATCAAAGTTGATCCCGCCAAGATCGAAGCCATCAAAAATTGGGAAACCACGAAAACTCCAACACAAATACATCAATTTTTGGGTTTAGCCGGTTATTATAGGAGATTTATTCAATATTTTTCCCGAGTAGCCAAACCTTTAACTGCCTTGACACACAAAGGGAAAAAGTATGAATGGACTTCCGAACAAGAGGGTGCCTTCCAATTGTTGAAAAATAAGTTGACTACGGCACCTATTTTATCGTTACCTGACGGAATGGAAGGTTTTGTTATCTACTGCGACGCATCAAGAATGGGTTTTGGGTGTGTTCTTATGCAACGGAAGAAGGTGATTGCATATGCTTCTCGACAACTCAAAATTCATGAACAAAACTACACCACACATGATCTGGAATTGGGCGCCGTTGTTTTTAAATTAAAGATGTGGAGACATTATCTATATGGGGTTAAGTTTATTGTATACACCGACCACAAAAGTCTCCAACATATTTTAAATCAAAAGCAACTAAATATGAGACAGCGTAGGTGGGTTGAGCTATTAAATGATTATGATTGTGAAATCCGTTACCTCCCGGGGAAAGCGAATGTGGTAGCCGATGCCTTAAGTCAAAAGGAAAGAGAACCTATTCGAGTAAAAGCTATGAACATGATTATTCATACTAATCTTACTACTCGAATAAAAGAGGCACAACAGGAGGTTTTGAAGGAAGGAATTTTTGGAAAGGAAATACCCAAAGGATTAGAAAAACAGCTTAATATTCGGGAAGACGGAACCAGGTATTTAGCTGAAAGAATTTGGGAACCAAAGAATGGGGATTTGAGGAAAGTGGAACTAGATGAAGCACATAAAACCAGATATTCAATACATCCCGGAGTGGGGAAAATGTATCAAGACCTCAAGAGAAACTTTTGGTGGCCAGGAATGAAGGCCGATATAGCCACATATGTAGGAGCATGTTTGACTTGTTCTAAAGTCAAAGGTAAACATCAGAAACCATCGGGTCTACTCCAACAACCTGAAATCCCAGAATGGAAATGGGAAAACATTACCATGGATTTCATTGCTAAGTTACCGAGAACCGCAGGTGGTTATGATATGATTTGGGTAATAGTCGATCATCTTACTAAGTCAGCACACTTTCTACCAATAAAAGAAGAGGATGGTATAGAGAAATTAACACGATTATACCTGAAAGAAGTTGTTTCTAGACATGGTATACCAATCTCTATTATCTCTGATCGTGATAGCAGATTTACTTCCAGATTCTGGCAGGCATTACACGAAGCATTGGGAACTCGTCTAGATTTAAGTACTGCCTGTCATCCACAAACTGATGGGTAGAGTGAAAGGACGATTCAGACACTCGAAGACATGCTACGAGCATGTGTTATTGATTTTAGAAGCAGTTGGGATCGACATCTACCGTTAGCTTAGTTTTCCTACAACAACAGCTACCATTCTAGTATTGAGGCGGCACCATTCGAGGTACTTTATGGTAGGAAGTGCAGGTCTCCGATTTGTTGGAGTGATGTGGGGGATAAACAGATTACAGGTCCAGAAATTGTCTAAGAAACCACCGATAAAATCATTCAGATTCAGCAACGATTGAAAACAGCTCGGAGTCGACAAAAGAGCTATGCAGATGTTAGGAGAAAATCTTTAGAGTTTGAGGAGGGTGATATGGTTATGCTTAAGGTATCACCTTAGAAAGGTGTTATTCGTTTTAGAAAGCGGGGGAAATTGAGCCCAAGATACATTGGGTCATTCAAGATTGAAAAACGCATTGGGCCGGTGGCCTATCGACTTGAGCTACCTCCACAATTAGAAAAGATTCACAACACCTTTCATGTTTTGAACCTGAAGAAATACCTAGCTACCGAAGATCTCATTATCCCTTTAGACAAAATTAAGATTGACGAGAAACTAAATTTCGTCGAAGAACCCGTCGAAATTATGGATCGTGAGGTCAAACAACTCAAACAAAGTAAGATACCAATCGTTAAGGTTCGATGGAATGCTCATAGAGAACCTGAATTTACTTGGGAACGAGAAGACCAAATGAAGTTGAAGTACCCACATTTGTTTCCCGATATCGCACGTTAACTAGGTACAATTCTAAATTTCGGGACGAAATTTAATTTAACGGGTGTGTAATGTAACGACCCGGATTTTTACGCTAATATATAGAAGATTAATATTTACATAATTAATGTTTCCAACATGTTAAGTGATCAAACTCATTAAGATTTGGTTATTTGAAATGAATTTTATACAAATGTTTAGCCACCCAGTTTGTCTGACGAATCACGAACATCATAACTCGAAATAATTATATAATAATGTATATATGGATATATATATACTTATGATTTGATAAAATGATATTTAAGTATCTCATTACATATAATAACAATTGGTTATATACATAAAATGAGATTACTAACTTAAAGACTTCAAGATTATATATATATATATATATATATATATATATATATATATATAACGATTAACGTTGTAATAACTTCTAAATTAAAATGTATGTATACGTATTGTATTAATATGTATTAATACACTTTTGAAGGACTTAAACATATATACTAACATACTTATACTCAACAAAGATAGCTATACTCATAATCTCATTCAATTCCATCAAGAATTCTATTCGTATTCATTCGGTATTTATTCCCGTATCATACCCAGCTTCCATACTTAAATACTATGAGTATATACCAATATGAAATACCAATTATAGCCTCCTTAGCAGGCCTATGAGTCACAAGACAAGGATAAACATGATGGAGACTTGTGGAAACCAATATTTAACTTCTAGTTTGCATTATTATGCTATATTCCAAATTTTGATAAAGTCTCTTAACCATATGCATGAACCAAGAATTTTAACACTCTTTTTACTCATTCATATCAGCTATTTAACTTACCTTCACTCTCATAATAGTCACACACAAGAACTCCAAGTATTCTCTCCATTTCTTACTCTTTAAACACTCTTTAAACACACATACTTCAAGTACTATAAAATCTTCATTTACTTTGATCATAAACTAGCTTCAAGAACACTTTGTTAACTCATTTACTCCTCTTTATCAAGGTAAAAATCATATATAAGTTTGGTTCATTTCATATACTTATAACTATCTTAATTCAAGATAGAAATCTTATTCATACTTTTGTTCATTCTATGATTCTACTCCAAGGATTACAAGCCATCAAGGATATCTTTGATCACAAGATTATCATCTTATTTTCTCAGCAACTTTGTTCATTTAATTTGAGGTAGTCACCTTATTCATAATCTTTTTCGATTCATATCCATATAGCTATCTTATTATAAGTTTAAAACTTACAAACAACAAGAACATAGTTTAGATTAATTCTAAACTTGTTCACAAACAAATTTAATCCTTCTAACTTGACTTTTAAAATACTTCAACACATGTATTATGATAGTATGTCTAGCTAACATAAGGATATAAAACTTGTAAACACGAAGAACACCTTAAAACTGAACATACACCGTCATAGATCATCGGGGGCTGTTTTGGGTTTAATTTTAAAAATCTAAATTAAACTTTGAATTAAAAGATTTCATTTGGTGAAAATCTTATTTTATATGGATATGAAATATATCCAAAATCCATGGTTAAACTCTAAGTGGAAGTATGTTTTTCAAAAGGGTCATCAAGATGTCGTTCTTACGACGGATATGAATATCTTCTCTTATTTGACACCTAAGCTGTATTTTTGACTATAAACTTATACTTTTTCTGTTAAGATTAATAATGTTGAGTTCGATACGAAACCATGGCAACTCGAATCACTCAAAACGGATTTGTAACGAAGAAATTATGGGTAAAACAAAATTGGATATTTTTGCTTGTTTTTAGCTACGGTTTTGATTAATAAAAATGGAATCTAACCTTATCCTAGCTAACCGTGGATCCGTATATAGCGTTTTGACATATCATTTTGATTTCTTCTATATATATTATTGGAACAAACTATAAGACACCATTGGCAGTAATTTCGAGTTAGCTGTGTGTTGAAGTGGATTCCAAAATATTATATACTTTGAGTTGTGATCGACCCCGAGACATGTATACAATGGGTCGCGGATTGCTTCAGACAATATACATATTATGTGTATTATTATATTAAGACAATATATTATAGTGTTAGTGAATTCTTACACAATATACACATTTATATTTATATATATATTTATACTGTTGGACTATTTGACTATTGGACTACGGACGTTGGACTACTAACAATGGACAATTAAAATTATCACAAGTATCATAAGTATGGAATATTAATTAATTATATATATATATATATATATATATATATATATATATATATATATATATATATATACATATATATATATATATATATATATATATATATATATATCTTGACACAAGAATATTATTATTAGGTTCGTGAATTTGTCAAAAGGCCAAGTCTTATCACCATCTATTCGGAAATCATCACAAGTGAGTTATAGTCCCATTTTTACTATCTAAATTATTTTGGGATGAGAATACATGCAAATTTATAAATGTTTTACAAAATAAGCATAAGTTCATGAAACTACATTCTACGACTGTTTTATTATACCGGATATCTGTACTTATTATTATTATGCTTGGTAACCTAAGAATTTGTGAAAAACACTAATTGACGTAAATCCTAAAGGTAGATCTACGGGCACCAACCACCCCCATTTTTGAATAGTGGAAATGCTTTAGTACTTCGAAGGGTTCTTGTCATACATTTGAATAGTGGAATGTATGATGCCAGATATCTTAAGCGCTCTATGTTAAGGTCGGTTACCAGGTGACTCATCGTATGAATGATTTTTGCAGTTGTAATGATCCTGCGCATTTAATTAAATGAAATCTTGTGGCTTATTAAATAATATGATTATTATATATAAATTAAACCTATGACTCACTAACATTTTGTTGACGTTTTAAGCATGTTTATTCTCAGGTGAATATTAAAAATGCTTCCGCTGTCGTATGCCAACCCAAGGTCAAGATTTGGAGTCGGCATAATTGTTTATATTGTTTAAACTTGCATTCGGAGTATTTGTTGTAATATATTTGATCATATTGTAATGGGTTGTGTAAAAACTTATTTATTTGAGGAGATTGTCTTTGATAGACAATCTAAATTATGTCATTAAGACCTTTATTCAATAATAAAGGTTATGGTTGTTTTTAAAAACGAATGCAAGATTTGAAAAACGTCTCATATAGAGGTCAAAACCTCGCAAAGAAACCAATTAGTATGAAACGTTTATAATTAATATGAATGGGGCATTTCACAATGAGACATTAATTCATAGAAGGAAATGACCAAAACACTCAAATGATCAAGATACGTCTTGAGTGATATAGTTTACTAATACTATAAGTCTATAATTTGTTAAGGGTACGAGTCACTAAACATAAAGGACTAGTTTTCTCAGCGTACGAGTTAGCGTTCGAGAAACCGAAACTGAGACATAAGTCGAGTGACAACGTTTGAGTCATTGGAAAAAAATTTACAAATTTACTATGCACGTGAATTTAATATAATATATAAATAATTATATAAATTAAATAAATATATATTAAATATTAATTCGGGTATCGGCAGCCTCAAATGAGTAGGATATGAGCTGGCTACCTAGCTCATGCGAGCGCATGAAATGGAGCCTTAGACCCCATGCGATCGCATGGGGGTCTATGGCTGGGCACATGTATAAATCGAGCTCGTACCCTGGTTACACACACATATATGCAATCTATTTTTCTCTCATATATATTTATTATTATTATTATTATTAAGATTAATATTATTATTAATCTTATGATTAAGAATAATATTAGTATTATTAGGAGCGATATTTTTAGTATTATACATAAAATACTACGACGGAGTGCTGCTCGAGTGATCTAAAACGAGTTTTCAAAACTGGTTTTCGAGTAGGATAGGGCTAAGGAAATTATGGGTTATAGCTATGGAGGTGATGGGTATGGTTCATGGGTATGCTCGTGAGGTCAATTTAGTGTTTATCATCTCCGTTGCGTCTACGCACTTTTCCTGCAATATTGAATCTCAATATTGATACGTGAGCACTCATAACTTAACTTTTATATATTATTAGTGTATCCCTGACTAGTGCTCAAGTATATAGGATTATGCATGCTTGTACGTTTGTTATTGTCGTTAGATAGATTATGTTGAATCCTGAATTAGTTACATATGCGGTTGAGATAAGGTATATGATATGCATGTCATTGGAAAGCTAGCGAAAAATTTAGAACTTTTCATTTAGATATCAAATGGTTTCGATGAACGGATTAAAAGTTATAGTCAACTAAATTTTTGTATTATTATTAAAAATGATTATTATTATCGTCGTTATTATCGTCGTTACAATTATTATCTAATTAATATTATTATTTTTATTATTATTATTATTATTATTATTATTATTATTATTATTATTATTATTATTATTATTATTATTATTATTATTATTATTATTATTATTATTATCATTATCGTTATTAATAAAAGATATTATTGTTATTATTACTATCGTTATTATTGTTAAGGTTATAATTAGTATTATTATTATTATTATTATTATCATTAAAATAGTTATTAGTATTATAATTAATATTATCATAATATTTATTATTATTAGTATCATTATCTTTAAAACTAATATTAGTATTATCTAATTATTTTGATTACTATTATTATCATTATTATGAACGCGATATAAAAGACGACTAAAAGCTATTAAAAAATAGATTAGGAAATAATGAGTATAAGTATCATGATGAAATTAAAATATTAAAAGGTATTGATTTAGATAAAAATATCGTTTCCATTAATTTTATCATTATTATTACTAAAGGTATTATTAATATTAAAACTATCATTTTTACCAAAAATTATTATTTTTAATAGGAATATCATTGTTAATATAAAATATCATTATTATTATCATTTTAGTACTATTATTAATAAGAATTATCATTTTATCAGTGTTAGTAAATATAAATATCGTTATTATTATTAGTAGAATAATAATAATTATTATTACAAAATAATACAACTTTTATTTATTATTGTTATTATCGATATTATTTTATCAAATAAATATGTGATACAAAGATATTTTACTAAGTGTAATATAATTACATTAATAATACCTATCATATTATTTTGATGATATTAAATGAACTTTACAAATTTCATTATTTAAGATATATAAAAGTATATTTTTATATAATTTTAATATAAAATTTTATTTATTAATAAATGAATTATATTATTTACTCTAATAAATCTATTAAAAATATTTAAAAATATAAAACGACTATATTTAAACTATATATTAATCATGTATAAATTGTGGGAATCATTTTGGTCAAGTTGACTTTCGCATATTAGTCTCGAGCATTAGGATTGTGATACACTACGGTTTAACCTAATTTGTTAGACAAATATTGACCATCATATATATATATATATATATATATATATATATATATATATATATATATATATATATATATATATATATATATATATATATATATATAGGTTCGTGAATCCGAGGCCAACCTTTCACTTGTTCAGTGCCATTATATGCATAATTGCTACGAAATACAGTATTGTGATTTTCATTTGCTCCCTTTTTAAATGCTTTTGCAATATATATTTTTGGGACTGAGAATACATGCGCTGCTTTTATAAATGCTTTACGAAATAGACACAAGTGATCGAAACTACATTCTATGGTTGAATTATCAAACCGAATATGCCCCTTTTTAGCTTGGTAGCCTAAGAATTGGTGTTTATTATAATTGCCACCAATTGACGCGAATTCTAAAGATGGATCTATGGGCACTAACAAGCCCCAGTCAGAGAATTTGAACTGCTTTAGTACTTCGATTTATCATGTCCGATGTGAGTCCCGGAATGATGGGGATATTCTATATGCATCCTGTTAAGGTCGATTACCAGGTGTTCACCATATGAATGAATTTTAATTTGCGAGTTACGCGTGACAATATATGAAATCTTGTGGTCTATTAAAATGATGGAAATGAATGATTATGATAAACTAATGAACTCATCAACCTTTTGGTTGACACTTTAAAGCATGTTTATTCTCATGTTTTAAGGCAATCTTCCGCTGTGCATTTGCTCATTTTAGAGATATTATTTGGAGTCATTCATGGCATATTTTGAAATACGTTGCATTCAAATCGTTGAGTTCATCAAAATTATTATTAAGTCAATTATAGTTGGAAGTATTATAAAATGGTATGCATGCCGTCAATTTTCGATGTAAAGAAAGTTTGTCTTTTAAAAACAAATACAATGTTTGTAAAATGTATCATATAGAGGTCAAATACCTAACGATGTAATCAACCGTTGTGAATCGTTTATAATGTATATGAATGGGTCCTTTCATATACCGAGGGCTATTTATGAGAAAGGAAATCTTGTGGCCTATTATTACGATTTGATAAATATATAGGTTAAACCTATAACTCACCAACATTTTGTTGACGCTTAAAGCATGTTTATTCTCAGGTGATTATTAAGAGCTTCCGCTGTTACATGCTAAATTAAGGACAAGATTTGGAGTCAGCATGCTTGTATAATATTGTTTAAAAACTGCATTCGAGAACTTACTTTGTTGTAATATATTACTATTGTAAACCATTATGTAATGGTCGTGTGTAAGCATGATATTTTAGATTATCATTACTTGATAATCTAGGTTATGTCCTTTAAATCTTTATCGATAAAATAAAGGTTATGGTTTGTTTAAAAAACGAATGCGGTCTTTGAAAAACGTCTCATATAGAGGTCAAAACCTCGCAACGAAACCAATTAATATGAAATGTTTATAATCAATATGAACGGGACATTTCATTGCGGTCCCATGAATTTGTCTTGAAGCTCTTAAGTGATCTTCCATAGAGAGTTTTAAATCATTCATTGTGAATTTTAAGTGTTTTAAGTATTTTGAGTAAATTATTCACCAACAAATGGCCGTCAGCGTCTAGGTTCCGGCAGAGCCCTTTAAATCGAAAGCCCAGCAACCTTTCCCTAGGAAGACAGTCACCACTCGTATATATGTGTTTTAGTATATATTCTTTTGATTCCATTGCGATCCCCGGCAGCGGCGCCAAAAAGTTGATGTGTCAAAAGTGTGTGCAATAATGCGTGCCTTTTTAATCTACTTTTAAATTTATAAATTCTTAATTTACTAATTACTTTTAACACTTTAACGAGCAACAAAACCCGATCAGATATAGTTTAGTATTTTGTAAGTTAAGGTTCGTCCCAAGAGAACGAGTGGATTTAAGAATATAGATTTGGGTTTTAAACTTTAAATAGCAATAAACAAATAAATTACAAATAAATAACTAGAAGAAGTAAACAATGATAAAGAGGACACATGCTTGAATCTTTCACACCTTATTCACAATTGCCTTTTTGAATTAAGATTGAACTCAGATTGATAATGACCTAAGAATACCTATTTCAAAATTAATTGATCAAGTTAACCCTAAAATAGATGGCTAGACTTCTTGCTTGCATTAAGACCTGATAATGGATTTAGTGTGATTAACCAAATCCTAATTATAGTTACTAGCTATAATCCTCACAACTAAATTAATCCGATTATATTTAAGTTTATCAAGTTCTAAACATAGTGATGTTCTAGTTAAAACCTAACAATAATTGATTTATGTAAACCAGATTAATTTAACGGTGGTGCTTTAATCAGACATAAAACATAACAGGAATTCCAGAGATTCTGTCAAAATATAAATTTTGTGTATATCACATAAAGCCGGCGGCTTTGTCAACGAAGCCGGCGGCTTCGTTAAATTTTCTGAATAATTCCGCCGAATACTTTTTATTTTGATCTGAGTATAAATAACAGTCAAAAGTTAAATAGTCCAGATGAAGCCGGTGGCTTCGATCCATGAAGCCGACGGCTTCATGTTCCACTTCCGGATTTCTATTTTCTTTCATACAGTTTAATAGTTTAGGAAATTGATCACAAGGTGTTACATGATTCAAGCATATGCACGGCTATTAGCCCATAACTAAAGTAAAAACAATTAAAGAATAAGAAATAAGATAAAGTGTCATACCGACATGGAAGAAATCAAAGACCAAATAATTGATTGATGAACTTGAGAGTTGAAAGAAAATAAAAACCTAACTAATTCGTAGTTGAATTCTGAACAATATGAAAAACTGAACTGGATTATTAAAACTCTGACCTAAGTCCTCTATTTATAATATTTTAAGATGGCTAACCAAGCCGACGGCTTCAGGGTGAATGTGACAACCCGGAAATTTCCGACCAAATTTAAACTTTATCTTTATATTATTCCGACACGATAAGCAAATTTTGTTAAGTTGAATCTTAAAAATTTTAAACCGTGTTTATACATTCATTTGACCTCGACCAAATTCCGACGATTCAAGAACCATTATAAAAATGAATATGATTATATATATATATATATATATATATATATATATATATATATATATATATATATATATATATATATATACATATATATATATATACGTATATATTATAAGATGTATAATACTTTACATGAACGTATTTGTTTCAATATGTTTATTGATGGAATTAGAAGATAATATCAAATGATTGAATTATCAAATACATTGTAATATGATTAAGGGTCTCTGTTGAGAGGTCCACTTTGATTTAGGAAACCTTTCTTTTTAACGGTATTCGGAATAAATGGTAAAGTGATTTACAAGTAAGAATAAATGTGTCAATTGACGAAGGTTAGACAAAAGTTAGTGGAAAACTGGATCTCATAATATTCGACTGACCTATTTTCAAACGTATGAAAACGATTTCAAAAACTGAGTCATTGTAATCTGTTATTTATAAAGGTAAATTGATTATATAGAATTAAAAGAATTTAATTAAAGCTTTATATTATAAATTTATATATATAGTGTTTCAAAAACATAAACGTGATACGACATAGTAAATTCTATTATTTAAACAGTTATAATCTTTGAAATATAATTAGTTTTGAAAAGCTAAATATTATATTAGTAGATAAATATTTCAAACACATATATTCTGTATAAATTTATAAGATTATATATATATATATATATATATATATATATATATATATATATATATATATATATATATATATATATATATATATATATATATATATATATATATTAACTTAGTCATAAGACGTTTTGATTTAAACTAATATGCTTTGATAAATAACGAGGCATTGATTAAAAGAAGCAAATGACCAAAACACTCAAATGAATAAGTTGCATTTTGAGTGGGATAGTTTTCATTGATTTGAGTCTTGTTATTTACAAAGGTACATTACACAAAACATAAGGTACCAGTTTTTTAAGCGTACGAAAATGCGTTCGAGAAACCGAAATCGAAACATAAGTTAAGCGACAACGTACAAGTCATTGAAATTAAAAGTACAAGTCAACTATGCTCGTGAATATAATATAATATATATAAAATTATATAAATTAAATAAATATATATATTAAATAAATTAAAAATTGTCGACAGCCTTAATAATTTGATTAATGAGCTGGAAAGAGGCACCATACGATAGCATGGATGTGCCCTCTAAATCCCATGCGATCGCATGGGAAGGGGTTGGTGGCTACACACTATAAAACTCGATCGAAATCTGGTTCTCTGAATCATTTTTCATCACACACTCCGTATAATTATTAATATTTATTATTATTATTATTATTATTATTATTATTATTATTATTATTATTATTATTATTATTGTTTTTATTTTTATTATTATTATTAATATTATTATTATTAATCATATTATTATTATTAGTAGTAGTATTAATATTAGTATTATTATACATAAAATACTACGACGAGGTTCTGCTCGCATGTTTTTAAAAATGGGTTTTTCGAGAGGGATAGAGCTAAGGAAATTATGGGTTATAGCTATGGAAGTTATGAGTATAGTTCGTGGGTATAGCTTGTGAGGTCAACCTAGCGTTTATCATCTCCGTTGCGTATACGTACTCTCCTGCAATATTGAATCTCAATATTGATACGTGAGCATTCATACCTTATCTTTTATATATTAATAGTGTATCCCTGACTAGTGCTCGAGTATATATGATTATGCATGCTTGTATATTTAATTTTGTCATTTTATAGTATATGTTGAATCACGAATTTAATATATATATTACTGATATAAGGTATATGATATGCATGTCGTTGGAAAGCTGTCGAAAAATTAATAACTTTTCATTTAGAAATCGTGTGGTTTCGATGAACGGATTAAAAGATATGACCAACTGAATTATTATTAATCCTGATATTATTATTATTATTATTATTATTATTATTACTATCGTTGTTATTGTTATCGTCGTTATTATTATGATCTAATAATTATTATTATTATGCTTATCCGTATCATTATTAATATATGTATTATCATTAAAATTGTTATTGTTATTATAAATACTATCGTTATTATCACTAAAGGTTATTATTAAGATTAATTATTAACATTGATTTTATGACTGAAATTATCGTTATTATTAAAAATTAACATTTTATAAAAACTATCATTTTATTATTTTTATCATTATTGTTATTATTAAAAGTATCATTAATATTAAAATTAACACTTTTATTAAAAATTATCATTTCTAATAGAAATATCATTTTTATTATAAAATAATATCATTATTATCATATTAGGATTATTATTAAATTATCATTTTTGATAGAATTATTTTTATAAAATATTATTATTACCATTCTTATTATGATAATTATTATTATTATATATAGTAAATATTATTATTAGGATAAATTATTATTATTATTATTTTACTAATATTAAAGTATCGATACTATCAATTATCATTTAAAATTTATCATTTTTATTAAAGCTATCATTCTATTAAAAATTATTATTATTATTAAGAATTATCATTTTTATTAAGAATATAGTATTATTAAAAGTATAGAATTTAAAACTACCGTTTTATTTAAAATTATCGTTATTATCAATTTTATTAGTATTATTAATATCATCATTATTATTACCTTTTTTATTTATATTAAACACTTTTAATAACATTATCTTTATTAATATTATCATTATTATTATTACAAAATAATACAACTTTTACTCATTATTATTATTATCAGTATTATTTTATCAAATAAATATGTGATACAAAGATATTTTTATCACACGTAATATAATTACATTAATAATACATACCACTATATGTTTATGATTTTGAGTGAATTATATAAATTTTATTACTCGATATATATAAAAGTATATTTTTATCATATATAAATTTTAATATAAATTTTTATTTATTAATATATGACTTGTATTATTTACTCTAATAAAATCTGATAAATATATTTAAATATATAAAATGATTATATTTAAGTTATATAATAAACATGTATAGATTTTGAAAGTCATTTTGAGTCAAACTGACTTTTGTTAACTTTTGCATATCGATCTCGAGCATTAGGATTGTGGTACACTATGACTCGACCTTAATTGTTAGACAAATATTGACCATTATATAAATATATATACTTAATATAGGTTCGTGAATCCAAGGCCAACCTTGCATTTTTCAATGTTGTCATATGTATTTTTACTACAAAATACAATATTGTGAGTTTCATTTGCTCCCTTTTTAAATGTTTTTGCAATATATATTTTTGGGACTGAGAATACATGCGCTGCTTTTATAAATGTTTGACGAAATAGACACGAGTACTTAAAAATATTCTATGACTGAATTATAATACCCGATTTCACCCGCTTATAGCTTGGTAACCTAAGAATTAGGGAATTGGCCCCTAATTGACGCGAATCCTAAAGATAGATATATGGGCACTAACAACCCCAATCCTGAGAGTTTGGATGCTTTAGTACTTCGATTTTTGTACAGATGTGTTAATCCTGTACGTATACAGATGTGTTAATCCTGTATCTTTGGGGATATCCTATATGCATTATTGTTAATGTCGGTTACCAGGTGTTTATTCGTATGAATGGATTTGTATACATATGTGTTAATCCTGTATGTTGATTATAAAATTGAAATCTTGTGGTCTATCAAAATTACCGAATTTTATTATTTTATGATAAACTTATGAACTCACCAACCTTTTGGTTGACACTTGAAAGCATGTTTATTCTCAGGTATTAAAGAAATCTTCCGCTGTGCATTTGCTCATTTTAGAGATATTACTTGGAGTCATTCATGACATATTTCAAAAGACGTTGCATTCGAGTCGTTGAGTTCAACAAGATTATTATTAAGTCATTGATAGTTTGATATATTATGAATTGGTATGCATGCCTGTCAACTTTCGATGTAATGAAAGTTGGTCCTTTTAAAGCGAATGCAATGTTTGTAAAATGTATCATATAGAGGTCAAATACCTCACGATGTAACCATATGTTATTGTATTCGTCCTTATGGATTAGGTCGGGTCATCACATGTGGTATCATAGCGGTGGTCTTAGCGAACCAAGTCTTGCATTAGTGTGACTAAATGATAGTCGTTAGGATGCATTAGTGAGCCTGGACTTCGACCTTAGCTACATGTCAAAAAGTTTTGCTTATCATTTCTAGTCGGAAATCATCTGCTTATCATCTTTAGGAAATTATCTGCTTATCATTCTTAGTCTAGACACACCTTACTGCATTGATTGCATGAATAGTGTATAGACAAAATTCATATCTTAGCGTATCGGTTACTGTAAACTTTGCCTGACATATTCCGTAAATTCCTCCGTAATCTACGAAATCTTTTGTTCTATATATATAGATATTCTATGTAATTAGAATACCATCCGATAGCCAGAAATCATTTCATATTGAAAAATCCTTTATTCAATCGTACGAAATGGAATTCGCCACTAGTTCAAGTCCCTCAGATTCTGATATGGAGTTTCACTCAAGCTCTAAAAGCAGTGTGATCGGAATCGATCAACCAATTAGCCATCATCTATTCTGGATGAATTGGGGATGGGTTCGTAGACTACTTAATCATTGGAGACAAGAAGAAGGCGATCCCTTCCATCCACCACATTGCCCTCTTGGCGATGAACCTGAAGCATTTACCGACGAACCTATTCGAGACACCATTTTCTCACTCATTGCCAGTGTATCTCGTCATGATTATATACTATCTCAAATTTTAGATCTTATTCACCCGCTTATCCGAACCACCGATCATCCCGGTGTACTAGAAGAAGTCAACGAGCTTCGCGCTAAAGTGGTGGCTTTGGAGAACATGATGCAGAACTTACAAGCATCACAAGTCCCACAAACACCAACTGTACCACCGACAACAACACCAACAATACCATTACCACCACCAACAACAACCGCATCGCAAACCTCAACTTCACAATCTGTCCCACGAGCGTTAACGTCATACGCCCTGTAGATACCAAGGAATACCAACAACAACAAACGATGAAGTATTGATTCATAACTTCATCGAAGAAATATTCTGCAGAAAATATGTGGTTTCTAAAAGTTTTAGAAATTATATTCTAGTTCAAATTGTAAATCAGATGAGTGGGCGGATAGAAATAATGAAGTAAAACCCTGACAGGAATGGTGCGCGATTTACAAGCTAGACTTGTTATACAAGCAGCATCAACATTACCATCAGCAAAACCTGTAGCACCACAAGCTACACCAGCTCCGTAATCATTGACGATATCAACATCACAATCATCAATGGGTATATTGAAATAATGAGTTATGGAAGTATTAACTCAATATTTCCAAAGAATTTATATATTATATATTTGAATTTTGGAAACCATAATATATCTTTTCCTACTAAGCTATTATGTATGAATTGAATAAGGGTAAATACTACTCGGCTAGTTCATATTACTAATACGCAATGATGTACATCCTTCGTTAACAACTTAACCAGTGTTAACTACAATCTCTGTTTCAACTCAATGAATTCCAATTCATAATAAATCAAGTGTATTAATCAATTACATGTTTGATTTTACACTTTCATCTTCGATGTATTCAAGACTCTCTATAAACATCATTCATATCTTGCGAAGTTCACAAGAATTCCACGAGCACCAGCATCATTCACCGAATAAATATCAATAAAAATGAATAATGAAGTATTGATCCATAATTTCATTTACGCGAAGATTACGTAATTTCTAAAGTTTTAGAGATTATTTATTCTAGTTCCAGCCGAAAGTCAAATGAGTTTAATTCAATATTAACTCATTAAATCTGTATTACATCTGAAGAAAATATACATATGTTTTCATAAAGACTGTAATAAAAATTCTCTTGTACAAAATATTACTTTTTTTGGGTAAAGGGTTTTACCCGGTAAATATTATTAAAAATAATAATAAAATACAATAAAGCGCAAACGACCTCAAGCGCACCTTAAGGCCCCACAAAAGAACCAAAACAACCAAGCTAGAACCTAAAAATAGATAGAACTAGCAAATCCAACACAACTAACAACCCGCCTAACTACGGATACAACCTATAACCAGCCTAATTTCATACCAGACGTAGTTCTCTCCTTAGAAGAAGTTTTCGAAGCCATAAACTTAGCAGTTTCATCTTTATCAGATTCAACATCGCTTTCTTCATCAATTAATCTAAACGCCTCATTATTCAAAGCTTCAAACGCGTTCTGAGTCTTCACTTGAGAACTTTTACTCGTCCCAACTTCCGGCTTCTTTTTTTCACCTGAAACACTCTTATGCAAACCATTATTAGAGTCGATGTCCTTCTTGGGCCTATACACTAATTTTTGCTTTGGTTTACCTACACTAACAGTAACCTTTTGCTTGTTATTACCCTTTGTTGCATCTTTAGCCACCTTCTTTCCAACTACCTAAAAACCATCTTCATCGTTAGACTGATTACCCTCGGTAACAGTCACCACTTTAGGACACTGGGCATCTGAATGCCCAAAAATAGCACAACAGTTACAACGCGGGGGTTTCCATTCATACTCTATCTTTAAAGTACATATGGTTTTCCTGTTACCATCAATACTCGGTATCGCCATTTTGATGTTATCCTTAAAATCCTTGTCTGACGAGACTTCAATCAATGCTCGAGCAAAATTAGGCCTACCCCACAACTCTAGACACATTGTGCTCGTGTAAGAGTCCAACCTCATCGGGGTACCAATATTAGAAGCTATTACACTCAACCCAGTTTCGGTAAATCCTGCTATTGGAATATCATGAATTTTCACCCATACCGGGACACGTGTTAAGTCCTCCTTTGTTAATGGAACATTAGGCGACCATGCATTGAGTATAATAGGGATTGAACGAATAATCCATGGGCCAGTTTCTAGCACTCCTTGCAATCCAATTTCCGAAGAAAACTTAAAGAAGAAGAAACCCTTAGAGTTCATCATTATTTTTCCAAACTAAACTTCTTCCATACGTTTGTAACGTAGTTTTTCACAATTGGGTAAGCTACTCGTTTACAAAGAAAATTCCCATAAAGGGTATTATTATACTTTTCATTCACTTCTAGGATAGATGCTAGTGGCAACTCAACGTCTATACCATCATCCAAATTTACAGAAGGCTCTATAAACCTAAAATTCACTGTTTTCTTATTTTGGTTACCATCAACAGCACCCACATAAGAAGCTTTTAAATAATCCTTTTCGACTACAATAGGTGACTTTTTTGACCCTTGTAAACCATCATGTGTAGACTTACTAGAATTATCTAGTTTTGGGAAGGCAAAATCATAATTAGATACCTTTGGATTGTTATTATTGTTCCCATCCAACCTTGTATTCATGTGTCCAGATTGATTAAACGCAAACTCAGAAACATGAGACGCATCATCAGTGCCCATATCATGATCTGTAATACCACAATTATCGTCTTGAATGTTCGAAGCATTTAAATCACCAACAACATCAGTAGGGTTAATAGTCCCACGATTGAGTATTGTTCCTCCATCCACTTGCACATTACTCTCCATGTCAGGTGGATCCTTCACCTCCATACCATCTGGAAAAACATATTGCATGTTTTCCTCATTACAATAATCAACATGTATTTGATCATGCGAATCATCCGTATGCGTATCTTCTAGTTTCGACGTGTTATTCTCTTCTGAACTCGACGAAGAGTCATCAGACTCTTGCGGCACCTGGACAGATTCTGAACTGTCCACACTAATTGTGCGATTCCTTAAAACCCTAGTCGTAGTTGCCTAAGTATTCTTCTGTCTATCATTCTTCTTGCTGCAAGAATTCTTCCCCATTAGGAGGAAGCTTGAAAAACACGACCAGTAATCAGATTATACGGTGAGAATATGGTGGAAAAAATAGGAAAGAAAGTGCGGCGCTGAATCTCCTAAGTCGCCATAGAGCCGGTCGCTAGGGTTTACAAAATATTACTTGTGAAACTTTTAACGGGTAGGTAATACCCGAGAGATATATAAATTCACAATTAATATGTTACACTGTACATTCTTTGATTCTGATTCAACGATCATTAACTATACTCACTACTTACACACATCGATATACATTTTTCATAAAAATCAGACAACCATTCAAATTCAATTACATATTCTGATTTTGACACATCAAAATTCAAATCAAGATCTAACAGAAGACATTATTCTTAGATTCCTACATCTTCCAAACCATACTTTGAATCCAAACCATACTAGAACATCACTTTTATTCATAAAAACACGGAAAGATATTCAAATCATTCAAGAGTCACGACGATTGCATCATACGGATATTGACGACGACAACCTGCGTCCAAACCCTTCAAAATTCTTGAAAACACCTCAACTAAGGAACAATCGAAAGGATGAACCAATCACACGATGCATACAAAGAATATAAGCACTTGGAGGACACTTGGAACCTAAGTAAAAGTTTAACATATCTGCGTCAGATCCTCTGGCATTTATTACGAAAAATAAATTTTCGATCCCTTTTTCAAAGTAGCAAATTCTGTCACAGCTCCAGCAAGTCAACTTTGACTTTTCAGTCGGATTAGCCTTATTATAACCTTGATATATACGTTGTCTATTCGCCATTGTTACCGGGAAACCTTATATACTCCACCACATTATCAGCAGATGTACCAGCAACTTCATTATTCTTTGCGTAAGCTTCTCCGAAAAATCATTATATGTACTCATTGAAACCCCATCATCTACTCATCTGCATCTTGTAATGATAATTGCCATACCAATTACCAAGAATCAGCAATCAGTATTTCGAATCTTGCAGCATTTCTACGCCAACAGTTATATATGTACATATAACATCTATCTCCTAGACTTACGTACTTCGATTGTGAACTTCTGAAAAGTACCCCAAACTACGAATAAGTTCTCCGAATTTTTGGAAAATGCTGATGAAGCAGCAAAAACTGTAAATGACCTTAACAGTTAAAAGTTTGATGATAAAGAATAATGTGTTGGAAAAGCTCAGAAAAAGAGAAGGTTTGGAACTGAAAACGGATTGAGCAAACTATGAAGGAGGCTGTGGACAAATCACAAAGACTAAACCTGCCTTCAAAGAATCAAAATGATTCAGTATCTACTGAAGTCATTAACGAATATCTTACTCCCGACTCTAAAACTTTATGGATAGATCTTCTTCATCATCCATCGATATTAGAAATTCTAAGATATCATCGTATCTTTCAATATAAATATCCTCGATATTTCTGAAGATATCTTCATAACTATTGTTATCCGAAATCATTTACCTCTTCGCGATATCTGTGTTACATCATAAAAGAAACTATTTTAGTTTCTAAATTCCGAAGCCTTCGAGTTTAAATTATGAATGTTTTTGAAGTAGTGTTGGGAACTGAAGCATGAGTTAGTATAATATAATGACACTTGATCAATGTGATTATATAACAGTAAGTCATGCTGAGTTTCTAATGAAATATGATGATTCACAGACCATAACGTCATCATGTGCTATTTTACACGACTCTTACATTCTACCTAATCTTCAAACATATTAAGAATATATATTCTTGATAGTTCTATCCTTAGATATTTTGGTAATTTGACAAATCAAGATCGTTCTATTTCAATTTCTTTCTTAAAACAGTAGTTATGTTCATTCGAGACTCCACATCTACAAATTCTAGACCATTACTTGCTTTTGCTTAAAGTCGAGAAAACAAAAACAAAAACACTGAGCTTCGAAATATACATAGGAGTATAAATCGCAGCAAATAAGAGAAATCATTAACCGTGAATGTCAATAATTATGGAAAGACAGATGCAAGGAAGGATTATAAAAATCACCACCCCAAGAGCGAAATAGAAGTAAACAGATTCCTCCGGTGGAAGTTGGAAGAGGAGGATGATTGTTGCGATAGTTAAAAACATATCAAGGATCAGAACTGGATCAAGCATATTGACGAATATGTTAGAAGTATGAATTAAAGAAGAAAGTAAAGAATATGGGAGATGTAAAATAAGGAAACGAAGGAGGTGGATTTATAGTAAAATATCAGACATGAAAATCGAGACAGATCATCGCATTAACTCAAAGAGGATCATAATTTCCTTAATCACCGAAGGATCAAATCTTATATAGATTACAAAGATTTTCTGTAATCTGGAGATCAACCGTGATGACGTCAAAAGATAAGACGAATATCTATTTTCTCATTTCACTCTTTTACGATAACTTCAATCATACGCTTTGAATAATCGAATTATAGTATCCATACTTCTTAATCATGATAAAACTCTATGCATCAACTAATATTCATCATGAAAACATACTTATTGTCAGCCATTACCATCCTAATCGAATTTGGGACAAAATTTCTTTAACGGGTAAGTACTGTGACAACCCGGAAATTTTCGACCAAATTTAAACTTTATCTTTATATTATTCCGACACGATAAGCAAAGTTTATTAAGTTGAATCTCAAAAATTTTAAACTGTGTTCATACATTCATTTGACCTCGACCAAATTTCGACGATTCACTAACCATTATAAAAATGAATATGATTATATATGTATATATCTATATGTATATATTATAACTTGAAAACGTTAACAAATTATTAGATGTATAATACTTTACATGAACGTATTTGTTTCAATATGTTTATTGATGGAATTAGAAGATAATATCAAATGATTGAATTATCAAATATATTGTAATATGATTAAGGGTCTCTGTTGAGAGGTCCACTTTGATTTAGGAAACCTTTTTTTTAATGGTATTCGGAATAAATGGTAAAGTGATTTACATGTAAGAACAAATGTGTCAATTGACGAAGGTTAGACAAAAGTTAGTGGAAACTGGATCTCATAATATTTAACTTACCTATTTTCAAACGTATGAAAACGATTTCGAATACTGAGTCATTGTAATCTGTTATTTATAAAGGTAAATTGATTATATAGAATTAAAAAAATTTAATTAAAGCTTTATATTATAAATTTATATATATAGTGTTTCAAAAACGTAAACGTGATACGACATAGTAAATTCTATTATTTAAATAGTTATAATCTTTGAAATATAATTAGTTTTGAAAAGCTAAATATTATATTAGTAGATAAATATTTCAAACACATATATTCTGTATAAATTTATAATTCTAAATGAATATATATATATATATATATATATATATATATATATATATATATATATATATATATATATATATATATATATATATATATATATATATATATATATATATATATATATATTAACTTAGTCATAAAAAGTTGTGATTTAAATTAATATGCTTTGATAAATAACGAGGAGTTGATTAAAAGAAGCAAATGACCAAAACACTCAAATGAATAAGTTGCATTTTGAGTGGGATAGTATTCATTGATTTGAGTCTTGTTATTTACAAAGGTACATTACACAAAACATAAGGTACCAGTTTTCTAAGCGTACGAAAAGGCGTTCGAGAAATCGAAACCGGAACATAAGTCGAGCGACAACGTACAAGCCATTGGAACTAAAAGTACAAGTCAACTATGCTCGTGAATATAATATAATATATATAATTATATAAATTAAATAAATATATATATTAAATAAATTAAAAACTGTAGGCAGCCTTAATAATTTGATTCGTGAGTTGGCAAGAGGCACCATGCGATCGCATGGATGTGCCCTCTAAATCCCATGCGATCGCATGGGAAGGGGTTAGTGGCTACACACTATAAAACTCGATCGAAATCTGGTTCTCTGAATCATTTTTCATCACACACTCCGTATAATAATTAATATTTATTATTATTATTGTTTTTATTTTTATTATTATTATTAATATTATTATTATTAATCATATTATTATTATTAGTAGTAGTATTAATATTAGTATTATTATACATAAAATACTACGACGAGGTTCTGCTCGCATGTTTTTAAAAATGGGTTTTTCGAGAGGGATAGAGCTAAGGAAATTATGGGTTATAGCTATGGAAGTTATGAGTATAGTTCGTGGGTATAGCTTGTGAGGTCAACCTAGCGTTTATCATCTCCGTTGCGTATACGTACTCTCCTGCAATATTGAATCTCAATATTGATACGTGAGCATTCATACCTTATCTTTTATATATTAATAGTGTATCCCTGACTAGTGCTCGAGTATATATGATTATGCATGCTTGAATATTTAATTTCGTCATTTTATAGTATATGTAGAATCACGAATTTAATATATATATTACTGATATAAGGTATATGATATGCATGTCGTTGGAAAGTTGTCGAAAAATTAATAACTTTTCATTTAGAAATCGTGTGGTTTCGATGAACGGATTAAAAGATATGACCAACTGAATTATTATTAATCCTAATATTATTATTATTATTATTATTATTATTATTATTACTATCGTCGTTATTATTATGATCTAATAATTATTATTATTATGCTTATCCATATCAATATTAATATATGTATTATCATTAAAATTGTTATTGTTATTATAAATACTATCGTTATTATCACTCAAGGTTATTATTAATATTAATTATTAACATTGATTTTATGACTAAAATTATCGTTATTATTAAAAATTAACATTTATAATAGAAATATCATTTTTATTATAAAATAATATCATTATTATCATATTAGGATTATTATTAAATTATCATTTTTGATAGAATTACTTTTATAAAATATTATTATTACTATTCTTATTATGATAATTATTATATATAGTAAATATTATTATTAAGATAAATTATTATTTTTTACTAATATTAAAGTATCGATACTATCAATTATCATTTAAAATTTATCATTTTTATTAAAACTATCATTCTATTATAAATTGTTATTATTATTAAGAATTATCTTTTTTATTAAGAAGACAGTATTATTAAAAGTATAGAATTTAAAACTACCGTTTTATTTAAAATTATCGTTATTTTCAATTTTATTAGTATTATTAATATCATCATTATTATTACCCTTGTTATTTATATCAAACACTTTTAATAACATTATATTTATTAATATTATCATTATTATTACAACTTTTACTCATTATTAGTATTATTATCAATATTATTTTATCAAATAAATATGTGATACAAAGATATTTTTATCACACGTAATATAATTATATTAATAATACATACCACTATATGTTTATGATTTTGAGTGAATTATATAAATTTTATTACTCGATATATATAAAAGTATATTTTTATCATATATAAATTTTAATATAAATTTTTATTTATTAATATATGACTTGTATTATTTACTCTAATAAAATCAGATAAATATATTTAAATATATAAAATGATTATATTTAAGTTATATAATAAACATGTATAGATTTTGAAAGTCATTTTGAGTCAAACTGACTTTTGTTAACTTTTGCATATCGATCTCGAGCATTAGGATTGTAGCACACTATGACTCGACCTTAATTGTTAGACAGATATTGACCATTATATAAATATATATACATAATATAGGTTCGTGAATCCAATGCCAATCTTGCATTGTTCAATGTCGTAATATGTATTTTTACTACAAAATACAGTATCGTGAGTTTCATTTGCTCCCTTTTTAAATGCTTTTGCAATATATATTTTTGGGACTGAGAATACATGTGCTGCTTTTATAAATGTTTGACAAAATAGACACAAGTACTTAAGACATTCTACGACTGAATTATTATACCGGATATCACCCCCTTATAGCTTGGTAACCTAAGAATTAGGGAACTGGCCCCTAATTGACGCGAATCCTAAAAGATAGATTTATGGGCATTAACAACCCCCATCCTAAGAGTTTGGATGCTTTAGTACTTCAATTTTTGTACAGATGTGTTAATCATGTACGTATACAGATGTGTTAATCCTGTATCTTTGGGGATATCCTATATGCATTATTGTTAATGTCGGTTACCAGGTGTTTATTCATATGAATGGATTTGTATACAGATGTGTTAATCCTGTATGTTGATTATAAAATTGAAATCTTGTGGTCTATCAAAATTACTAAATTTTATTGTTTTATGATAAACTTATAAACTCACCATCCTTTTGGTTGACACTTGAAAGCATGTTTATTCTCGGGTATTAAAGAAATCTTCCGTTGTGCATTTGCTCATTTTAGAGATATTAGTTGGAGTCATTCATGACATATTTCAAAAGACGTTGCATTCGAGTCGTTGAGTTCAACAAGATTATTATTAAGTCATTGATGATTTGATATATTATGAATTGGTATGCATGCCTGTCAACTTTCGATGTAATGAAAGTTGGTCCTTTTAAAGCGAATGCAATGTTTGTAAAATGTATCATATAGAGGTCAAATACCTCGCGATGTAACCATATGTTATTGTATTCATCCTTATGGATTAGGACGGGTTATCACAGTGAAGTCGGCGGCTTCCCTGAGTCGGTGACTTATTCTCCAAGTAAAACGTGATTTCCAAGTAAACAACATGTAACCGTCTTCCTCAAGCTGGCGGCTTGTAGCCAAGCCGGCGGCTTCATTGATTCGCCAAATCTTTCTGATTTTGTCTTGATTTTGTTTCTATTTTTATTTGAGTCGAGAAAACATGTCTTTAAGGCCGGCGGCTTCGATGTGAAGCCGGTGGTTTCACTTCACTTTTTCTTGGGCTCCAAGTTTAACATATTTTACGAACAAAACTGGAACCTTCTGGATTTCCCTGGGAAAGCCGGCGGCTTGGTTCCCCTTAGGCCAGCGGCTTCATTTCTCAATCTTCATTTTTCCGCTGTTTTTGATCCTGTTTTGTGCATTTCTTAAACAAAATATCAGAAACACCTATTTTCCCCTTTTACCCATTTTAGTGTGTTTTGGCATTAAAATGACTTAAAAAAACAAGATAACGCCTCAAAATGATATGAAAATACTGTATAATTTAGGAGTTATCAGTATTATATCAAACGGTATCAAAAGGATTTATAGATAGGTGATCAAGTGTTACTGTGGGGGTATGTTTCGAAACAGGTTTCAAGTTTTCGGGGTTGCTCAAAGTCTTCAAGTAAGAGATTGTTGGATGTGAAGAGTTTGATTAAAAGAGAAAGAAATACAAATGTTGAATAGGCTCCCATACAGGAAGAAAGTTTCCCGAATAGGGAGGTAGATCCCATAACGGGAGAATTGAACCCACTTAGGGAGAATTGGTCGGAATTGTTCCCCGTATAGGGAGAAAAGTCTCCCGTATCGGGAGAATGGGGGCGGTGATAAAGATTTGTATTTGATTTAGTTTCCCTTTGTGTACTCTCCTAGATAATGTAACCCTATTATACCAGTAACCCTAAGCACATAATTTTAATAAGAATTCTCTTTGGTTGGCCATGGATTAAACCAATAGTGATATTAGATATAACTACATTATATTTTCGCGGTATATACGTTTTTGCATTCGTTCTTCACGTTCAACGAGAATATTTTGTTTATTGCATGTGAGTTTGATAACCAAGTGTTAACAAGTCTTGTTAAAGCTCACTAATCATTCCTAACAAAATAAACAAAACAAAGATAAATAAGATATAACTAATGTTATAAGATTTAAGATATAAGAGTTTAATTATTTTATCATAATGTATTGTTATAACTTACATAATCTTACAATTCAAGTATAAAGGGTGTGTTACACTAATTGATTATGAGAAAATACTTGCAATAAAAACTGATATGGTTACGGAAGAGGGAGTAACTGTCGTTTGTCATTAAGACCGGAGCCAACGCTATGTCATTGGCCTTTGTCATTTTCAAATCCAAAACAAGTATAGGCAACAAGTCTTTTGCATCTCTATAAATAAGAAAAGGAATAACGTCACCAGAAAAAAGATGGAAGATGAAATGCATGGGCCCATATGTTTAATATATATTCTTATTTTATTCTATTTACACTACGATCTGTGTGCATGGCCCTAAATTAAGGCTAACATTTTATTTGGGGAGTGATATTTCCAGTCACATATTTAGTAAATTCACTTATATTATGCATTGATAACTTGTACACTGCAGGCAGATAATGCACGATAAAAGTGAATTTATCATAAATATAAGTGGATTTATTTTAGTATTATTAATAATATAACTATAATACTATTTGATAATTGATAATATAAAATGAGTGGGTTCTAGTCTTTTTGAAAAAGTATATGATGGTTGATAGCAGTCAATTTTTTTAGTCTTTCTAAAGAAGTATTGAGGTGAAACTGATGTGACTGTTAGTCTTCCTAAAGAAGCATATCATGATTGGGAGTGGTCTATTATATCCTAGATAAAATTATGCGGATGATCCCCTCTTATTAGTATTAAATTATTAGTATAGTCCTTACAAGTGTTTTACTTGAATTGTCTCTATAGTTTGCACTTGTAACGCTGTGGATCCCTATCACTAGCGACCGATAAAAAATTTCGTGAAATTTCAACATGCGACCTTCACATTAGAGGTCACATGAGGATATTATAGGTATTTTCCATATTATCTTTCCATGTTATTCACTTTTGATATTATGATTCTTCTTTTCCACCTCCACACAAAAATCAAACAACCACACTACCATCCACAAACCTTAAATCATAATGTTTTTTATCAATATAACCAAAAATTATACCGTTCATATTAATCTTCATAATTCATAAACAAAAGTTCTTTTCGACAATCATGTTTTTTGCTATTCTAAATTAATTTGGATGATAATGATGGGTAGTTTGATTTCAAGTAAATCTAAAAGAGATATTAAATTGAAGAATTTAAAGATTACAAACCCTAGATGATGGTAAATGAAGTCCTTACACATCGTTGATACACCACCATGATTCAATATTGTTTACTCGGTTTATGTGGGAAAAACCTGTTAAAAGGTATAATAAAACAATCTAATTCCTAATATTTTGTCATTGTTACTTAGTATATGATTAGATCATGCAGGTTTTCTATCATTGGATTGATCAAGTGATGGTTTGTTGATTGAAGAGCATAGTTGGACTTGTGTTGCTGTTTTCTGGATGTTTTGGTGGCCAAAGTTGAATTAAAGAAACTTGAAAGAAGCTGGTTAAAGTTTATGTGGTGAAAAACATGAAGTCTTTATCTTGAGGGGTCTATTTGAAACTTTTAATATAAGATCCTATATGTATTCAAAATTAGGGTTAGAGAGTTAACCCGACTCATTGTTTTTCATCCAATTTTCATCATTCTCTCTCAAAATCTGTAAAAACAAATTATAGCTGCCGTTAAAATATTGGTGTGTTCATCTAGTTGATTAATTAATTCATTTATTTAAGTTGTTATCTGTGTTGTAGATCATTGATTGATCTGTTGGTATTATTGATTTTGTTGGTACACAATTAGTGTACTGATTCTGGTTTTGATTAGATCTGTAAATTTCTACATGTTATCAGAGCGATAAAGATCGATCGAAGTGTTGTTGATTGTCTTTCTTCATCGTTCTATTCTGAGATCTGGAGTGATAGATCGTTGAATCCATCAATTGCTGAAAACCCTAATTTTCTTCAATTAGGGTTTGGTGTTCAACTTTCATAAATCTACATCTTCTGATTCTTGATTGTCTTTCGCTGCATCATCAATCATTCGTGATTGATCGGTTACTTCTAACTATTCTTTATCTTTATTGTGTACTAACGTTTCTTGGTTTTTTGGTAGAAGAGAAGGTCCCAAGAAAGACCTGGAGTGAATTTCTTTTGAGAATTCACTTATCTGGATCACTGCTTGGATTACCTTTTAGGGTTTATTATTATTTTTATTTTCTGTGTTATATCTTGTTGTGTTTGAAACTCGATATCATCTTTAACCATGGCTAAAGATAATGATAGTTCTGGTAGTTCTACTCAAATCAGTAAACTGGATTTTGGGGATCCTCTTTATCTTCATCCAAGTGATATAACTAGTACTCCTATAATTACTATAAAACTTAAAGGTACTGAAAACTATAAATCTTGGTCTTGTGCCATGGAACTTGCTTTGCAAACAAAGAATAAAATGGGTTTTATTAATGGTACTTTAAAAATAGATGAAGGTAATGAGGTTCTTGGTATCCAGTGGGATAGGTGTAATGCAGTTGTTTTGTCATGGATCCTTGGATCAATGGCAGAAGAACTTTATAGTGGTCAAATTTATTCTAAAGTTGCATATGATGTTTGGAGAGAACTTAAAGAGACATATGATAAAATTGATGGTTATGTAATCTTTAATCTTTATCAAAAACTAAATTCATTAACTCAAGGTGGTAATTCAGTTTCTGATTATTATCACACACTTAATTCACTGTGGAAACAATATGATACTATGGTACAGCTTCCTAGCTGCAGTGTTACTTCTTCCAAAGAGTTTAAAGATCATACAAATTTAATAAAGTTAATGCAATTTTTAATGGGCTTGGATGAAATATATCAACCTATTAGGAGTAATATCTTAACTAGAGATCCATTACCATCTGTTAATACTGCTTTTTCAATAATATCTAGAGAAGAATCACATAGGAAGTCTGTCACAAGTGGAAAAAAGGTTTCTGAGTCATCTGCTTTTTTATTCAAACAACTTTAAACCTAATCAACAAGGTAAAGAATTAAAATGTACTAAATGTGGTAGAACAAATCATACTGTTGATAAGTGTTTTGAAGTTGTTGGATATCCACCTAGAGTTGGAGGTTTAAAATGCACTAATTGTGGGATTACTAATCATACTGTTGATAGATGTTTTGAAGTAATTGGTTATCCTAACAATTTGAAAAAGAAAGGTTTTGGTTCTAACAACAATTTTAGGGTTAATCCAAGCAAACCAAATAGTGATTATCAAGGCTGCAGCTCCTCTGCTTCTAATACCTTAAGCAATGATCAGATTATGAAGCTGTTAAGTCTTCTTGATGATAAAAATGGTGTTAAAACTGGTGCATCAAATATGACTGGTAACTTTGAGAACTATAGTGCACAGTTTAATTCAAATTTTAATACTTTCTATAAGTCCAACTTATCTAGCAATGATACTGATAATATACACTATGGGTGGATTATAGATTCTGGTGCCAACCAACATATGACCAACTCTACTTTAAATTTTATATCTTATGTTGATGTTGATGATTTAAATCTAACTGTGGTTCATCCCAATGGGACTAAAGCCAATATTAGCAAAATTGGAAACTTAAAAATTTCAGATGACATAATTTTACAAGATGTGTTGGTCGTACCTGATTATTGTGTAAGCTTATTATCTGTATATTGCTTGGTTAGCGATAATAGTTTGTTTGTTGGTTTTGATAAAAATGCTTGTTACATCCAGGACTTGGTGTCCAGGGAGACAAAAGTGACTGGTAGTCAATGTGGTGGTTTATATTATTTCACTGGAAATGAAAAAGGTACTGTTGGTAGTTCCAACATAAGTAAAATAAACAATGTGTCTGTTAATTTGTGGCACTGCAGACTGGGTCACCCAGCTGAGCAGGCCTTAATGTGTTATAAAAATCATTTAAACTTAAACAATCAAGGTCTACATGATCCTTGTGATGTCTGCCATAAGGCAAAACAAACAAGAGAGTCTTTTCAAAATAGTAGTCATAAAACATATGAATTAAGAGATCTTATGCATCTTGATGTCTGGGGTCCATATAAGACTCAAAGTCATAAAGGGTATAAATATTTTCTAACTGTTGTTGATGATTTTTCTAGAGGTGTTTGGGTTTATATGCTTAAATCTAAAGAAGAAGTGTCTGATTGTGTAATAAATTTGTTTTTCTTAATAAAGAATCAGTTTAATAAACAAATTAAATGTTTCAGGTCTGATACTGGTACTGAATTTATAAATCGTAAAATTAAAGATTTTGTTGAAAAACATGGGATTGTGCATCAAACTTCATGTGCATATACTCCTCAACAAAATGGACTTGTTGAGAGGAAACATAGGCACTTGCTTAATGTAGCAAGGGCACTTATGTTTCAAGGGGGGATTCCTATTAGGTTTTGGGATGAATGTGTTCTAACTGCTGTCTATTTGATTAACAGGACTCCTACCTCTTTGCTTAATGGAAAATGCCCCTTTGAGATAATATATAACAGAATTCCAAATCTTTCCCATTTAAGAGTTTTTGGTTGTCTAGCTTTTTCTACTGTTTTAAATAATAGTGATAAGTTTTCTGAAAGGTCTGAAAAGTGTGTTTTTCTTAGTATATTCCTCTGTTCAAAAAGGTTACAAATTATATAGCTTAGATAATAAAAATTGTTTTGTGTCAAGAGATGTGAAGTTTTATGAAAATCTTTTTCCTTTTAAAATTTTACAAAGTGATTCAAATTCTGATAAAGTTTTAAGTCAAATCAATTTTTTTGAAGAGTTAGAGCTAGATGTATCAAATACTCAAAGTCCTAATGATGAAGGGGAAGAAACTTGTCATCAAAGTGATGGCAGTAGTGATTCATTACCTATGGATAGTTCTGAAGAGTCTTCTACTTTTGAAGATTTAGATGAACATACCAGGTTACCAAATCAGTCTGCAACACTTAATGATGATAATATTAATAACCCTGAGGGCACTGTTTTACCAAATCAAGAATCAAATGTTTTTCAAGACACTGTTAGAAAATCTCAAAGGAGTGTTTTCAGACCTAAGAGGTTTAATGATTATGTCTTAAACAGTAATGCTAAATATGATATTAACAAATATGTTAATTATTTCAGTTTGTCTAAAGATATTATGTGCTTAACTTCTATTCTGAACAAACTGGTTGAGCCTGCTAATTATTGGGAGGCTTGTAAATCCAAACATTGGGTTGATGCCATGAATCAAGAGATGGAAGCTCTCCATAGAAATGATGCTTGGGATCTGGTTGAGTTACCTCAAGGCAGAAAGCCTATTGGGAGTAAATGGGTGTACAGAGTTAAGTATAAATCTAATAGTGAAGTTGATAGGTTTAAAGCTAGGTTAGTGGCTAAAGGGTATAATCAAAAAGAGGGTGTTGACTTTGATGAGACTTTTTCACCTGTTGTTAAGATGGCTACTGTTAGATGTATGATTAATATTGTTGTGCAAAATAACTGGAATTTATATCAACTTGATATTAATAATGCTTTTCTCTATGGTGATCTTGATGAAGATGTTTATATGCAGTTACCTTTAGGGTATTATAATGATAATTGTAATAAAGTCTGCAAACTTAAAAGATCTTTATATGGGTTGAAACAGGCTCTTAGAAAATGAAATGAGAAGTTAACTAGTGCATTAGTTGAAAATGGTTTTAAACATAGTTTAAATGATTATTCCTTGTTTATAAAATCTGTTGACAATGTATTTATTTCTGTTCTTGTATATGTTGATGATATTGTCATAACTGGTAATAATGAAGATGAGATTAAATTGGTTAAGTGTTTCTTGAACTCAAAATTCCAAATAAAAGACTTAGGGTTGTTGAAATATTTCTTAGGTATTGAGGTTATAAGAATAGATAAAAATATTTGTTTGTCTCAAAGAAAATACACTCTTGATTTACTTGCTGAATTTGGGTTACTTAACAGTAAACCAATACATACACCTATTGAACCAAACATTACTTATCTTGATAATGATAATACTGATGATTTACCTTTGAAAAATATTACTGAATATCAGAAATTGATTGGAAACTTAATCTACTTAACACTTACTAGACCTGATATCTCTTACTCTGTGCATGTTTTGAGTCAGTTTATGCATAGTCCTAAACAATCACACTTAAAATGTGCTCTAAGAGTCTTGAGATATCTGAAATCATCTCCAGGCAGAGGTATTTGTATAAACAAAAGTGATATTTCTGGGCTGGTTTGTTTTGTTGACTCTGATTGGGCTAAAAGAGTCATGGAAAGAAAGTCTGTTACAGGATATTGTGTTTTTTTAAATGGATCTCTTTTGACTTGGAAAAGTAAAAAGCAACCCACTATTTCTAGATCATCAGCTGAGGCTGAATATAGAGCTTTGACAGATGCATCATGTGAAATTATTTGGTTACTAAAAATTGTTCAAGATTTCAAAATTAATACTGTTCTGCCTGTTTAGATTAATGTGGATAATTCTGCTGCAATTAAGATTGCAGCAAATCCTGTTTTTCAAGAGAAAACCAAACATTTTGAAATAGATTTGCATTTTTTAAGACAAAAAATAATTGATGGAATTTTACAAACAAAAATGGTTGACTCAAATAATAATATTTCAGATGTTTTTACAAAAGGTTTAACTGTTTTTCAACATAATAAACTTATAAATTTTTTGGGATTGAAAGATGTGTTTGGGAATTAGATTGAGGAGGGATGTTAAAAGGTATAATAAAACAATCTAATTCCTAATATTTTGTCATTGTTACTTAGTATATGATTAGATCATGCAGGTTTTTCTATCATTGGATTGATCAAGTGATGGTTTGTTGATTGAAGAGCATAGTTGGACTTGTGTTGCTGTTTTCTGGATGTTTTGGTGGCCAAAGTTGAATTAAAGAAACTTGAAAGAAGCTGGTTAAAGTTTATGTGGTGAAAAACATGAAGTCTTTATGTTGAGGGGTCTATTTGAAACTTTTGATATAAGATCCTATATGTATCCAAAATTAGGGTTAGAGAGTTAACCCGGCTCATTGTTTTTCATCCAATTTTCATCATTCTCTCTTAAAATCTGTAAAAACAAATTATAGCTGCCGTTAAGAAATTGGTGTGTTCATCTAGTTGATGAACTAATTCGTTTGTTTAAGTTATTATCTGTGTTGTAGATCATTGTTGGTATTATTGATTTTGTTGGTACACAATTAGTGTACTGATTCTGGTGTTGATTAGATCTGTAAATTTCTACAAAACCTCAACAGATATATTGTTTTCTTTGTTTCAGTGTATGATCCGTGAAAATAATATTTGTTGTAACAAAATGAGCAGAACCACAACAATATAAATTAGAAGCCATCTCACCAACATCACAACAATAAAGTAAATACAAAGCCTAATTAAGATATGATGGGGTGCGTGTGGAAATTGTGAATAGGGAGACATTTTGTGAAGATTATGGGATTTGAATTGGTGATACAATGCCCGAGTATGGTAACTAATTAATGTCATTGATGACGGGTGAAACTTCAGATTAACACAAGATTGAATTGAAGAAGATGGAGACTGTCGAGTCTTATGGGCTTAGAGTTGAAAAAGGAGTGAAAGTTGCACCGGAAGTGAAGAAGTACATGCCACCTACTCTGTACCCGAAAGTAATCCGATCCGAAAAGCCAAAAGAGAATGTTTGTAAGTCTTTAAATACTGATAATATATGTGTGAATGTTTCTTTGGTTGATGTTCTTGCAGTTATGCCCAATTATGAGAAATTTTTGAAGGACTTGATGGCTAGGAAAGGAGAGCATGAGCAGGCATCATGTAACAACCCTGCTTTTTCCGTTACTTCCGTTAACCTTCAGTTAGTTTATTTAACGGCGATTATTTGACTTTTATGTGTTTATGTGTAATAAATGCATACTTGATCTTTGGAGGGTTACAATAATTAAAATGGGTTAATATTATTTCAAATAAATATTTCGGATAATGAAATACGGTAAAAACGATACGATTTTGATAACTGCTTTTGAGCAACGAAACGCTCGGGTTTATTTTAATAATTAATTTATTAATTGTTAACTTTTTAAAAATAATTAATTTATTGAGTTTTTAATAAATTAACGTTGGGTTGCGTTTAACGATCGGTTTAGCGTTCCGGGCCCTCGGTACGACTAAACGGCACTTGAAACAGACCACGATTAAACGGAATTTCAAAACACGAGCCCGGGAGTACCCCATGGGGCCCATTTGGCCGAACACCCCCTCCCCACCCTTTTATGTTTAATTTTTGCAACTTGGAGGACTTAGGTGCAATTTAAGAGAACTAGGGCTAGTATAAAGGCTTTAGTGATAACCTAAACACTGTAAACCCTCACAATTACACATACCAGTCAATTTTTTTTGTTCCCTCCCTCCCTTTGGCTGTCGTCGATCACCATCACCAATACCACCATCAATTTTCAATTTTTGCTCAAGCCTTGAACATGAAAAGTGTAATTATCGATCTCCTCTACGTATTGGTGTGCTTTAATTGTTGATCTAAGGTATAAACACATGAACCCTAATATTAAAAATCTGATTTTTATTAAAGTTTCATAGTTATGTTGTCAATTGCTCAAGTCTATACGCGTACGTGTTAATTGTAATCGTTATATTGATTGTTTGATGCGTTAGGGTTTAAAACCGAATTTGTTTATGCATGATCAGAAAAATTAAGTTTTTTAAATGTTAACTATTATGTTATATTCAGATTCCTTGCGAAAAACTATTGAGTTTAGGCTTTGAATTCGCTTGATTTCGTTTCCGGATGATCAAGTTATGCTTAATTGAAATTAACGTTGTGTTTTTTTGTGATTGATCAGAAATCTGGATTTTATAGACCGCGAATTGGCATGTGAAACTTATACCACTGGAAATATAATTTAAAAACACACAATTTAGACTAGGATATCATGTCGTTTGCTTATGTATAACCCGAGATATACTTGATTTAGTGTAAACGTGGATTTATACAGCACTTGCATGAAAACAGCCTGGTATGATAAATTGTGTTAACTTCTGTGATTAAAGCTTTGGATATTTGAAATTTACACAAAAATTACTTCACCTTTCATGTAGATATCATAGGCTAATTGTATCTAGATCTTCGGATAATCGCGTGCGAATGTGACTAGCTAAACTAGAATCGAATCTGTAAATTGCTCTCTGTTTTATACTCTGTGGATTGTGTTTATTGAATGAGCATGTAAGCTTCTGGAATATAAATTTTAACATGATATGTGACTTATTGTTAGTTTATGTCAATCTCTGAAACTTTATGCCTTGGGCACACTAGTGTCATACTTTGTGTGACTTCTGAATTGAGCTGAAAAACTGAACATTCAACTTGCATGAATAAATTGTACAAATTGGCTAAACAAAAATTTCTCAATTTTTGATATGTGTTAGTTTAACTTGTCCTTGAACTATTTCCACTGGAATTTTATCAATTTCATGTTCCTAACTCCGGTTATAGCCAAAACGAAATCAGTGAGCGGTCAGAAACTGACTTGGCAAACCCCAAATGTACCCCTTCTGATTCCTAACTTGTAATTATCGTATGAGGTCCTGGCCGGACTTTTGGAATCGATTTTAAGTATATTTATGATCTGGAGTTTGCCATGTTTACGTGAATTTTTTACTATGAGATAATGTGCTAAGTATGCTACGTGTTCATGAACTTTGTGCACAACGATAAACTGAAATTGTGAAAATGATCATTCATGACCTGAAACGTATTGTTTGACTTAGGTTTGATATGTTGACCAACATTTGACATGAACCTATTGATGTTGACTTTATTTGACCACATTGACCAAGTTTGACTTTCGGTTTGACTTCGGTTGACTTTGTTTGACTTGCATGAATTACTTGACTATATGTTGACTTTTACTTTAAAACGCGTCGAGTCGAGCAATAAGACAACTTATACTATGAAACCACACTTATTTAAGATACATATATTGACCAACCTAAATACGTATACTTAGGTTGCATTACTCAGCTGTAAACCGTACAAGTTTTGTCTGTCATCCAAGCTTATTCAAAGGTGATTCTACAGTCCTGCTTTTTGCATGTTTTCAGGGATGAGAATGCACGCTATTATACTTACATTTTCAAATGCTTTTGTATTGACACGAGTACTATATATGCATGTTGAGTTTGTTCAAAAAGCCTCTAACTTGAATACTTTTAATACCATCGGTGTAAGCACAATTTAGATGGATGGATCCGTTAGGTTGACAACCTCACCCTGCAATATTAACCGTGGTACATTTATTTTGAACATCAGATACACTCGAAAAAATGTATAACATTTTAGGAGGTAAAGGCGGGTATAGTGGTTTCTATACTCGGGTCATTGCTAGTATTTAGGTGCTCATGTATTATGCAAACATTTTGCAACTTGGTGTTGTACTTGTAAAATCTCGTGGTCAAGGAAACTAAACTATTTTTTTGATAACTGTTTTTCAGATACTGTTACTTAACTTTAAACCTGTAGATTCACCAACATTATTTGTTGACCTGTTTTTGCGTGATTTTATTCTCAGGTCCTTAAGAGGTAGACTTTCGCTGTGTTTACTGCATGTCTGGCCGTGGAGTCAGCATTTGATTTAATGAACATTATTTACTTTCGCATTTAAAACTTTTATAATTGTTTAAATACCGTTGGCTTGTGGTTACGATCACAACAGTGTTTCTATTTTGGGATTATTGACCTATGTTTTTGAAAGTCAACTTTTAATAAAATTAAATGCGATTGCTTTAAACGTCTCATATAGAGGGCGAAACTGTTAACTGTGGGACCTGATTAACGCACCGTCAGATGGAAATTTGACGGGATGTTAAAGTTGGTATCAGAGCTAACGGTTCTTAGGGAAACTAGGACTTGCATTAGTGTGTCTGATATGGTCATTATGACACCTTGATGAGTCTAGACTACGACCAGGACTTAGTCATTACATGAGTACTTTGTGACTAACGTTATTTACCTGACTAATCTGTTCTTACATTGTGAGCTAGATGTCACAGGTTTCAGGAAACAGTAGCAATGACTCGAGTGTGGCTGAGGTGAATGCACCTGCTCCTGCCCCATCACCAGCACCTGCTCCGCATCAGATACCTAACCATCCTGTGAACCTTTATGCATTGGATTTGATTCACACTAACCACAACAGGGATGTGGTTGATCGTGTTAATGCTTTCAGTGATATTGCTAGGACATACCCGCACCCCGATGATCTTGATAGGTTGGACGCATGGGTCACGGGTATAAATACTTATACGTATGAGGCTGAAGCAAGGTTCGTTGAGATGACGAGATTAATAGCAACCTTGACTGCCAGGGTTGCTGCATTGGAGGCGGAACGTAATACGCCGAGGAATGATGGACCTCCCTCCCGTACCCGACAGAAGAGAAAGTGAAGGGTCATTGACCATGTGCTTCTTTTACTTTTCATCCACCATCCTTTCTTTAATTGGTTATATAAAACTTAATGATTGTTATAAACCGGGCTACTAGCACATTAAGTTTATTGTTTGGGTTACTACTTTTGGAATTTGGTTTATCACTTTTGGATTTTATTTATAATAATGGTGGATTATGCTATTAATAACTATTATCTTTTATTGCATGCGGTATTATTCAATATTTAGTAACCTTGTATAATAGTAATACTTGTATTAAGGGATACTACTACTATTGCCATTAATGTTACTACATAGTACTACATAACGCTAGTACCACTACTATCACCACTAGTGTCACTACTACCACTACTAACATTACTATCACTACTATCACTATTCATTGCTACTAATACTACTTACACTACTTCTCACTACTAACGAATCTTTTCGTACTATTATTATTTACTAGTCTTCAACACTCGTTGCTAGTATATTTTCATATATAGCGTTGTTTTGACACTGACCTAGTGTGTTTTTCTGTGTTGAAGATGCCTCCGAAGGAATCAACCACCGCTCAAATCAGGAGAATGGTCACCGAAGGTATCGCGGCCGAAAGAGCTGAACTACTGAGGGAATTCAACAACGCTCAAAACAGTAATGATCGTGGTGGTTCGAGCAACACCAATGGGAACGGCACTCAAGGCCGTAATGGATGTTCTTACAAAACATTCACTAGTTCCAACCCTCATTCTTTCAATGGAACTAAGGGACCAGTTGGTCTCACTCGATGGTTTGAGAAGTTTGAGTCGGTTTTTCGCATTAGTGGGTGTAATGATAATGACCGGGTAGGTTTTGCTATGGGCACACTGTCGGACAGTGCGCTTGAAGCGACCCGTCCTAATCCATAAGGACGAATACAATAACATATGGTTACATTGCGAGGTATTTGACCTCCATATGATACATTCTACAAACATTGCATTCATTTTTAAAGACAAACTTTCATTTCATCGAAAGTTGACAGGCATGCATACCATTTCATAATATCCAACCTATAAATGACCTAATATGTCATTTACTTAATAATAATCTCTATTGAACTCAACGACTTGAATGCAACGTCTTTTGAAATATACCATGAATGACCCCAAGTAATATCTTTAAAATGAGCAAATGCACAGCGGAAGATTTCTTTCAAACCTGAGAATAAACATGCTTAAAAGTGTCAACCAAAAGGTTGGTGAGTTCATTAGTTTATCATCAATAATCATTTCCATCATTTTAATAGACCACAAGATTTCATATATTTAATTGTACACGTAACCCGAGTACAAAAATAATACGCGTAACCCGCGAATTAAAAATCATTCATATGGTGAACACCTGGTAACCGACATTAACAAAAATGCCTCTAGAATATCCCCATCATTCTGGGACTCTCATCGGATATGATAAATCGAAGTACTAAAGCATCCGTACCTCGGATGGGGTTTGTTAGGCCCAATAGATCTATCTTTAGGATTCGCGTCAATTAGGGTGTCTGTTCCGTAATTCTTAGATTATCATACTAAAAAGGGGCACATTCAGTTTAATAATCCAGCCATAGAATGTAGTTTCGATTACTTGTGTCTATTTCGTAAAATATTTATAAAAGCAGTGCATATATTCTAAGTCCCAAGAATATATATTGCAAAAGCATTTAAAAAGGGAGCAAATGAAACTCACAATACGATATTTTGTAGTAAAAATATGCATACGACGGAACTGGACAATGCAAGGTTGGCCTCGGATTCACGAACCTCAAAGAAGTAGTCCTTTTTAAAAAAAAAAATGCCCAAGTCCAGATTTGAAACCGCAACCTCCCACTAACTCGCTAACAGTCTTAACCATCCCTCTGTCATTTACCATCTTATCTAACTCGCCATTTTTAATCACCAAATACCATCGAGTATCAATCAACAGCCTAAATATTGTTTTCTCATACGGAGTAATTGCTGTTGTTGATGGTTGATTCCCAATATTAGCCCAAACAAAAATTCGGCCCAACAGGCCCTAACTAATCTAATAGCCCGTGAATTTGAGAATAGTTTGAGTAAGCTCCGGTGTTTGGTTTTAATCGAATGAAATTAGAAGAAAACACATGGCAGATCAGTCTGTTCGATCACAGATCATCATCGTCATCATCTTTATATCATCATTCAGAAAATGTATTCCTGATCAGAACTCAAGACTTCGTACAATATCGGGTTGGTTTAACAGCCATTCAGGGGAGGATCAGATCGTGATCTTCATTCTTCATAAATTCAATACGATTTGGTCTCCGGATTGATTGACAATGAATTGATGAAAAGTAAAATTGTAGATTTGTCCTAATTCCAATCGTGATCATTTCAGCGACTTTTCAATTCCAAACACGAAGAATTGAATCCGAATTCGAAGGTCAAGGTTTGCTAGCAAAAAGTCAAACGAATTTTGATTCTTAAAATTCGAAGGATATACGATGTTTCAGGTTATGATTCTTCTTATCAAGTATTCTATATATAATATGGAACATTTTTCTTGTGTAGATTGATGCTAGAAGATAATTAAAATGAAAAATCAATTTTTAACCTCATGAATGTAATCGTCGAATTTTGATTGCCGTTCTATAAATTCATGAGGTTTTGATGATTGATTCATCATGAGATCACCTAACCGTTACCTCTGTATGCATTTGCAATAAATTTCAAGCTCAAATTCATTTAATTTAAAACTCAGAAAAATTGAGGTTGAGTATTTGATAAACAATTCTAGTGATGGTGATCGATACAGAAACATCCGTAGTAGCATAGCAGATGGTGATTGTTGGGTGTTGGTTTGTGATCTTGCTTGAATAGAAAAGAAAGAAACAGTACGCGGCAGTAGCAACTTACAGTTCAAGCATGGTGGCGGTTTGGGTCTGCTCAAAACAGGAATGGAATAGTTTAGTAGCAGTAGTCGACTAGTATGTTGCAGGTTTGATGAGGGTTTAGACTGAACAGAATAGAACAGAACAGAACAGAAGTGTTTTGTAGCAACAATAGCTGCGGTAGGGTAGTTCTTGGGTTGTTTAGTGGTGATGATTTGAAGTACGTATAACAGTAACAAATAAGGTGGTTTTGTTGTTGTAGGATTGTAATTGTGGTGGTGGTGAGATGGTAGTTTGAAAATAGTAGTATACAGCAGATTGTTTTCATGGTATTTTGTTGGGGATTGATGATGGCAGGTTGTGTTGATCATCGTGAATAATCAGAAGCACTTGTTTAATTCAATGGTGGCGAGTGGTGATTGTTATAGGTTTGTAAAACATAAACCTATTACAGTTGGAGTCTGAAGGAGAAGGGAGATGATCGAAGGTTACCACAATTAGAGGGATAGATAGGAAAAAGGAGAATCGGCTCCATTTATCTCAACATCCAGAGGAGTTTTAAGGACATCTTGTAACGACCCGGAAATTTCCGACCAAATTTAAACCTTAATCTCTATATATTTCCGACACGATAAGCAAAATCTGTAATGCTGAGTCTAGAAAGTTTAAAATCTATATTCGGATAATCAGTTACCCATTGACCAAGCCTGCCGATTCACGAACAATTGAATGTAAATAAATATGTAAATATATAAATTGCATACATATGAATTCTAAACATGAGTAAATTTTATAAATTGTGAACAGTAAATATTTAATATAAGTATTATCATTTTTATGTCATTATTATTTGTTCATTTATGTTTACTAGTAATATAATTATTAATATTATTAATATAATTATTAATAATTAATTATATAAATTATATAAATTCTAAATTCTACGAATCTGTAAATGATACTTATCAAAATTGTTTTATTTTTTTTGTTTTCTTCCTTATGACTGTTACAAATTGAGATTTACCTGGATATGATTTTTTTGTCTTGAATTAGAATTTGTTAACCATAAATTCGATCGTACCAATTAGAATCTCTATTATAGGAACCATCCAAAACTCAGTTACCTACTCTTATCTTCTTTTTATTTTATTTTTCATTTATTTATGATTCTAATAAAAAAAGGGTCGATTAAATTAGCTATAAAACAAGGGAATACCCAGAGTTGTTAACATGTTCCAGCCATCACCAAAACAACATCACAAACCCACTTTGATCATCACCCACAACCCACCTTAGCTCCCTCTCTCTCTTCTCTCTCTCCATTTTCTTTCTTTCTCCTTCTGTTGTAAGACACGAACCATAAATCCAACAATTACTATCTTGTAGCTTCGAAACCATTGGGAACACCAATTAATTCGCTATTTCAGTTGAACCATGATAAACCAAGAACATCACCACCTTTCGACTTCTACTTACTCGATCACCATATCCAACCATCAACTCTCCAAAACTTTCTCTCTCTTTTTCTCTTTCTCTCACCCACGTTTCTGTTTATAAACCGTGAACCCACTGTAGTATGTTTATTGACGGGTCAATTGCATCCACACAATCCTATTGTCTGTTTTCTATTATTTTTGTTTTTTTGTCAACTTTAAACCACAACAAACCCATCATGGGGAAACAAAGGAGGGTATCCTAGAATACTTGTGGGTTCCAGTTTCACTATATCTATTATTATATTTTTCTGGCCGATCAATTATTTATGATATCACAGCAAACTGTATCGGATTCTTTAATTACTTCTTTGGGCCGTAAAAATTAGTTTATGCAACTTGGGCTCCTTTCATCATGGGTCACGAAATTGTTAATTGGGCCTGTGATGAGCTAAAACTTTGGCCGTATACATTTGAAGGATATTGGAGATGATAATATTTGATAATTGACGATGATGAATTCAAGGTTATCATACTGATTGTAGTTCGGTCTTGATGACTGTGATAACAGTTATGATGAAGAGAAGCTTCACGATGTTGATAGAGAATGTATGATGATGATGTGATATGCAAAATGATGAATATAACCGTAAGAATATGATTTATGATGATGACGACTCGAATGATTATTAGACGACGGTTACGAGATTTATGATAGGAATTAAAAAGGTGATTCATAATAATAAATGGGAGATGCTAATAAACTGAGGGAGTAATAAGTTAGATAAAAGATCTAATAGTGTATAACAGAAATGGATGAACGGTTCAGTGGTTTGTTAGGTGTTTGATTAAGCAATAAAACCTGAGTTCGAGCCTAGTATCTTGCAGCATTATTTTTTTTTTTTAAAAAAACAATAGCAACCTGTTATTGGACTGCATAACCTGTTGGGCCAGAACTGATTTGGGTCGAAGAGTAGATAATCTATTGGGCCGAAAAGGATAAGTTAAAATTAAAAGGGCTTCATATTATACCAAAAGACATAAATGGAAGAGTGATATGGAGTGTTGCTAGAATAGTGAAAGGTTGTGGGTTCGAATCCCAACTTGAGCATTTTATTATTTTTAGCTTTAAAGGTATTTTTCATACTCATATTATTATTATTATTATTATTATTATTATTATTATTATTGTTATTATTATTACCATTATTATTATTATTATTAAAATAATTATTTTCAACAATTTGTATCTAAAGTATATATAAAATAAATATAGCTAAAACTATTAATGAAACTATATAACTTACTAATGTAACAATTAATAATAATAATAAATAAATTGTTCGATTACTATTACGTGTATTAATATATATACCTGATATAGGTTCGTGAATCCGAGGCCAACCCTACACTTAATCAATGATGTTAATGATGTTATATGTATTTTTACTACAAAATACAGTATGGTGAGTATATAGTCCCACTTTTAAACTCTAAATATTTCGGGATGAGAATACATGTATTTTATGTTTTACGATATGGACACAAGTAACTGAAAAATATGTTCTACGTTGAGTTGTACCACTGGCATACTTCCCTGTAGCTTGGTAACTAATATTTACAGCGGTATTGTAAACGCGAATCCTGTTGATAGATCTATCGGGCCTGACAACCCCAACCGGACTGGACGACCAGTATTCAACGGTTGCACAGTACTTCGTTTCGTGACTACACTTGGTACAGTGTAGTAAGATTTCATATTAAAGGGAATATGCGACGTGATTAATTGTTAAGTATGGTTACCAAGTGCTCAACCACTTAGAATATTTTTATTAAAATGTTTATATATGAAATCTTGTGGTCTATATTTATATCGCTGTCGACATTAAACCTATATCTCACCAACTTTATGTTGACATTTTAAAGCATGTTATTCTCAGGTACCAATTAAGCCTTCCGCTGTGCATTTGCTCGTGTTAAGAACATTACTTGGAGTCGATCATCGCAATGGGATCAACTGTTGAAGATATCGTCCGGATGGATAAGGACGGGTCTTTACAGGTGGTATCAGAGCGTTGGTCTTAGCGAACCAGGTCTCCCATTAGTGTGTCTAACTGGTAGTTGTTAGGATACATTAGTGAGTCTGGACTTTGACCGTGTCTATATGTCAAAAGTTTTGCTTATCATATCTAGTTAGAAACCATCTGCTTATCATCCTTAGGAAATTTTCTGCTTATCATTCTTAAGTCTAGACACGTCTTACTGCATTTAGTGCATCGATAGTGTATAGACAAAATTCATATTTTAGCATATCTGTTACTTTGGACTTTAGTTGACATCTTTTCAAAGATTCTCCGTAATTTACGGGATTTTGGTATTATATATACATATGTAAAGTATGTATAGAAGAGTACCAAATCTAACTTCTATAATCTATTTCATACCAAAAATTCATTTTTCCGATTATACAAGATGGATTTCGCATCTAGTTCAAATTCCTCAGATTATGACAGCTATGCCGATATGGATTTTCATTCAAGCTCCGAAGGCAGCATCACCGGAATGGATCAACCAATCTCCCATCATCTATTCTGGATGAATTGGGGGTGGGTTCGTAATATACTAAGTCACTGGAGACATGAAGAGGGTGATCCCTTCCATCCACCAAATTGCCCTCTTGGCGATGAACCTGAAGCACTTACCGGCGAACCTGTTCGAGAAACCATTTTCACTCTCATTTCTAGAGTATCTCGTCACGATTATATACTATCCCATATTTCAGATCTTGTTCATTCGCTCACTCCAACCACCAATCATCCCGGTGTACTAGCAGAAGTTAACGAACTTCGCGCTCGCGTGACGGCTTTGGAGAATACGGTGCGAAGGTTACAAACACCAGGAGCAGCACCAGCAGCATAATCCGTACCACCATCATCAACACCGATAGTACCCATATCACCCTCAACCACAACCGCGTCGTAAACCTCAACATCACAATTTGTACCTCGGATATCAACATCACTCACCTCAATATCACTATCTGTACTTCGAGTATGATCTTCGTTTTACATATCATTTTATATCGATTATCTTCGCTTTACTTATCGTTCTATCTCATTTATTTTCGTTCGACATGGCAATTATGTAGTCTCTAATGTTCTAGAGGTCATATAATCAAGTGCCAACAATAAATCAAATGAGTATAATATCTTATTGACTCATTAAATCTATGATTACATCCGAAGAAAATATATATGCAAGTATATTTTCATAAAGATTGTAATTAAAAATTCTTTCGTACAAACTGTTAATGATGGAAATATTTTAACAGGTGGGTAGTACCCGAGGAATATTTAGAATTTACATTAATAAGTTACAGTGTATATTCTTCGAATCTGATTCAACGGTCATTTGCTATTCTACTTACAACCACCGATATTCGTATCTGTTCACCACCGAATAACCATTTTTATTCAAATTTCATATTTGGATTTTTATCTATCAGAATCCAACAAGTGGCATAATGAAGAAAACATTGGACAAAATAAAAAGTGTTAGAAACAAACAAATTAATTATGAGAAATTCTGTTAGGAATCCACGCTAACTATTCCTAGTTAACTGTTCCCAGCTAACTTCTAATTCCATATTACATTTTATCGCAATTTAATTTATTGTCATTTAAGTTCTGTTATTTATTTTACGCACTTTAAATAACGGGACACGTACACAAGGTTTCGACCTATCATATCGACCCATCTATATATATATTTCGGAACAACCATAGACACTCTATATGTGAATGTTGGAGTTGGCTATACAGGGTTGAGGTTGATTCCAAAATATATATATACTTTGAGTTGTGATCGACACTGAGACCGGTACACGGGTCACGATACGTATTAATTATGTATATTAAATTATATATGAATATATTGAACTGTTAAACTATTGGACCATTGGACAATCGGACTAATAGACTGCTGACTATGGACAAGTAAAATGAATTAAAATATTGATTATAAAATATGAAACTAAACTAATCTTCAAGTTTGCCACTTGATTCTATCTTAAACCTCATTTGTATCTCGACAATTACAATTCGCGTTCAAATCTTTCATAATTCTTGAAAACACCTCGATCGAGAAGTTGAACCAGCCGCACCTCGTCTATGGAAGAAAGATTCATGCATACAGTTATGCACCTGAAAAACTTTCGAAACCAAAGCTATAGTTAAAACCTATCCGTGTCAAATTCCTTATCATTCATTAGCAAAAACAACCATACGATTCCTTTTCAAGAAGCTAATTTTGTCACAGCTCCACTTCGATTTTCCAGTAAGATTACCCTTATTATAACCTCGATATATATACATCGTCCTTTCGTCGTTGTTACCAAGGAACCTTTTATATTCCACGACATTATCAGCAGATGTACCAGCAGATCTTCATCCCTTTGGAAAAATCAGCAATCAGTATTTTGAAAATCTCGCAGAATTTCTCCAGTTATACCTATAACATCTATCCCTGATAATTTCATACTCCGAATGTGAAATTTCTGAAAAACACCCTGAACTGCGAACTAGTTCATGAAATGCTGATGAAGCAGCAAAAACTGTAAACGACTTTAACAGTCAAAAGTTTGACGATAAAGTACGGTGTGTTGGAAAAGCTCAGAAAAATAGAAGGGGTTGGAAATGAAGAATGGATTGAGCAAAGTATGAAAGAGGCTGTGGATAAATCACAAGGACCGAACCTGCTTTCAAAGAATCCAAACGATTCAGTGCCTGCTAAACTCGTTAGCAAGAACCCTATTTCTCATTCCAAACCTTCACAGACAAATCTTCCTCGTGCCTTTCATTATAAATATCCTTAATATTTCTGAAGATATATTCACAACTGATCATGAATCCCTCCGTAATATCTGTGTTACAACATAAAAGAAACTGTGTTAGTTTCTAAATTCTGAAGTTAAAATATGAATGTTTTGAAGTAGTGTTGGGAACTGATGCATGAATTAGTATAATATAATGAAACTTGATCAACTTCATTATATTACAGTAAGTCATGTTGAGTTTCTAATGGAATGTGATGATTCACAGTACCATCATCATGTGCCATGTTACACGGCTCTTACATTCTATCCAATCTCCAAACATATCAAGAATATATCATCTAGATAAGTTCTATCTTTCTGGATATTCTGGTAATTTCACAAATCAAAATCGTTCCATTACCATTTCTTTCTTAGAGCATTAGTTATGTTCATTCCGAATTTCATACCTACGAATTCCGGACCATTACTCGCTTGACTCGAAGTCGGGACGAGGAAACGAAAGCATGAAGCTCCGAAAAATAATGAAAAATATAAAGCTCGATAATAAGCTCAAAATTTCAAACCGTGCATATCGATGCAGAAAGTAATATAGAGACACGGGATAACTAGAAACACTATAAACACGAGAGTATATAGTAGAAGTAAATAGATTTTTCTGGTGGTAGAAGAAAGAGAAGAATGACAGATGTGAAGATTAAGGATATATCAAGAATCAGAATGGGATGGAGTATATTGGTGAATGTCTTAAAGTAGGAATTAAGGATAAAGGTAAGAAGATGTGAATTGTGGAAAATAAGGAAACGAAGGAGTGGATTTATAGTAAAGTATCCGACAGGGAAATCAAAACAGATAGCCGCATTAAATCAAAGAAGATTCTAATCGCCGAAGAACCAAATCTTATTACGTAAGCTTTTCCCTAAATCCTTTAAAATCCGGAAATCAATCATAATCACATCATCGGTTAAAACAATTCCATATTTACTCATTTCACTCTTTTGTGATAGCTTCACTCGTGCGTTTCATATGATCGAATCGTTTTATCTATATCTCTTAATAATGATAAAACTCCATTATCACCTTCTATTCGTCATGAAAATATTCCTATTGTTATCCATGACAACCTCTACCAAATTTCGGGGACGAAATTTTTTTTAACGGGTGGGTACTGTAACGACCCGGAAATTTCCGACCAAATTTAAACCTTAATCTCTATATATTTCCGACACGATAAGCAAAATCTGTAATGCTGAGTCTAGAAAGTTTAAAATCTATATTCGGATAATCAGTTACCCATTGACCAAGCCTGCCGATTCACGAACAATTGAATGTAAATAAATATGTAAATATATAAATTGCATACATATGAATTCTAAACATGAGTAAATTTTATAAATTGTGAACAGTAAATATTTAATATAAGTATTATCATTTTTATGTCATTATTATTTGTTCATTTATGTTTACTAGTAATATAATTATTAATATTATTAATATAATTATTAATAATTAATTATATAAATTATATAAATTCTAAATTCTACGAATCTGTAAATGATACTTATCAAAATTGTTTTATTTTTTTGTTTTCTTCCTTATGACTGTTACAAATTGAGATTTACCTGGATATGATTTTTTTGTCTTGAATTAGAATTTGTTAACCATAAATTCGATCGTACCAATTAGAATCTCTATTATAGGAACCATCCAAAACTCAGTTACCTACTCTTATCTTCTTTTTATTTTATTTTTCATTTATTTATGATTCTAATAAAAAAAGGGTCGATTAAATTAGCTATAAAACAAGGGAATACCCAGAGTTGTTAACATGTTCCAGCCATCACCAAAACAACATCACAAACCCACTTTGATCATCACCCACAACCCACCTTAGCTCCCTCTCTCTCTTCTCTCTCTCCATTTTCTTTCTTTCTCCTTCTGTTGTAAGACACGAACCATAAATCCAACAATTACTATCTTGTAGCTTCGAAACCATTGGGAACACCAATTAATTCGCTATTTCAGTTGAACCATGATAAACCAAGAACATCACCACCTTTCGACTTCTACTTACTCGATCACCATATCCAACCATCAACTCTCCAAAACTTTCTCTCTCTTTTTCTCTTTCTCTCACCCACGTTTCTGTTTATAAACCGTGAACCCACTGTAGTATGTTTATTGACGGGTCAATTGCATCCACACAATCCTATTGTCTGTTTTCTATTATTTTTGTTTTTTTGTCAACTTTAAACCACAACAAACCCATCATGGGGAAACAAAGGAGGGTATCCTAGAATACTTGTGGGTTCCAGTTTCACTATATCTATTATTATATTTTTCTGGCCGATCAATTATTTATGATATCACAGCAAACTGTATCGGATTCTTTAATTACTTCTTTGGGCCGTAAAAATTAGTTTATGCAACTTGGGCTCCTTTCATCATGGGTCACGAAATTGTTAATTGGGCCTGTGATGAGCTAAAACTTTGGCCGTATACATTTGAAGGATATTGGAGATGATAATATTTGATAATTGACGATGATGAATTCAAGGTTATCATACTGATTGTAGTTCGGTCTTGATGACTGTGATAACAGTTATGATGAAGAGAAGCTTCACGATGTTGATAGAGAATGTATGATGATGATGTGATATGCAAAATGATGAATATAACCGTAAGAATATGATTTATGATGATGACGACTCGAATGATTATTAGACGACGGTTATGAGATTTATGATAGGAATTAAAAAGGTGATTCATAATAATAAATGGGAGATGCTAATAAACTGAGGGAGTAATAAGTTAGATAAAAGATCTAATAGTGTATAACAGAAATGGATGAACGGTTCAGTGGTTTGTTAGGTGTTTGATTAAGCAATAAAACCTGAGTTCGAGCCTAGTATCTTGCAGCATTATTTTTTTTTTTTAAAAAAACAATAGCAACCTGTTATTGGACTGCATAACCTGTTGGGCCAGAACTGATTTGGGTCGAAGAGTAGATAATCTATTGGGCCGAAAAGGATAAGTTAAAATTAAAAGGGCTTCATATTATACCAAAAGACATAAATGGAAGAGTGATATGGAGTGTTGCTAGAATAGTGAAAGGTTGTGGGTTCGAATCCCAACTTGAGCATTTTATTATTTTTAGCTTTAAAGGTATTTTTCATACTCATATTATTATTATTATTATTATTATTATTATTATTATTATTGTTATTATTATTACCATTATTATTATTATTATTAAAATAATTATTTTCAACAATTTGTATCTAAAGTATATATAAAATAAATATAGCTAAAACTATTAATGAAACTATATAACTTACTAATGTAACAATTAATAATAATAATAAATAAATTGTTCGATTACTATTACGTGTATTAATATATATACCTGATATAGGTTCGTGAATCCGAGGCCAACCCTACACTTAATCAATGATGTTAATGATGTTATATGTATTTTTACTACAAAATACAGTATGGTGAGTATATAGTCCCACTTTTAAACTCTAAATATTTCGGGATGAGAATACATGTATTTTATGTTTTACGATATGGACACAAGTAACTGAAAAATATGTTCTACGTTGAGTTGTACCACTGGCATACTTCCCTGTAGCTTGGTAACTAATATTTACAGCGGTATTGTAAACGCGAATCCTGTTGACAGATCTATCGGGCCTGACAACCCCAACCGGACTGGACGACCAGTATTCAACGGTTGCACAGTACTTCGTTTCGTGACTACACTTGGTACAGTGTAGTAAGATTTCATATTAAAGGGAATATGCGACGTGATTAATTGTTAAGTATGGTTACCAAGTGCTCAACCACTTAGAATATTTTTATTAAAATGTTTATATATGAAATCTTGTGGTCTATATTTATATCGCTGTCGACATTAAACCTATATCTCACCAACTTTATGTTGACATTTTAAAGCATGTTATTCTCAGGTACCAATTAAGCCTTCCGCTGTGCATTTGCTCGTGTTAAGAACATTACTTGGAGTCGATCATCGCAATGGGATCAACTGTTGAAGATATCGTCCGGATGGATAAGGACGGGTCTTTACACATCTTTTTCACGATTGTGGAGTTTACTTTTCCAGCTCATCTTTTGGTTTGTCGACAATAAATCACGAGAAAGAAAAATGGAAAGTTGATGGTGATATGTAACCAATTTTAGTGATATCTGTATTTATATATCTTCACTTAATATTTAATTAATAATAGAAGTTTAAGAATAGTTTAGGTGCATGTATATGTTTTGATATATGCATATATGTCTATATAAAGTTGAGATTGTGAGGTTCTTGAAGGGAAAAGAATTAATATAATCATATGTGCTTTATGTGTGTTTGTCGAGCACTAGTAGTAAAAGAAGAAAGTTGCAGTTTTCTTTTTAATAGTAGATGAAGGAAAAATATATATGATTGTAATTGGTTATACAAAGTAGAAAGCAAAAGTCAACAGGAGTAATATTTGGACATTTTTGATCAAGGATTATGGTGATGAGTCATGGTGGTTATAAGTAACTAAAGTGAAAAAGAAAGTGGAAAGCATTATGAATGGGATTATGTAGTGTAAAGTTTTGAGATATTGTCGTTTACGTTAGATGTTAACATGCATACACGGGTTATAATTCTTAATACTATACAATATCATCCGCATATATATATATATATATATATATATATATATATATATATATATATATATATATATATATATATATATATATATATATATATATAAGTTTAGATGTTTATAATTAATAAAGTACTTACATGATTTGGATAAAAGCTAATACCTTTTACTATAATAGATACCTTGGTTTGATTAAAGTAAGTAGTAAGGAGTATTAATTAATTGAGGGCGATAACTTGTTTACTATCAAAATTAGTGATACATCAACAAAATTTTAATTAAGATGTATTTGATTACTTCTTAACTAATTTATTAAGCGTTGAAAATGAATTCTTTAACATTTACGTGTTTCAAGTTATTATATACATATATATTTATATACATATCTATTTACAAATAATTGTTCGTGAATTGTTGAAATTAGTCGAAGGGTAATTGAATATATGAAAATAGTTCAAAATTTTTGAGACTCAACCTAACAGATTTTGCTTATCGCGTCAAAAATATTAAATCGTATCGAGAGTTTGATTTAAAATTAGTCGAAATTTTCTGGGTCGTTACAGTACCTACCCGTTAAAGAAATTTCGTCCCGAAATTTGAGTGGGGTCGTCATGGCTAACAATAAAAATGTTTTCATGACGAATATGAGGTGATAAGTAGAGTTTTATCATTATTGATTAATATTGATAAAACGATTCGATGATGTGAAGCGTACGAGTGAAGATGTCACAAAAGATTGAGATAGAGGTTTAACTTTTGACGTAGTTACGGTGGATTTCCGGAATTCAAGGGATTAAAGAAAATCTTTGAAATCTAAATAAGATCTGATTCTTTGGGATTTAAGGAAATTAGGATCTCCATAATTAAATGTGGTGATCTGCCTCGATTGCTCTGTCTGATATTTCCATTATAAATTAAATCTTCCATTCCATTATTCTCATCATTCCTATACTTTCTTTCTTAGTTCATATATCCAAAAGATTGTGAAAATGTTTAATCCGGATATTTTCCTAACTATTGTATCTGTCATTCTCCTATTTCAACTACCACCAAAGGAATCCATTTACTTCTACTATGCTCTTGGGGTTATTGTGTTTATCATACTCCCGTGTCTTTATATTGCTATTCGTATTAATGTACACGGTTTGTGATTTATGTATTGTCATCGAGTTTTAAATCTTCCCTTATGTTTCGAAGTTCTTTGCCTTTTTATTCTCTTCTCGACCTCTAGTAAAGCGAGTAATGGTCCAGAATTCGTAAGTATGGAGTTTCGAATGATTATAATGTTCTAAGCACGGAGGAACGTATTCTCACGATTTGATTGGTTAAATTACCAGAAATACGGAGGATAGAACTATTAAGAATATATTTTCTTGATATGTTCAGAGGTTAAGTTAGAATGAAAGAGTTATGTAACATGGCACATGCTGAGGGTATGATCTGTGAACCATCATCACATTCCATTAGAAATTCAGCATGACTTACTGTAATATAATCACGTTGGCCAAACGTCATTATATTATACTAACTCATGCTTCAATTCCCAACATTTCTTCAGAAATCATTCATAATTTAAACTTAGGTTTTACAGAAGTTTTCAATATGATGTAATACAAATAGCACGAAGAGGTATATAATTTTGGACTAGAATATTTATGAAAATATCTTCAGAAATATCGAAGACATTTATGATGATATTTTGGAATTTCTAAGTTCGAAAGTTGATGAAGAAATTTATTTTTTCCGCAAGATTTTAACATGACTTCAGAGCAAGATATTCTCTATAGATTTCATCGGATCCAGACTTACCTGGATTCTTTGAATATAGGGTTTGGTCTTTATATTTGTCCTTGATCTCCTTCATGGTTTGTTCAATCCGTTTTTCAGTATCATATTTTCTATCGAGCGTTCCCAACACTCCATTCTTTATTATCAAATTCTTGGCAATTTAGACCATCTGCAATTTTGCTGTTTCCTCTGCATTTAATGCAGCCATATCTGAATCATCGGTTATCAATCCGAGGTGGTTTCAGGAGAATTGTGTTTTTAAATGATTAAACGCTGATTGTAATCGTCAAGATACGAAGGATGTTTAAGATGAAATCAAGTGGCAAACTTGAAGAAATGTTTAGTTGTAGAAGACGTAGCTTATTAACGATCTTTTTAAACCAAAATATGTTATAATTTATATTTTCTACTCTTTTAATACTTTTTAATTGTTCAAGGTTAGTAGTCCAATAGTCCAATATTCCATTAGTCCAATATATAATCTTAAAATTTTAAATATTTAAGATTTAGAAGATGATGAAGAAATTTTACGTAGTTAATTAATTGGTTACTAATCAATTTTCTTTTATTCATTATTTTCTCCATTATGCCACTTGTCAAATCTTGACTTGGATTTTGATCGGTAGAAACTCGTATATGAAATTGAATTGGGATGAAAATGGTTATTCTTTGGTGAACGAATACATATATCTGTGGTTGTATGTAGGATAGTAAATGGCTGCTGAATCGGATTTGAAGGATGTACAGTGTAACATGTTAATGTGAGATCTAAATATTTCTAGGGTATTACCTACCCGTTAAAATATTCTCATCATTAATAGTTTGTACAAGAGAACTTTTTATTTATCATTTTTATGAAAATATATGTACATATATATTTTCTTCAAATGAAATCATGGATTTAATGAGTCAATAAAATTTTAATCTTATTTGATTTACCGTTAGAACGAGAATATATAATCTTTAAGACTTTAAAGATTACATAATTGCCATGTAGAACTAAGATAAAGTAGATAGAATGATAGGTAGAACGAAGATTATGCTAGCGGTACAGATTGTGATGTCGAGCTGGTGATGTGGATGTTGCTATCGGTGGTACAAGTGCTGTTGGTGCTGAGGTTGGTGCTGATGCTGATGTAATAAGTATGGCTTGTAAATCACGCATCATTCTTGTCAGGGTTTCTATCCTACCCTCTATCATTTCTATCCACCCACTCATCTGATTCGATAGATCTTGATTATCAATTCGAAGTTCCCTAACTTCTTCTATTATTCCCCTTCGATTGGTATTCGAAAGTAGAGGTTGAATAATTTCTGAAATTGTAGTAATGCGACCTTCGAGACGGAAGATTTTGGCAAGCAGGGTGAAAACAGTGTTGCGCATAGGTTCACCAGTGAGTACATCATTTTCCCCGATGTTATGAGGTAAGTTTGGTTCACGGTAGGGTTCGGCTTCTTCATTTCTCGATCGAGCGAGTAAGTCTCGGACCCACCCCATCTTCACTAGAAAGAAAAATAGCTAAATGGTTGAGGCACTTCTGGTTCATTGACTTTGGAGTCTACTTCAATATACACCTCGAAATCGCTTCCGGAACTAATGGAATCCAAGCTAGATGTAGGATCCATCTTACACAATCAGTTAGAAGATTTTTGATATGAAATGATTTTCGAATATCGAATGATCTTCTAATTATATAGAATATCTATACATAATTTGAAGGATCCCGTGGATTACGGAGGGAATTAAGGAATGTGTCAGACAAAGTTTAATATGATGGGATATGAATTTGTCTGTACACCATCTATGCAATAATTGCAATAAGACGTGTCGAGACTGAAAATGATAAGTAGATATTTTTCGACAAGGAATGATATGCAAAACATTTAACATGTAGACAAGGTCCAAGTCTAGACTCATTAATGTATCCTAACAACTACTAGGTCGAAGTCTAGACTCATTAATGCATCCTAACGACTATCAGTTAGACACACTAATGCAAGTCCTGGTTCGCTAAGACCACCGCTCTGATACCACATGAAGCGAGCCGTCCTAATACATAAGGACGAATACAATAACATATGGTTACATTGCGAGGTATTTGACCTCTATATGATACATTTTACAAACATTGCATTCGTTTTTAAAGATGATAATGCTAAAAACGAACATATATTTCATAGCATTATTCCCCAAGAAAGACAAGCTTTTAGTTGCAATTGTTCTATTTACAAGTGATATTCGTTTAAATATTAAAAGGTGAAGACAAAAGACAGATTCGACGAATTGAAGATGCAAACGACCAAAAAGCTCAAAAGTACAAAATACAATCAAAGAGGTTCCAATTATTGATAAGAAACGTCTCGAAATTACAAGAGTACAAGATTCAAAACGCAAAGTACAAGATATTAAATTGTACGCAAGGACGTTCGAAAATCCGGAACCGGGACCAGAGTCAACTCTCAACGCTCGACGCAACGGACTAAAAATTATAAGTTAACTATGTATATAAATATAATATAATATATAATTAATTCTTAAAATTAATATATATATTATAATATATTTATAAAACGTCGGCAAATTAAAAGACAAACCTTTGTGAGCTGGAATTACGAACTCCGCGAGTTGCGGAGTATGGAGGCCAAAAATGCCGCGACTCGCGGAGCAGCCAAATACGAAAATCCCTATAAAACCCAACGAATTCTGATCATTTTTATCATCCAATATATCAATCTCTCTATCTATATACGTAATATTTATATTTATAATTTATATTTTAATTTTAATTTTAATTTTAATCCTAATAATAAGGGTATGTTAGCGAATGTTGTAAGGGTGTAAGTCGAAATTCTGTCCGTGTAACGCTACGCTATTTTTAATCATTGTAAGTTATGTTCAACCTTTTTAATTTAATGTCTCGTAGCTAAGTTAGTATTATGCTTATTTAAAACGAAGTAATCATGATGTTGGGCTAATTACTAAAATTGGGTAATTGGGCTTTGTACCATAATTGGGGTTTGGACAAAAGAACGACACTTGTGAAAATTAGACTATGGGCTATTAATGAGCTTTATATTTGTTTAACTAAATGATAGTTTGTTACTGTTAATATAAAGATTTATAATTGGACGTACCCATAAATTACCATATACACTCGATCGGACACGATGGGCGGGGTATTTATATGTACGAATAATCGTTCATTTAACCGGACACGGGAATGGATTAATAGCCACTAGAATTATTAAAACAGGGGTGAAATTATGTACACGGACACTTGGCATAATTGTTAACAAAGTATTAAAACCTTGGGTTACACTCAGTCGACATCCTGGTGTAATTATTAAACAAAGTATTAAAATCTTGTTACAGTTTAAGTCCCCAATTAGTTGGAATATTTGACTTCGGGTATAAGGATAATTTGACGAGGATATTCGCACTTTATATTTATGACTGATGGACTGTTATGGACAAAAACCAGACGGACATATTAAATAATCCAGGACAAAGGACAATTAACCCATGGGCATAAAACTAAAATCAACACGTCAAACATCATGATTACGGAAGTTTAAATAAGCATCATTCTTTTATTTCATATTTAATTTCCTTTATTTTATATTTAATTGCACTTCTAATTATCGCATTTTTATTGTTATTTTATTTAATTGCACTTTTAATTATCGTACTTTTTAATTATCGCAAGTTTATTTTATCGCACTTTTATTATTCGCAATTTCATTATCGTTATTTACTTTATGCTTTAAATTAAGTCTTGTATTTATTTATTATTTTACATTTGGTTTTAACTGCGACTAAAGTTTTAAAATCGACAAACCGGTCATTAAACGGTAAAAATCCCCCTTTATAATAATAATATTACTTATATATATATTTGTATTTTTATAAAAGTAAACTAATATAGCGTTAAGCTTTGTTTAAAGATTTTCCTTGTGGAACGAACCGGACTTACTAAAAACTACACTACTGTACGATTAGGTACACTGCCTATAAGTGTTGTAGCAAGGTTTAAGTATATCCATTCTATAAATAAATAAATATCTTGTGTAAAATTGTATCGTATTTAATAGTATTTCCTTGTAAAATATAAAGCTATTTTATATACACCTCGCATAACATCAAGTTATTTTTGGCGCCGCTGCCGGGGAACAATCAAACTTAAAAGCCGGAAGCGCAACGCTAAATAAATAAATAAAAAGATTTTTATTTTTAGTTTACTTTTATTAAAATTCACTTTTGTTAAAATACGTTTTTATTTATTCGAAAACATAAAAAGTAAACAAAAATATAAATATTTTTAAGAATTTGTTAAATATTTAAGTTTTGTAAAGTTTCTTTATTTTTATTTTATAAAAATATAAGTTTTATTCAAATATTTTGTTTTTATTAAAACATTAAAAAAACGTCGAATTAAAAACTGTGCCTGAGTTGAATTTTGGAACCCCGCGACTCGCGGAGTTTGCAGCTTCGAATACCGCAACTCGCGGAGCCGTCTGACACGGGCCACACAGGAACCCTAATCAGCATTAATTAAGGAGTAATTATTAATTATTATTATTATTAACCCTAAATTACTTATTATTATAATTAGTTTTCAGTTTTTTTATTTAATTTATATATTTAGTTAAATTAGTTTAATTAATATAAAATTAATAGTTTAATAAAATAAATAATATAAAAATAATATTTTTATAAAAATTGTACTTTTTACAACTTTTTGTATATTTTTATATTTTGTCCCTTTTTAATTGTTTTAGCGTAATATTTGTATTTTTTTCGCTAGTTTTTAGTTTTAAACTTAGTTTTTGCCATAGTTATATTTTTACTTCTAGATTTTTAGGCTTTGCCGTAAAATTCCTTAAGTGCCTTTTCTTTAGACTAAGATTTAGGTACTTTAGAATTTTGCGACACCTTTTTAAATTTTAGTACCTTTTTAAGTTATTTCCATTTGGAATATAGTTTTACTTGTAAGCTTTAATATTTTTAGACGCCTTTTACCTATGTATCAATTATCATTCCAATTAGTAATCTCAATTTGCGATTATAATTTTAAGTTAGTGATAGTAATAAGGTTGGGTTAGTCGAGTGTTTTTAAGTTCTATAAGTCACTTTTTTTCTTTCTTATTTTTATTTTTCGATCTTTTTCCGACGCACTCTTTTTCTTTCTTATTTCTCGCTATTCTAGTTTTAGGACATAGATTTTTATTCTACTTCTTATCTAAATTTCTTAAAATTACGAAAATTTATTTTAAGTGGTTAAATTGATAGACATCAAAATTTTCTGGTTCGTAGTAATAGTTGGATTTGTACGTGGACCGGGTTATTGGAGCCAAACAGTCCTCAATTATATTGAGACCAAACGAATCATGCCCCTCTGCTGCATCTTTTGGCTATTCGAAACGTGGGCAAAATCAGAAAAGTCTATTAATTGGATAACTTATATAATTTTTCTTTCTTTTTAAAAACTAATAGGATATTCAGTGAATGCACCGAGCAAGACGTTCACCACCTGTAACTAGATCAAGACATTTAGCAAATATTACTGCCGTTGATTTTTCTTTAGAATCGTCATCCAGTCGACCAAGTACTCCAGTTCAAAATTCCGATAATCCATTTTTTGAACCCAACCTCACAATTGAGAATCCGGAAAAATATTCAGGGACGATTCATAGATCCTGAACCATTAAATTTTCCTCCGGAACCACCAATCATTCAAACAGAGATTGTTGAGGAACGAATCATTAAATCAGAATCCTCTAGTGATTCCGATTCAACAAATTCAATTATGGAGAATCTAGAACCTTTAAGTATGGAAGACCGAATGAGAGCTAAACGTACTGGCCAAGGTCACGCAATTACTCATCCTGACATTAATGCACCAGATTATGAAATCAAAGGACAAATTCTACACATGGTGACTAATCAATGCCAATTTAGTGGTGCACCGAAGGAAGATCCAAATGAACATCTTCGTACCTTTAATAGGATCTGCACTCTATTTAAAATAAGAGAAGTTGAGGATGAACAGATATATCTCATGTTATTTCCCTGGACTTTAAAGGGAGTAGCCAAAGATTGGTTGGAATAGTTACCTGAAGGGGCGATTGATACATGGGACGTTTTAGTTGAAAAATTTCTTAAACAATTCTTTCCGGCATCTAAAGCCTTAAGACTTCAAGGAGAAATTGTTACGTTCACACAGAAGCCAAATGAAACTCTATATGAGGCATGGACAAGATTTGGAAAGTTATTAAGAGGATGTCCGCAACATGGTTTAGACACCTGTCAAATAGTACAAATATTCTACCAAGGATGCGACATCACCACAAGAAAAGACATCGATATAGCAGCTGGTGGTTCTATTATGAAGAAAATAGAAACTAATGCTTATAAAATTATTGATAACACTGCTTCCCACTCACATGAGTGGCACCAAGAAAAAGATATCGTTAGGTCATCTAAAGCAGCTAGAGCTGATTCTAGCCATGACTTAGATTCCATTTCCGCAAAGATAGATGCTGTTAAGAGACGAATGGAAAAGATGACTAAGGATATTCACTCAATACGAATTAGTTGTGAGCAGTGTGGAGGACCACATTTGACAAAAGATTGTCTCAGTATTGAACTAACAATGGAACAAAGAGAGAATATTTCATACATAAACCAAAGGCCTGGAAATAATTATCAGAATAATTATCAACCGCCAAGACCGATCTACAATCAAAACCAGAACTATAACCAAAATATTCCATACAACAACCAACAAGGTCCTAGCAATCAACAAGTATCCAATAATACTTACAACCAGCAAAGACCTAATTTTCAAAACAAACCACAACCCGATGATAAAAAGCCGAATTTAGAAGATATGATGACGAAGCTAGTTGAAACTCAAACGCAGTTTTTCACATCTCAGAAACAAACTAATGAACAAAATGCTCAAGCATTTAGAAATCAACAAGCTTCTATTCAAAATCTGGAACAAGAAGTAAGTAACCTAGCAAGGTTAACAGGTGAAAGAAAACCAGGAAGTTTACCTAGTGATACAAATGCTAACCCGCGGAATGAAACAGCTAAAGCCATTACCACAAGAAGTGGTACAACACTTAAACCACCTGAAATACCTGTAACTTCTGATGAAACTATTCCTACTCCACAAGAACTACAACCTGATCAAGATAAGGAAAAAGAACCGGTAGTTGAGAAGGTTAATGAAGATAACATAGTTAAGGCTAAACCTTATGTCAAACCATACCAACCACCACTTCCTTACCCGAGTAAAATGAAGAAAGAGAAACTTGAAGCCGAGCAATCCAAATTCTTGGATATGTTTAAACAGATAAATGTAAATCTTCCTTTCATTGATGTGATTTCAGGAATGCCTAGATATGCTAAATTCTTGAAAGATCTAATCTCAAATAGAAAGAAAATGGAAGAACTCTCGGCTGTTACTATGAATGCTAATTGTTCAGCAGTGCTGTTGAATAAGATACCAGAAAAACTATCTGATCCAGGAAGTTTCACAATTCCATGTTTTCTGGGTAGTCTTAGTTCAATAGAAGTATTGGCAGACTTAAGTGCTAGTATAAATCTAATGCCATATTCACTATACGCTAAACTAGACCTTGGAGAATTGAAACCAACAAGAATAAGCATACAACTAGCCGATCGATCAATAAAATATCCTAGAGGGATAATGGAGAACATGCTAGTTAAAGTTGGTACTTTAGTATTTCCAGTAGATTTTGTTGTTCTGGACATGGAAGAAGATTCTCAAGTTCCTCTCATATTAGGAAGACCATTCTTAAACACGGCTAAAGCAATGATAGACGTGTTCAGTAAGAAATTGACCCTAAGTATAGAGGACGAGAGTGTTACCTTTTCAGTTGATAGAGCCATGCAACAACCGCAATCTGCAGATGATACATGTTATTATATTCAAACTATAGATTCACATGCAGAATTGTTAGAAGAATTTCCAGAATTACAAGGAACGGGAGAATGTTCTTTAGGAGAAGGAACTGAACCAATTGATGAAGCTAAAATATTAGCTACACTAATAGCTAATGGATATGAACCAACAACAGAAGAAATTCAAATGCTAAAAGAAGAAGACAGATATCGATATAAATCATCGATAGAAGAACCTCCGAAATTAGAGTTAAAGCCACTTCCAAACCATTTGGAATACGCTTATTTACATGGTGAATCTGAATTACCTGTAATAATATCGTCTTCTCTTACTGAAAATGAGAAATCACAACTCATTTCTGTGTTGAAAGCTCATAAACCAGCCATTGCATGGAAGATTCATGATATTAAAGGAATAAGTCCTTCGTATTGCACACATAAAATCCTTATGGAAGAAGGTCATAAAACGTATGTGCAACGCCAATGAAGACTAAATCCTAATATGCAATATGTAGTTAAAAAAGAAATTATTAAACTGCTAGACGCAGGTCTAATTTATCCAATCTCTGATAGTCCATGGGTAAGCCCAGTTCAATGCGTGCCTAAGAAGGGTGGCATGACTGTCATTACAAATGAAAAAAATGAGCTTATTCCTACAAGGACTGTAACAGGATGGCGTGTATGTATTGATTATAGAAAATTAAATGACGCCACCAGAAAAGATCACTTTCCCTTACCTTTCATTGATCAAATGTTGGAAAGATTAGCCGAAAATAGTTACTATTGTTTTCTTGATGGATTTTCCGGATATTTTCAAATTCCAATAGCACCCGAAGATCAAGAGAAAACTACGTTCACGTGCCCTTATGGTACTTTTGCTTACAAACGCATGCCATTTGGACTTTGCAATGCCCTTATGGCGATTTTTCACGACATGATAGAAGAATGCATGGAAGTTTTCATGGATGACTTTTCAGTCTTCGGTGATACATTTGAATCATGTCTAGTTAATCTGGAACGAATGCTTATTAGATGCGAACAATCAAATCTAGTACTTAATTGGGAGAAATGCCATTTCATGGTTAAAGAAGGCATCGTTCTTGGTCATAAAATTTCAAAAGAAGGAATTGAAGTGGATAGAGCTAAAGTAGATGTAATTGCTAAACTTCCACATCCCACCAATGTTAGAGGAGTTAGGAGTTTTCTAGAGCATGCCGGTTTTTACCGACGTTTCATTAAAGATTTTTCTAAAATTGCCACTCCTATGAATAAACTCCTAGAAAAGGATGCTCCATTCATCTTTTTAGATGAATGTATCAAATCTTTTAAAATTCTTAAAGAGAAACTCACTAATGCGCTGATCATGATAACACCAAATTGGAATCTACCATTTGAACTAATGTGCGATGCAAGTGATTTTGCAATGGGAGCCGTTTTAGGACAAAGGATTGAAAAACGATTTCAACCTATATATTATGCTAGTAAGACGTTACAAGGAGCACAAACAAATTACACAACTACTGAAAAAGAACTCCTTGCTATTGTCTTTGCTTTTGACAAATTTCGATCATATCTCGTTCTAGCAAAAACGGTGGTCTATACCGACCATTCTGCTCTTAGATACCTATTTTCGAAACAAGATGCTAAACCAAGATTAATCCGCTGGATCTTACTCTTACAAGAATTCAATATTGAAATCCGAGATAAAAGAGGAGCAGAAAATCTCGCCGCTGATCATCTTTCTCGTCTTGAAAATCCTGAGTTAGAAGTTCTAAATGAATCGGCCATACAAGACAACTTTTCTGATGAATATCTATTGAAGATAGATTATAATGAAATCCCATGGTTTGCAGACTATGCAAACTACTTAGTTTGTGGATTCCTTGAAAAAGGATTATCGTACCAAAAATGAAAGAAATTCTTCCGTGATATAAAACACTATTTTTGGGAAGATCCACATCTGTTTAAAAGTTGTCCAGATGGAATAATAAGCCGATGTGTATTCGGAGATGAAGCTAGTAAAATTTTAAACCATTGTCACACAGGACCAACAGGAGGGCTAACGACCGAACTAGCGGATGGGAGGCCTTACCTGGTGAACTGCCTTCCTTACCTTAGGCTTTACGAGGACTCATTTTTTGACTTCTCCTTTTAGGCAGTTCTCTCTCTTTCTCGACTTGCAACTCACTTTTCCCTTCGTAGAGCAGATCATGAATTGAAAAAGTTCTATCTTGGCAAAATGCTAATTTTTTTATAGATTTCCCTTCATTTAGGGCACCAATCCCGACTGATCCCATTGCTATAGTGTAACAAGAGATAGGCGCCTACCTTAAAGTCACCTATCGACACTCAAGCCTGTTCATCCTGCTTTTTCTCCTTTATAAGACTGGAAGAGATAGAAGGCTCTCCTGTCTTTGCCCATTGATAGATATGCCTGAAGTACCGAAACTCTCTCCCTTAGGGCTCTCTTTCCGTAAGCCGGTGAGGAGTGAGGGATCTACTGAGACTAAGCCATCTTCGCTAGCCGATCTGTTAGTTCTATAGGGTATGAAGCTCTTTCCTAGTATTGGGTTCAGGAATTCATGCTCGCAGGTAAAGAGACTAAAGAAACAAGAACAGAAACAGTCTCTTGAAAGAGGGGAGCATTTGCCCACTCTGTGGTACATGAGCTCCTCGTCCAACTTACTGTCTTCCGATTTCATATCAGTTACAAGCTTGTCATTTCAATCACTTGCTACCTTTAAAGGAAAGCAGTTCGCCCATTGAATCAATTAATCTAAGTCCCCTTCCTGTAGAGTGAACGTGAAAGCCGGTCTATAGTCCACCATGCTAATGGAATGTCAGTGACACAAGTAGTAAATTCATTCGTTGACAGGAGCGAGCAGAAAGAGAGAGCGTAAAGAGGGTCAACTCATGAATATTGGCCTGCTTTCCTTTCTCCTGTTGCAGTAGACTACAGTCTTACCACTATAATATAAAATAGGTCCAAAAGCAGGAAGCGCAGTGAGGGATTCTATTGGCCTACAATTTACAAAGATGCACACCTTCGTTGCAAATCCTGTGATGCATGTCAAAGGGCCGGAAAAATAAGTCAATGTGATGAAATGCCACAAAATGTCATACAAGTATGTGAAGTATTTGACATTTGGGGTATTGACTTTATGGGTCCATTTCCAAAATCTCATAATAATCTCTATATTCTCGTTGCCGTTGATTATGTATCTAAATGGGCGGAAGCACAAGCTCTCCCAACTAACGATGCACGAGTTGTAATCAACTTTTTAAAATGTCTTTTTGCAAGGTTTGGAACACCGAAAGCTTTAATAAGTGATCGGGGAACTCATTTCTGTAATAATCAACTTGAAAAAGTTCTTAAAATATATGGAGTAACTCATAAAATCTCCACCGCATATCATCCACAAACAAGTGGACAAGTTGAAAATACCAACCGAGCTTTAAAACGTATTCTAGAGAAAACCGTAGGATCAAATCCGAAGGAATGGTCCATTAAATTTGAGGATGCACTCTGGGCTTTTAGAACAGCCTACAAAACTCCATTTGGAACCACACCTTTTAGACTCATTTACGGAAAAGCATGTCATCTTCCAGTAGAAATTGAACACAAAGCATTTTGGGCTTTGAAGACATGTAATCTTGATTTATATGAAGCTGGACGTCTACGGTTAAGTCAACTAAACGAATTAGAAGAATTAAGACATAAAGCATACGAAAATTCATTAATCTATAAAGAAAGAACGAAGAAATGGCATGATAAAAGAATCAGAAGTTCAAAAGAATTCAAAGAAGGAGACAGAGTTCTTCTTTTCAATTCACGATTCAAGATATTTCCTGGAAAATTGAAATCAAGATGGTCTGGACCATTCATAGTCAAAAGAGTTTTCCCATATGGAACGATAGAATTAATAAATTCAAATGGGATTGAATTTAAAGTTAATGGTCACAGAGTTAAACACTACATAGATAGTCCGATGGAATTCGACAATGAAGTTAATCACAATTTCGATACCACAGCTAACTAAGCGTGGGGAGAATCAAGTCTTTAAAGAATAATATGTATTTCTGTTAGAGTTAGATTGTCTGTTTTCGTGTAGTTCTCGAAAATGGAACCCGAATGGTCTTTCCCTAGCAGACCCTAAAGAACTAGTCTTCTCCCCCCATTCTGAATTTTTATTTTTTTTAGGTTTTTACGAAATGAAGACTGCCTGTGAACTAAACCATGGTCTAATGCTACACGCTTTGATTACTAAACGTAATAATGACACACTACCGAGTGAAATAGTATCAGTAATCAGAGAAAGATTGGACGGAGTAAGAAAAGAATCCAGATGCGAAGATAATAAGTTACAATTTGGTAAAGAAAAATCAAAATCCGCAGCGAAAAGAAGAGCACGACACCTAGAAAGATGTCACAAATGCGGAAAATGGTCACATGGAGGTAAATGTTCAAATAATCAAACCTATTCAAATACCGAATTTGTTACTTTATGCAGAGACGGACCGTTCATATGTTTAGAAGAAAAAACACTGAATGCTCGAGGTTACGCCTATGTAGCTATGGAAAACCAATTAAACTGACTATCTTATGAATGGGATAGATCATATAACTAAGAATACTATCTCACAGGTAAGTCTGTACAGTTTTTATTTTTATTTTTAACCTTTTGATAATAAACGCTAATTTGTTCGCTATAAAGTATTAAATTGGTATTGAATAAAATTAGGTTTGGCGATCGAAATTATTGATATCATTCAAAAATTTATTACATCACTGCGAAATTTAACGTTTATTCTTAAGGTATAAATATCTTTAATCAATCAACCCAAAATATTTCAAAAAAATTCGTCATGAGTTAAATTAGGTCTTGGAACCGAAATTACTTTACCGAAAAGAGGGGCGCATATTTTTGATAATATTTGATTGATTAAAGTGGGATAAAAGCCAAAAAGATTTTTAATTTTATTTTTACCATGTTTTTAAAATTAATATATAAATCTTAAATTAATATTGTAAACTTTGTAAAATCAATATATTTAAAATTGTAAATATTTGAAAAATTAATATAAGTTTGGTGTGAATTTATAATATGAATTTTTAAATTAAGTTTGGTGTGAATTTTTAATTTTTAAAATATGAATTTTATTTTTATGCATTTTAAATTGTAAGTTTGGTGTGAATTTTTAATATTAATTTTGAATTTTATATTTAAGTTGTGTGAATTTAAAAACAAAAATTTACTTTATTTCGTTAAGTTAAAAATATGCTTTTTAAAATTCGTCGTAAGTTGAAGACTAGGTCTTTGAACCGAAATTGCTTTACTCGAGGGAGGGACGAGAACTTTTATTATCATTATTTTTAATCTTATTGAATTAAAGTATGCCAAAAACATTAAAAAAAAAAACCCAAAAATCTTAGCTTTTAAAACAATCGCTACAAAAAGACAAATTTTAAAATTTTGTGGAAGGACGGACTAGGACATCGATCCGAAACGACCTCGTCCTAAATAACAAGGGAAACAAAATTTTAAAATTAATTACTTAATTGTTTTAATTAGTATAAGATATATATAAAAAAAATAAAAAAAATACAAACTCCGCGACTCACGGAGTTTGAAGGGTCAAACACCGCGACTCGCGGAGGGACCAAAATCCAGAAAAAATAAAAACGTAATCAGCTCAGTCCACACACCAGAACACAAACATAAACTGTGAAATAAACCCGAAAAAACACTCCCAAATTCACAATTTTTGACCGTTAATCATCAAATCTTTTACTAAAATCATGTTGAGAAGGATGCTATCAAGGAATTACTCAAGAAAAACGGTAAATTTCTACACCTAAACACCATTTAATCCGAAAATTGGTGTTCTTGAGCAATTTTATACCCAATTTGATTTTGATGCTTTTTAGTGTAATTATGCTTAAATTGTTTATGTATTATGCTTGTATAACCTAGATTGGTGCTATTTAACATGATTAGAAGCCTTAAACTTCAAATTTTGAGTAATCTAGGGTTTGTGTTCTTGAGCAAATTTGGGGCTTTTTGATATAAACAGGTTATGGCCGATTTTTTTCATGAATTGTTGCTAAATTAAGTAGTGTAACATGTTTAGGTAGTTAAATGATCCAAACTTTGAGCCTAAACATGATTTTGAGAATTAAAGTGGACCTTTTCAAGTCTAAAATTCATGAACTTGATTTTTGAGAGATAATGCCATTTGAAACTTGTTTAATTGCTAGTAATGATTATTTTGACATGTTATTTGAGTTGAATGCTTATGAACTTGGCGAACATTTTCGTATATGCTTATTTGAAAAAGTGTAGATTTGATGAAAATATGAAAATGAGCTTAAGTTTGATATAAATTGATCATGTCATTGTAATTATTTTGATTGATGATTTTGCTGACACTAATGCATATTTGGATGCACAAAAATTGTGTTTGATGTGTTTTGCAGACTGAAAGGGGGTGAATCTTCATCCCAAGCTCGCAATGCTCCTACTGAGAATGCGAAACAACAGGAGGTGGATAACTACTACAAACAAGAAATACCTCATCCAGTCATGACATTTTCTGATATGCACTTGGAAGATTTGCACCCGAACCTGAGATTTGACAGACTTTGGATAGATTATCCAAAATACCAAAGGGGTTTGCATACTCTTCATTCTAAAGCTGTTGAGGTACCTAGGGTCATAGAATGGGGACCATTAGAAGCTGTAGAATTGGCCGGGCCAATAAGGGAATTACTTGCACAGAGGTATGGTAATTCTACTTTTAACGATTGGGTACGGTTATTCAACATGCGTAGACCTGTATATAAAGTATGGTGTGAAGAATTGTTGTGTAGTATAGAATTAAATGATCGGGTAGCTAGTTTAACCGATCGATCTTTTATTAGATTTTTGTTAAGAGGTTCGATGCGCCACATGTCTTTACTAGACATGGCTCAGGCTTTACGTATATATACGCCTGAGGAGTTAGCATCTGCCGATTGTAGAGGGTTAATATTGAACGGTAGGAAGATAGACGAAAATTTTGATACGCATGGTGTATGGAGTCAAATGACTAGCCATCACCGATTTAAAGGGGGAAATTACTCTTATTTGGATATAGATAGAGCTGAATTAAGAGTAATTCATAGGTTTTTAGCCAATTCGATTACACAACGAGGTAAGAACAAGGAAAAGGTAAATGAACAGGATTTGTTTTACCACATGTGTATTCGAGACCCACAAAGCACTGTAAGTATACCTTATTGTGTGGGTTATTATTTATCAGCTATGGTTAGGGGGATGAGACCGCATAGCATAATAAGAGATGGTATATTTATTACTTTGATTGCTGAATATCTCGGTGTGGATATAAGTCAGGGGGGATTACTAATCGAAGAACCAGAACCCCGAGATACAATAGGTTTAAATGTATACCATGGTGCGAAAGTGTTGAAGAGGCGAAATAACGCCGCAGTACGATATAATGGTAGACATCCACAGGTTGAGAGAAACCAACAGCAAGGTAATGTAAGAGGGGGAAATGAAATGACAGAAATGCAAAGGTTTATAGCTTCACAAGAGTATGAAAATGCTAGACATAGAGCATTTGAAGATTGGCAAGTTCATCAAAACCAAATCATAGCTTATTGCCAACATATAGGTATAAACTATATTCCTACTCCATCGCCCATATTCCCTCCCTGGTCTATAGAGATCCAACATCCGTATCCTACGTATAACCCAGCCGAAGCATTTTATAACACCTATGGTTATGCATGGAACCCCTACTAGTATCAGTATCATCCCTAGTCTACTTAGTTTTATTTATTTTATAATTTGTAATGTTGATACATTTAATACTTATGTTAATATTGTAATAGTTTTTATAATTTTCTAACTTTTATTATTAGATTTTAATAATGTTTGAATGTGGGGTAATATACCAAACTTCAAAAATATGTATATATGTTTGCAGTTTATCTTATGTACACAACAGGGTAAAACAACGCATTTACAAAGACTGGCATTAAGTTCAGCGAAAGCAACTAATTTTGACGACAAGATGCAAAATAAATGTGATATAACAACAAGACGGAATGCACAAATGATGTGCACCATTTATCATTCAACACAAACAAAAATATGTTTGGAAACTTTGGTAAAATTTAATCATTTCTACGCTAATCACCCTCAATAATTTAAATTGTTACTGATTTCTTTCAAATGAGGGCATTGCAAGATCTTAAGTGTGGGAAGGGGTTAAATTCTTTCGGATTTTAAAATTTTTACTTTAAACACTTGGTTACCATTAAAAATACTAGTAAAGCAGTAGTTGTATTAGAATCTAGTGCTCTCTGATAATAAAGAACAACCCTAGTCTTATATACTGACTACCCAATTCTAGTAAAATTTTTCAAAATTTTCAATTAAATGAACTCAAAATCATGTTTATACATATTTATGAATGATAAAACTAGGTTTTAACACCAAAATTATTGTTACCTCGGAAAGGACATAAATTGAGAAACAAACCAAAATGTTAAAATTCATTTAAAATGGAATAGAGGGCAATAAAAAAGAAAATAAAAGCCAAGTATGGGAAAATTTACCAAGATATTTTAAACATATGTCACATATTTCTGTAACAAATAACTGAAAATACTTTTGCTTTGGACTAAACTAAACTGTTTTACTTGATGAAAGAAAAGAAGAGATGGATCTACACGATGAATCAATTCCATCATTCTTGTCAGGGTTTCTATCCTACCCTCTATCATTTCTATCCACCCACTCATCTGATTCGATAGATCTTGATTATCAATTCGAAGTTCCCTAACTTCTTCTATTATTCCCCTTCGATTGGTATTCGGAAGTAGAGGTTGAATAATTTCTGAAATTGTAGTAATGCGACCTTCGAGATGGAAGATTTTGGCAAGCAGGGTGAAAACAGTGTTGCGCATAGGTTCACCGGTGAGTACATCATTTTCCCCGATGTTAGGTGGTAAGTTTGGTTCACGGTAGGGTTCGGCTTCTTCTTTTCTCCATCGAGCGAGTAAGTCTCGGACCCACCCCCATCTTCACTAGAAAGAAAAATAGCTAAATGGTTGAGGCACTTCTGGTTCATTGACTTTGGAGTCTACTTCAATATACACCTCGAAATCGCTTCCGGAACTAATGGAATCCAAGCTAGATGTAGGATCCATCTTACACAATCAGTTAGAAGATTTTTGATATGAAATGATTTTCGAATATCGGATGATCTTCTAATTATATAGAATATCTATACATAATTTGAAGGATCCCGTGGATTACGGAGGGAATTAAGGAATGTGTCAGACAAAGTTTAATATGATGGGATATGAATTTGTCTGTACACCATCTATGCAATAGTTGCAATAAGACGTGTCGAGACTGAAAATGATAAGTAGATATTTTTCAACAAGGAATGATATGCAAAACATTTAACATGTAGACAAGGTCTAAGTCTAGACTCATTAATGCAACCTAACGACTATCAGTTAGACACACTAATGCAAGTCCTGGTTCGCTAAGACCACCGCTCTGATACCACATGAAGCGAGCCGTCCTAATCCATAAGGACGAATACAATAGCATATGGTTACATTGCGAGGTATTTGACCTCTATATGATACATTTTACAAACATTGCATTCGTTTTTAAAGATGATAATGCTAAAAACGAACATATATTTCATAGCATTATTCCCCAAGAAAGACAAGCTTTTAGTTGCAATTGTTCTATTTACAAGTGATATTCGTTTAAATATTAAAAGGTGAAGACAAAAGACAGATTCGACGAATTGAAGATGCAAACGACCAAAAAGCTCAAAAGTACAAAATACAATCAAAGAAGTTCCAATTATTGATAAGAAACGTCTCAAAATTACAATAGTACAAGATTCAAAACGCAAAGTACAAGATATTAAATTGTACGCAAGGACGTTCGAAAATCCGGAACCGGGACCAGAGTCAACTCTCAACGCTCGACGCAACGGACTAAAAATTACAAATTAACTATGTATATAAATATAATATAATATATAATTAATTCTTAAAATTAATATATATATATATATATATATATATTATAATATATTTATAAAACGTCGGCAAATTAAAAGACAAACCTTTGTGAGCTGGAATTACGAACTCCGCGAGTTGCGGAGTATGGAGGCCAAAAATGCCGCAACTCGTGGAGCAGCCAAATACGAAAATCCCTATAAAACCCAACGAATTCTGATCATTTTTATCATCCAATATATCAATCTCTCTATCTATATACGTAATATTTATATTTATAATTTATATTTTAATTTTAATTTTAATTTTAATCCTAATAATAAGGGTATGTTAGCGAATGTTGTAAGGGTGTAAGTCGAAATTCTGTCCGTGTAACGCTACGCTATTTTTAATCATTGTAAGTTATGTTCAACCTTTTTAATTTAATGTCTCGTAGCTAAGTTAGTATTATGCTTATTTAAAACGAAGTAATCATGATGTTGGGCTAATTACTAAAATTGGGTAATTGGGCTTTGTACCATAATTGGGGTTTGGACAAAAGAACGACAATTGTGGAAATTAGACTATGGGCTATTAATGGGCTTTATATTTGTTTAACTAAATGATAGTTTGTTAATGTTAATATAAAGATTTATAATTGGACGTACCCATAAATTACCATATACACTCGATCGGACACGATGGACGGGGTATTTATATGTACGAATAATCGTTCATTTAACTGGACACGGGAATGGATTAATAGCCACTAGAATTATTAAAACAGGGGTGAAATTATGTACAAGGACACTTGGCATAATTGTTAACAAAGTATTAAAACCTTGGGTTACACTCAGTCGACATCCTGGTGTAATTATTAAACAAAGTATTAAAATCTTGTTACAGTTTAAGTCCCCAATTAGTTGGAATATTTGACTTCGGGTATAAGGATAATTTGACGAGGATACTCGCACTTTATATTTATGACTGATGGACTGTTATGGACAAAAACCAGACGGACATATTAAATAATCCAGGACAAAGGACAATTAACCCATGGGCATAAAACTAAAATCAACACGTCAAACATCATGATTACGAAAGTTTAAATAAGCATAATTCTTTTATTTCATATTTAATTTCCTTTATTTTATATTTAATTGCACTTCTAATTATCGCATTTTTATTGTTATTGTATTTAATTGCACTTTTAATTATCGTACTTTTTAATTATCGCAAGTTTATTTTATCGCACTTTTATTATTCGCAATTTAATTATCGTTATTTACTTTATGCTTTAAATTAAGTCTTGTATTTATTTATTATTTTACATTTGGTTTTAACTGCGACTAAAGTTTTAAAATCGACAAACCGGTCATTAAACGGTAAAAATCCCCCTTTATAATAATAATATTACTTATATATATATTTGTATTTTTATAAAAGTAAACTAATATAGCGTTAAGCTTTGTTTAAAGATTTTCCCTGTGGAACGAACCGGACTTACTAAAAACTACACTACTGTACGATTATGTACACTGCCTATAAGTGTTGTAGCAAGGTTTAAGTATATCCATTCTATAAATAAATAAATATTTTGTGTAAAATTGTATCATATTTAATAGTATTTCCTTGTAAAATATAAAGCTATTTTATATACACCTCGCATAACATCAAGTTATTTTTGGCGCCGCTGCCGGGGAACAATCAAACTTAAAAGCCGGAAGCGCAACGCTAAATAAATAAAAAAAAGGATTTTTATTTTTAGTTTACTTTTATTAAAATTCACTTTTGTTAAAATACGTTTTTATTTATTCGAAAACATAAAAAGTAAACAAAAATATAAATATTTTTAAGAATTTGTTAAATATTTAAGTTTTGTAAAGTTTCTTTATTTTTATTTTATAAAAATATAAGTTTTATTTAAATATTTTGTTTTTATTAAAACATAAAAAAAAACGTCGAATTAAAAACTGTGCCTGAGTTGAATTTTGGAACCCCGCGACTCGCGGAGTTTGCAGCTTCGAATACCGCAACTCGCAAATTGACAGGCATGCATACCATTTCATAATATCCAACCTATAAATGACCTAATTTGCCATTTACTTAATAATAATCTCTATTGAACTCAACGACTTGAATGCAACGTCTTTTGAAATATGCCATGAATGACTCCAAGTAATATCTTTAAAATGAGCAAATGCACAGCGGAAGATTTCTTTCAAACCTGAGAATAAACATGCTTAAAAGTGTCAACCAAAAGGTTGGTGAGTTCATTAGTTTATCATCAATAATCATTTCCATCATTTTAATAGACCACAAGATTTCATATATTTAATTGTACACATAACCCGAGTACAAAAATAATACGGGTAACCCGCGAATTAAAAATCATTCATATGGTGAATACCTGGTAACCGACATTAACAAAAATGCATCTAGAATATCCCCATCATTCCGGGACTCTCATCGGATATGATAAATTGAAGTACTAAAGCATCAGTAACCCGGATGGGGTTTGTTAGGCCCAATAGATCTATCTTTAGGATTCACGTCAATTAGGGTGTCTGTTCCCTAATTCTTAGATTACCAGACTAAAAAGGGGCATATTCGGTTTAATAATCCAGCCATAGAATGTAGTTTCGATTACTTGTGTCTATTTCGTAAAACATTTATAAAAGCAGCGCATGTATTCTCAGTCCCAAAAATATATATTGCAAAAGCATTTAAAAAGGGAGCAAATAAAACTCACAATACGATATTTTGTAGTAAAAATATGCATACGATTGAACTGGACAATGCAAGGTTAGCCTCGGATTCATGAACCTCAAAGAAGTAGTCCTTTTTTATAAAAAAAATGCCCAAGTCCAGATTTGAACCCGCGACCTCCCACTAACTCGCTAACATTCTTAACCATCCCTCTGTCATTTACCATCTTATCTAACTCGCCATTTTTAATCACCAAATACCATCGAGTATTAATCAGCAGCCTAAATATTGTTTTCTCATACAGAGTAATTGTTGTAATTGATGGTTGATTCACAATATTAGCCCAAAAAAAAATTCGGCCCAACTGGCCCTAACTAATCCAATAGCCCGTGAATTTGAGAATAGTTTGAGTGAGTTCTGGTGTTTGGTTTTAATCGAATGAAATTAGAAGAAAACACATAGCAGATCAGTCTGTTCGATCATAGATCATCATCGTCATCATCTTTATATCATCATCCAGAAAACGTATTCCTGATCAGAACTCGAGACTTCGTACAATATCGGGTTGGTTTAACAGCCATTCAGGGGAGGATTAGATCGTGATCTTCGTTCTTCATAAATTCAATGCGATTTGGTCTCCGGATTGATTGACAATGAATTGATGAAAAGTAAAATTGTAGATTTGTCCTAATTCTAATCGTGATCGTGTCTATGACTTTTCAATTCCAAACACGAAGAATTGAATCCGAATTCGGAGGTCAAGGTTTGCTAGCAAAAAGTCAAACGAATTTTGATTCTTAAAATTCGAAGGATATACGATGTTTCAGGTTATGATTCTTCTTATCAAGTATTCTATATATAATATGGAACATTTTTCTTGTGTAGATCGATGCTAGAAGATAATTAAAATGAAAAATCAATTTTTAACCTCATGAATGCAATCATCGAATTTTGATTGTTGTTCTATAAATTCATGAGGTTTTGATGATTGATTCATCATGAGATCACCTAACCGTTACCACTGTATGCATTTACAATAAATTTCAAGCTCAAATTCATTTATTTTAAAACTCAGAAAAATTAAGGTTGAGTATTTGATAAACAATTCTAGTGATGGTGATCGAAGAATAGAGAAACAGTCGTAGTAGCATAGCAGATGGTGATTGTTGGGTGTTGGTTTGTGATCTTGCTTGAATAGAAATTAAAGAAATAGTACGCGGCAGTAGCAACTTACAGTTCAAGCATGGTGACGGTTTGGGTCTGCTCAAAACAGGAATGGAATAGTTTAGTAGCAGCAGTCGACTAGTATGTTGCAGGTTTGATGAGGGTTTAGACTGAACAGAAAAGAATAGAACAGAAGTGTTTTGTAGCAACAATAGCTGCGGTAGGGTAGTTCTTGGGTTGTTTAGTGGTGATGATCTGAAGTACGTATAGCAGTAACAAATAAGGTGGTTTTGTTGTTGTAGGATTGTAATTGTGGTGGTGGTGAGGTGGTAGTTTGAAAATAGTAGTATTCAACAGATTGTTTTCATGGTGTTTTATTGGGGATTGATGATGGCAGTTTGTGTTGATCATCGTGAATAATCAAAAGCACTTGTTTAATTCAATGGTGGCGAGTGGTGATTGTTATAGGTTTGTAAAACAGTAACCGATTACAGTTGGAGTCTGAAGGAGAAGGGAGATGATCGAAGGTTACCATAATTAGAGGGATAGATAGTAAAAAGGAGAATCAGCTCCATTTATCTCAACATCCAGCGGAGTTTTAAGGACATCTTTTTCACGATTGTGGAGTTTACTTTTCCAGCTCATCTTTTGGTTTGTCGACAATAAATCACGAGAAAGAAAAATGGAAAGTTGATGGTGATATGTAACCAATTTTCGTGTGATATCTGTATTTACATATCTTCACTTAATATTTAATTAATAATAGAAGTTTAAGAACAGTTTAGGTGCATGTATATGTTTTGATATATGCATATATGTATATATAAATTTGAGATTGTGAGGTTCTTGAAGGGAAAAGAATTAATATAATCATATGTGCTTTATGTGTGTTTGTCGAGCACTAGTAGTAAAAGAAGCAAGTTGCAGTTTTCTTTTTAATAGTAGATGAAGGAAAAATATATATGATTGTAATTGGTTATACAAAGTAGAAAGCAAAAGTCAACAGGAGTAATATTTGGACGTTTTTGATCAAGGATTACGGTGATGAGTCATGGTGGTTATAAGTAACTAAAGTGAAAAAGAAAGTGGAAAGCATTACGAATGGGATTATGTGGTGTAAAGTTTTGAGATATTGTCGTTTACGTTAGATGTTAACATGCATACACGGGTTATAATTCTTAATACTATACAATATCATCCGCATATATATAAGTTTAGATGTTTATAATTAATAAAGTACTTACATGATTTGGATAAAAGTTAATACCTTTTACTATAATAGATACCTTGGTTTGATTAAAGTAAGTAGTAAGGAGTATTAATTAATTGAGGGCGATAACTTGTTTACTATCAAAATTAGTGGTACATCAACAAAATTTTAATTAAGATGTAATTGATTACTTCTTAACTAATTTATTAAGCGTTTAAAATGAATTCTTTAACATTTACGTATTTAAAATTATTATATACATATATATTTATCTACGTATCTATTTACAAATAATTGTTCGTAAATCGTCAAAATTAGTCGAAGGGTAATTGAATATATGAAAGCAGTTCAAAATTTTTGAGACTCAACCTAACAGACTTTGCTTATCGTGTCAAAAATATTAAATCGTATCGAGAGTTTGATTTAAAATTAGTCAAAATTTCCCAGGTCGTCACAGCGCTCACCTGGTGGAACAACTATGCTCAATCCCTGGGTCAAGATCAAGCTTATGCTCTACCTTGGGAAACTCTAAAGCAAAGAATGATAGAGGAGTATTGTTCAAGAAATGAGATTAAGAAAATGGAACGCGAGTTCCGAGAGCTGAAGTTAGTAGGCAACGATTCTCACAAGAGGTTCTTTGAGCTGGCATTAATGTGTCCTGAAATGGTTACTCCTGAAAGGCGTATGGTGGAGCTGTACATCGAAGGTCTAAGTGAGAATATTCAAGGCGGAGTCACTATTTCTAAACCCGCAAACTTGCAAGAAGCTATTGACATGGCTAGTTTGCTATTGGATCAGATTTTCCAGAGAGGGAAGGGCACTACAGTGAATGAGAATAAGTCCAACGATGGTAAGAGGAAGTGGAACGGTGGTCAGGATAAGAATTTTAATCAGCAGTCATTCAAGAAGCAAGATTCTTACCGCAACGACACTGGGGTCACAGGAACTAACTCCGGGTATAAGGGCAAAAAGCCACAATGTCAGAAGTGTGGCAAGCATCACAATGGAAACTATTCTGTTCTAAATTGTGACCGTTGTAAGAATTTTGGCCATTTGGCGAAAGATTGCAAGGTTAATCTCAACGGCAACACCAACAACAACAACACTGCAAGCAATCCGAACAATGCTAATAATGGTAAGAACTGTTATGTGAAATGTCCCGTTCATATTGATTATAAACATTCCATATTAATTGATTTCGTTGCGAGGTTTTGACCTCTATATGAGACGTTTTTCAAAGACTGCATTCATTTTTAAAACAACCATAACCTTTATTTTATCAATAAAGGTTTTAAAAAAACAATACGTAGATTATCAAATAATGATAATCTAAAATATACTGTTTACACATGACCATTTCATAATGGCTTACAATAGAAATATATTACATCGACATATGTTTCTTGAATGCAGTTTTTACACAAAATCATACAAACATGGACTCCAAATCTTGTCCTTATTTTAGTATGCAACAGCGGAAGCTCTTAGTATTCACCTGAGAATAAACATGCTTTAAACGTCAACAAAAATGTTAGTGAGTTATAGGTTTAACCTATATATATCAAATCGTAACAATAGACCACAAGATTTCATATTTCAATACACATCCCATACATAGAGATAAAAATCATTCATATGGTGAACACCTGGTAACCGACATTAACAAGATGCATATATAAGAATATCCCCATCATTCCGGGACACCCTTCGGATATGATATAAATTTCGAAGTACTAAAGCATCCGGTACTTTGGATGGGGTTTGTTAGGCCCAATAGATCTATCTTTAGGATTCGCGTCAATTAGGGTGTCTGTTCCCTAATTCTTAGATTACCAGACTTAATAAAAAGGGGCATATTTGATTTCGATAATTCAACCATAGAATGTAGTTTCACGTACTTGTGTCTATTTTGTAAATCATTTATAAAACTTGCATGTATTCTCATCCCAAAAATATTAGATTTTTAAAAGTGGGACTATAACTCACTTTCACAGATATTTCCTTCCTCGGAAATAAGACTTGGCCACGGATCGATTCACGAACCTATACAAATATGTACATATATATCAAAGTATGATCAAAATATAATTACAACCATTTTTATTATGTTTTAAAGATTTGAGTGTATTAAGTCAGTTGTCCTCGTTAATAACCTACAACTAGTTGTCCACAGTTAGATGTACAGAAATAAATTGATATATATATTATCTTAAATCAATCCACGACCCAGTGTATACACGTCTCAGGCTAGATCACAACTCAAAGTATATATATTTTTGGAATCAACCTCAACCCTGTATAGCTAACTCCAACATTACTTCATATAGAGTGTCTATGGTTGTTCCAAATAATATATATACATGGGTCGATATGATATGTCAAAACATTTACATACGTGTCTATGGTATCCCAAGATTACATAATATATTAGAATACATGTATAATACAATATAAGTTAGCTAGGATATGATTTTCATAGATTTGTTAAACATTTCCCGTAGCTAAAAAGATCAAAAATATCCAATCTTGTTTTACCCATAACTTCTTCATTTTAAATTCGTTTTGAGTGAATCAAATTGCTATGGTTTCATATTGAACTCTAATTAAGAATCCAAACAGAAAAAGTATAGGTTTATAGTCAGAAATTTAAGTTACATGTCAATTACTAAAGAGGTAGTCATTTCCGTTGAAAAAACGACATCTTGATGACCATTTTGAAAAACATACTTTCACTTTGAGTTTAACCAAGATTTTTGGATATAGTTTCATGTTCATATGAAAAATCATTTTCCCAGAAGAAAGCCTTTTAAATCAAAGTTTATCATAGTTTTTAATTATCCAAACCAAAACAGCCCTCGGTTTCACTACGACGGCGTATATCCGATTTTATGGTGTTCATCGTGTTTCCTGGTTTTAAATCATTAAGTTATCATATCATAAAGATATATAACATGTGTTTAGTTGATTTTAAAAGTCAATTTAGAAGGATTAACTTTTGTTTGCGAACAAGTTTAGAATTAACTAAACTATGTTCTAGTGATTACAAGTTTAAACCTTCGAATAAGATAGCTTTATATGTATGAATCGAATGATGTAATGAACATCATTAATACCTCAAGTTTTCTGGATAAAACTACTGGAAATGAGAAAAATAGATCTAGCTTCAAAGGATCCTTGGATGGCTTGAAAGTTCTTGAAGCAGAATCATGACACGAAAACAGTTCAAGTAAGATTTTCACTCGAAATAAGATTGTTATAGTTGTAGAAATTGAATCAAAGTTTGAATATGAATATTATCTTGAATTAGAAAGATAACCTATTGTAAATAACAAAGGTTCCTTGATCTTAGATGATTACTTTGAATGGATTAGAAAGCTTGGAAGTAGACTTGCAAACTTGGAAGTATTCTTGATTTTTATGAAACTATACTTATGAAATTTATGAAGAACACTTAGAACTTGAAGATGGAACTTGAGAGAGATTAATTAGATGAAGAAAATTGAAGAATGAAAGTGTTTGTAGGTGTTTTTGGTCGTTGGTATATGGATTAGATATAAAGGATATGTAATTTTGTTTTCATGTAAATAAGTCATGAATGATTACTAATATTTTTGTAATTTTATGAGATATTTCATGCTAGTTGCCAAATGATGGTTCCCACATGTGTTAGGTGACTCACATGGGCTGCTAAGAGCTGATAATTGGAGTGTATATACTAATAGTACATACATCTAAAAGCTGTGTATTGTACGAGTACGAATACGGGTGCATACGAGTAGAATTGTTGATGAAACTGAACGAGGATGTAATTGTAAGCATTTTTGTTAAGTATATGTACTTTGATATGTGTCTTAAAGTCTTTCAAAAGTGTAAGAATACATATCAAAACACAACATGTATATACATTCTAATGGAGTCGTTAAGTCTTCGTTAGTCGTTACATGTAAGTGTTGTTTTGAAACCTTTTAGTTAACGATCTCAATTAATGTTGTTAACCCAATGTTTATTATATCAAATGAGATGTTAAATTATTATATTATCATGATATTATGATGTATGAATATCTCTTAATATGATATATACATTAAAATATCGTTACAACGATAATCGTTACATATAAGTCTCGTTTCGTAATTCTTGAATTAGTAGTCTTGTTTTTACATATGTAGTTCATTGTTAACACACTTAATGATATATTTAAATATCATTTTATCATGTTAAATATAGTGTATCAATATCTTAATATGATACATATATATTTAGTAGACGTTATCATAACGATAATCGTTATATATATCATTTCGAGTTTCTTAACTTAGTAATCTCATTTCTTATGTATATCACACATTGTTAATATACTTAGTGAGATACTTACTCATCATAATCTCATGTCAGCCATATATATATGTCTATATATACCACAAAATGTAGTTTTTACAATTTTGTAACGTTCGTGAATCGCCGGTCAACTTGGGTGATCAATTGTCTATATGAAACTTATTTCATTTAATCAAGTCTTAACAAGTTTGATTGCTTAACACGTTGGAAACATTTAGTCATGTAAATATCAATCTTAATTAATATATATAAACATGGAAAAGTTCGGGTCACTACATTATGGTTGTGGACAGCCTGGTCATTTCAAGAGGGACTATCCTAAGAACAACAACAATGGGAATGCTCGAGGCAGGGTGTTCAACATCAATTCTGCGGAAGCTCGTGATTATCCGAAGCTAGTCACGGGTACGTTTTCACTCGATGATCAACCTGTTTATGTTTTGTTTGATATCGGTGCTGATAGAAGTTTTATATCTAAGGATTTTTGTCACAATGTTAAGAATCCTGTTTCTCCCTTAGATAACGTGTATTCCATAGAACTAGGGAATGGTAACTTGATGAGAGCTGATAAGATTTATCGTAATTGTACCTTGATGTTAGAAAGTAAGCCTTTTAACATCGATGTGATACCTTTTAAACTGGGAAGCTTTGACCTAGTGGTTGGAATGGACTGGTTAGCTGATAACAAAGCCGAGGTGGTCTGTGAACTAAAGGCTATTCGTATTCCTATTACTGACGGTGAGCCTATGATGATTTATGGTGAAAAGAATGGCTTACAATTACATCTCATTAACTGCTTGAAAGTTCAAAAGTATGTGAGAAAGGGATGTATTGCGTTTATGGCTCACGTAAGCCAGATTGTACCTGAAGAAAGGAGACCTGAAGACGTTCCTGTAGTTAAGGAATTTCGTGAAGTTTTTCCAGAGGAATTACCGGGTCTTCCACCGCCTCGAGAAGTTGAGTTTCAGATAGACTTAGTTCCAGGAGCGACACCGGTGGCTCGCGCACCATACATACTTGCACCCCCAGAGCTTCAAGAGTTATCTAGTCAATTGCAAGAGTTGTTAGACAAGGGATTTATTCGACTGAGTTCTTCACCTTGGGGAGCTCCAGTCTTGTTTGTTAAAAAGAAAGATGGGTTGATGAGACTGTGTATCGACTACAGAGAATTGAAAAAGTTGACAATCAAGAATCAGTATTCGCTACCGAGGATTGATAACTTATTTGATCAGCTACAGGGATCGAGTTGTTATTCGAAGATTGATTTGAGATCCGGGCATCACCAATTGAGAGTCAAAGAAGCCGATGTTCCGAAGACAGTGTTTAGAACACGTTATGGACATTATGAGTTTACAGTGATGCCGTTTGGTTTGACGAATGCACCAGCAGTGTTCATGGACCTCATGAACCATGTGTGTAATCCATACCTAGACAAATTTGTCATTGTGTTTATTGATGATAAATTGGTGTACTCTAAGAACAAGGAAGAGCACGAACAGCATCTACGTTCGATACTGACTATGCTTAGAAAAGAGCAGTTGTATGCAAAATTCTCTAAGTGTGACTTTTGGTTACCAGAGGTACAATTTCTTGGCCATGTTGTATGGGACAATGGAATACAGGTCGATCCAGCAAAGATTGAATCGGTTAAGAATTGGGAAACTCCAAAGACGCCAACTCAGATCCGGCAATTTTTAAGTCTAGCTGGTTACTACCGGAGATTCATCGAAGGATTCTCTAAGATCGCCTGACCATTGACCGCGTTGACTCATAAGGGCAAGAAGTATGAGTGGTGAGAAATGCAAGAGTCCGCATTTCAGTTGTTGAAAGAGAAGTTAACAACTGCACCAGTATTGTCTCTACCCGAGGGAAGTGAAGATTTTATTGTTTATTGTGATGCCTCACGTCAAGGAATGGGTAGCGTGATTATGCAACGAAATAAAGTTATTGCTTATGGATCGCGACAGTTAAAGATTCACGAGCAGAACTACACTACGCACGACCTTGAATTAGGAGCTGTTGTCTTTGCACTTAAAATGTGGAGACACTACCTTTATGGAACCAAGTTTACTATCTTCACTGACCATAAGAGTGTACAGCACATATTCGATCAGAAACAGCTCAACATGAGACAACGACGTTGGATGGAACTACTTAACGATTATAACTGCGAACTTCAATACCATCCGAGCAAGGCAAATGTTGTGGCAGATGCTTTAAGTAGAAAAGAGCGAGAGAGGCCTCTTAGGGTTAAAGCTCTTAACATAGCTGTCCGTACGAATCTCACATCATAAATCCACGAAGCACAACAAGAAGCCGTGAAACAAGAAAATGTCGATGTTGAATTTCTCAGAGGAATGGATAAGAAATTTGACATCAAAGAGGACGGAACACGATACTTTTCTAATCGAATCTGGGTACCAAAGTTTGGTGGATTGAGAGAACTAGTGTTGGAGGAAGCACACAAGTCAAGGTACTCAATTCATTCAGGATCAAATAAAATGTACCAGGATTTGAAGGCATTCTATTGGTGGCCAAATTTGAAAGCTGACATTGCTACCTATGTCAAAAAGTGCTTGACTTGCGCTAAAGTCAAGGCTGAGCATCAGAAGCCATCAGAATTATTAACTCAACCAGAGATTCCCCAGTGAAAGTGGGAAGGTATTATCATGGACTTCATCCCGAAACTGCTGAGAATGGGGGGAGGTCACGATACTATTTGGGTTATCGTGGATCATCTCACTAAGTCTGCACACTTCCTACCGATAAGAGAAACTGATAAAATGGAGAAGTTGGCTCAGATCTACATTAAAGAAGTCGTCTCTAGGCATGGAGTGCCTATATCCATTATATCCGATCGCGACAGCAGATTTACTTCCAGGTTTTGGCAATCATTACAGAAAGCAATGGGGACCTGTTTAGATATAAGTACAGCATATCACCCCCAGACAGATGGCCAGAGCAAATGAACTATTCAGACTTTTGAGGACATGTTGCGAGCATGTGTCATTAATTTTGTAAACGGATGGGATAAGTACTTACCACTAGCTGAGTTTTCATACAATAACAGCTACCATGCAAGCATTAAAGCTGCACCTTTCGAGGCGTTGTACGAAAGGAAGTGTAGATCTCCCATTTGTTGAAGCGAATTGGGAGATAGTCAGTTGACAGGCCCTGAGATTATTCAGGAGACAACTGAGAAAGTTCTACAGATTCAGGAACGATTGAGAATGGCTCGAAGTCGTCAAAAGAGGTATGTCGATGTTAGACAGAAGGATATAGAATTCCAAGTTGGTGACAAAGTTATGCTTAAAGTATCACCTTGGAATGGTATTGTACGATTTGGGAAACAAGGTAAACTGAGTCCTAGATAAGTTGGACCGTTCGAGATAACTGAAAGAGTTAGACTGGTAGCTTACAAATTGGAACTGCCACAAGCACTCAGTGGTATACTTGACGTTTTTCATGTATCCAATCTAAAGAAGTGCCTAGCCGATGATAATTTGATTATTCCTTTAGAGTAACTGCATATCGATGACAAACTTCATTTCATTGAAGAACCTGTCGAAATCTTGGGCTGTGAGGTCAAACAGTTGAAACAAAGCAGAATTCCTATCATTAAAGTCTGGTGAAACGCGAGAAGAAGACCAGAGTTCACGTGGAAGCGTGAAGACCAGATGAGACAGAAATACCCGCAACTGTTCCCCCAGGAAACTACTTCAGCGGACGTTCACTAAAATTTCAGGACAAAATTTTCAATAACAGGTGGGTAATGTAACAACCCTGCTTTTTCCGTTACTTCTGTTAACCTTCCGTTAGTTTATTTAAAGGCGATTATTTGACTTTTATGTGTTTATGTGTAATAAATGCATACTTGATCTTTGGAGGGTTACAATTGAAATGTCCCGTTCATATCGATTATAAACATTTCATATTAAGTGATTTCCTTGCGAGGTATTGACCTCTATATGAGACGTTTTTCAAAGACTGCATTCGTTTTTAAAACAAACCATAACCTTTATTTTATCGTTAAAGGTTTTAAAATCATAATGTAGATTATCCAGTAATGATAATCTAAAAGATAACATTTTTCACACGACAGTTACATAATAGTTTACAATAATATTACACATCGATTTAAATCTCCGAATGTAGTTTTTAAACAATATATTACAAGCATGCTGACTCCAATTCTTGTCCTTAATTAGCATGCAACAACAGAAGCTCTTAATAATCACCTGAGAATAAACATGCTTAAAAACGTCAACAAAAATGTTGGAGAGTTATAGGTTTAACCTATATATATATATCAACTTAGCAGTCCAACGTTAGTAATCTACAACTAATTGTCCACAGTTAGATGTACAGAATTAAATCAATATATATTATCTCGAATCAATCCACGACCCAGTGTATACAAGTCTCAGGCTAGATCACAACTCAAAGTATATATATTATTTTGGAATCTACCTCAACCCTGTATAGCTAACTCGAACATTACTGCATATAGAGTGTCTATGGTTGTTCCCATATAATATATATAGATGGGTCGATATGATATGTCAAGACATTGTATACGTGTCTATGGTATCCCAAGATTACATAATATATGTTAGAATACATGTATAATACAATATAAGTTAGTTAAGTTATGATTTGTATAGATTTGTTACAAATTTCACGTAGCTTCAACAAGTAAAAATATCCAATTTTGTTTTACCCATAACTTCTTCGTTTTAAATCTGTTTTGAGTGATTCAAGTTTCTATGGTTTCATATTGAACTGAAATTTATGAATCTAAACAGAAAAAGTATAAGTTTATAGATGAAAATATAAGTTACAAGTCATTTTTGTAAGAGGTAGTCATTTCAGTCGAAAGAACGACGTCTTGATGACCATTTTGAAAAACATACTTCCACTTTGAGTTTAACCATGATTTTTGGATATAGTTTCATGTTCATAAGAAAAATCATTTTCCCAGAAGAAAAACTTTTAAATCAAAGTTTATCATAGTTTTTAATTATCTAACCCACCCCGGTTTCACTACGACGGTGTATGTCCGGTTTTACGGTGTTATTCGTGTTTTCAGGTTTTAAATTATTAAGTTAGCATATCATATAGATATATAACATGTGTTTAGTTGATTTTAAAAGTCAAGTTAGAAGGATTAACTTTGTTTGCGAACAAGTTTAGAATTAACTAAACTATGTTCTAGTGAATACAAGTTATAATCTTCGAATAAGATAGTTTTATATATATATGAATCGAATGATGTTATGAACATCACTACTACCTCAAGTTTAGTAGGTAGACCTACTGGAAGTGATAAGAAATTATCTAGCTTCAAAAGATCTTGGATGGCTTGAAAGTTCTTGAAGTAGAATCATGACACGAAAACAAGTTCAAGTAAGATTTCTACTCGAATTAAGATTGTTATAGTTATAGAAATTGAATCAAAGTTTGAATATGAATTATACCTTGAATTAGAATGATAACCTACTGTAAATAACAGAGGTTTATTGATCTTAGATGATTACTTGGAATGGATTAGAAAGCTTGGAAGTAAACTTGTAAACTTTAAATTGTTTATGAAGTGTTCTTGAGTAGTTGTTTTGTATGTTGATCTAGGTTAACTAGATTGAGCTAGATTGAGCTAGATTATGAAGAAAATGATAAAGAACACTTAGAACAATAAGAGAGGAATTGAGAGAGAGTAATTTGATGCATAAAAGTTGGAATGAAAATGTGTTTATGGTTAGTGAAGAAAAACGTGATCCTACCCTTGAATATAAGGTTCCATTAGTTTGTATTTTTGTTAGATATTTCATGCTAGTTGCCAAATGATGGTTCCCACATATTTAGGTGACTCATTAAGGCTGCTAAGAGCTGATCATTAAAGTGTATATATCAATAGTATATACATTTAGAAGTTGTGTATTGTACGAGTACAAATACGGATTGAATACAAGTAAATAGTATTACTGTAGTAAATAATGTTTACTGTAGCAAATAGTATTTTACTGTAGCAAATAGTTTTTTACTGTAGTAAATAGTATTTTAATGTAGCAAATAGTATTTTACTATAGCAAAGCGAAATTTACTGTAGAAAATAGTGTTTTACTGCAGCAAATAGTGTTTACTGTAGCAAATAGTGTTTTACTGTAGCAAATAGTGTTTTAGTTGTACATCTTTGATTTAATTGTATTTCTTCTTATATATATATATATATATATATATATATATATATATATATATAATAAAAACTTACATCATAAAAAAATAAAACGATTATATAATTATCACAAGTTATGACGTTCGTGAATCATCAGGCAAACAGGGTGGTCAATTGTCTACATAAACTCATTTCAATTAATCAAGTCTTAACAAGTTTGATTGCTTAACATGTTAGAAACATTTATTCATGTAAATATTAATCTCATATAATATATAATCATGGAAAAGTTCGGGTCACTACAGTACCTACCCGTTGAATAAATTTCGTCCCGAAATTTTAAGCAGTTGGAGGTGTTGACACATCTTCTGGAAATAAGTGCGGGTATTTCTTCTTCATCTAATCTTCACACTCCCAGGTGAACTCGGGTCCTCTACGAGCATTTCATCGAACTTTAACGATTGGTATTTTGTTTTGCTTAAGTCCTTTAACCTCACGATCCATTATTTCGACTGGTTCTTCAATGAATTGAAGTTTTTCATTGATTTGAATTTCGTCTAAAGGAATAGTGAGATCTTCTTTGGCTAAGCATTTCTTCAGATTCGATACGTGAAAAGTATCATGTACGCCGGCGAGTTGTTGAGGTAATTCAAGTCGGTAAGCTACTGGTCCGACACGATCTATAATTTTGAATGGTCCAATGTACCTTGGATTCAGTTTCACCCGTTTACCAAATCGAACAACAGCTTTCCAAGATGATACCTTAAGCATGACCATATCACCAATTTCAAATTCTATATCTTTTCTTTTACTGTCCGCGTAGCTCTTTTGTCGACTTTGGGCGGTTTTCAACCGTTGTTGAATTTGAATGATTTTCTCGATAGTTTCTTAGATAATTTCTGGACCTGTAATTTGTCTATCTCCCAATTCACTCCAACAAATTGGAGACCTGCACTTTCTGCCATAAAGTGCCTCAAACGGTTCCATCTCAATACTCGAGTGGTAACTGTTGTTGTAGGAAAATTCTGCTAACGGTAGATGTCGATCCCAACTGTTTCTAAAATCAATAACACATGCTCGTAGCATGTCTTCAAGGGTTTGTATCGTCCTTTCACTTTTCCCATCAGTTTGTGGATGATAGGCAGTACTCATGTCTAGACGAGTCCCCAATGCTTGTTGTAACGTTTGCTAAAACCTTGAGACAAAGCTGCCATCCCTATCAGAGATAATAGATATTGGTATTCCATGTCTGGAGACAACTTCCTTCAAGTATAGTCATGCTAACTTCTCCACTTTATCATCTTCTCTCATTGGCAGAAAGTGTGCTGACTTGGTGAGACGATCGACTATTACCCAAATAGTATCATAACCACTTGCAGTCCTTAGCAATTTAGTAATGAAATCCATGGTAATGTTTTCCCATTTCTATTCCAAGATTTCAGGTTGTTGAAGTAGACCTGATGGTTTCTGATGTTCAGCTTTGACCTTAGAACACGTCAAACATTTTCCTGCGTATTTAGCAATATCGGATTTCATACCCGGCCACCAAAAGTGTTTCTTGAGATCTTTGTACGTCTTCCCCGCTCCGGGATGTATTGAATATCTGGTCTTATGTGCTTCCTTAAGTACCATTTCTCTCACATCTCCAAACTTTGGTACCCAAATTCTTTCAGCCCTATATCGGGTTCCGTTTTCCCGAATATTAAGATGTTTCTCCGATCCTTTGGGTATTTCATTCTTCAAATTTCCTTCTTTTAAAACTCTCTGTTGCGCCTCTTTTATTTGAGTAGTAAGGTTAGTACGAATAACTATATTCATAGCTTTTACCCGCATAGGTTCTCTATCCTTCATACTCAAAGCGTCGGCTATCATATTGGCCTTCCCCGGGTGGTATCGAATCTCAAAGTCATAATCGTTCAATAGTTCAATCCACCTACGTTGCCTCATGTTCAGCTGTTTCTGATCAAATATATGTTGGAGACTTTTGTAGTCAGTATATATGATACTTTTGACCCCATATAAGTAATGTCTCCAAGTCTTTAATGCAAAAACAACCGCGCCTAATTCCAAATTATGTGTCGTATAATTCTGCTCGTGAATCTTCAATTGTCTGGACGCATAAGCAATTACTTTCGTTCGTTGCATTAATACACAACCAAGGCCTTGTTTTGAGGCATCACAATATATCACAAAATCATCATTCCCTTCAGGCAATGACAATATAGGTGCCGTAGTTAACTTTTTCTTCAACAATTGAAACGCTTTCTCCTGCTCATCCTTCCATTCAAATTTCTTCCCTTTATGCGTTAATGCAGTCAAGGGTTTTGCTATTTTGTAAAAATCTTTGATGAACCTTCTGTAGTAACCAGCCAATCCTAAAAATTGGCGCATCTGCGTCGGAGTTCTCGGGGTTTCCCGTTTCTCAACGGTTTCAATCTTTGCCGGATCAACTTGAATACCTTCTTTGCTCACTATGTGACCTAGGAATTGAACTTCTTTCAACCAAAATGCACACTTTGAAAATTTAGCATACAGTTTCTCATTCCTCAACAATTCTAGCACTTTTCTTAAATGTTCTTCGTGCTCTTGCTCATTCTTTGAGTAGATACGGATGTCATCGATGAAAACAATAACAAACTTGTTAAGATATAGCCCACACACTCGGTTCATGATATCCATGAACATAGCTGGTGCATTAGTCAATCTAAATGGCATAACCATAAACTCATAATGACCGTAACGCGTCCTAAAAGCAGTCTTTGGAATATCATTTTCCTTCACCCGCATTTGATGATACCCGAAACGTAAATCGATCTTCGAATAAACCGACGAGCATTGTAGTTGATCAAATAAGTCGTCGATTCTCGGTAGTGAATAACGGTTTTTGATGGTAAGTTTGTTTAACTCTCTGTAGTCGATACACAACCTAAATGTACCATCCTTCTTTTTGACAAACAAAACAGGAGCTCCACACGGTGATGTACTTGGTCGAATGAAACCATGCTCTAAAAGTTCTTGTAATTGGCTCTGGAGTTCCTTCATTTCGCTGGGTGCGAGTATGTATGGCACACGAGCTATCGGTGCAGCCCCGGGTACAAGATCTATTTGGAATTCAATGGATCGATGTGGAGGTAGTCCCGGTAATTCTTTCAGAAATACATCGGGAAATTCTTTTGCAACGGGAACATCACTGATGTTTTTTCTTAGGGTTTGACTTCCTCGATGTATGCTAGAATGATATAGCAACCTTTTCTTATTAGTTTTTGCGCCTTCAAACTACTAATAAGATTTAACTTCGCGTTGCTCTTTTCTCCGTACACCATTAAAGATTTTCCTTTTTCGCGTACAATGCGAATCGCATTTTTGTAACATACAACCTCTGCTCTCTCCTTTTTCAACCAGTCCATGCCAATTATCACATCAAAACTTCCTAAATCTACTGGTATCAAATTAATCTTAAATGTTTCGCCAACCAGTTTAATTTCTCGGTTTTGACATATTTTATTCGCCGTAATAAACTTACCGTTTGCTAATTCGAGTAAAAACTTATTATCCAAAGGCGTTACTGGACAACTTAATTTGGCACAAAAATCTCTACTCATATAGCTTCTATCCGCACCCGAATCAAATAAAACATAAGCAGGTTTATCGCCAATAAGAAACGTACCCGTAACAAGCTCCAGGTCTTCTTGCGCTTCTATCGCATTAATGTTGAAGACTCTTCCTCGTCCTTGACCATTTTTATTTTCATGATTTGGGCACCTAGTTTTGTAGTGGCCCTTCTTTCCGCATCCGAAACAAATAATGTTGGCATTTTCTGTTCCTTTATTCCCGGGTTCGTAAACTTCACACTTTGCTGCACTATGCCCCATTCTATTACACTTGGTACATTTACCGAACAATAAATATCCGGATGGTACCCTTCACACCTTTTGCACGGAATTTTCTGGTTTTTTTTTGCCATCGTTGTTATTAAGATGGTTGTTGTTGCGATTGTTATTATTGTTGGGACGGTGGTTGTAGTGGTTGTTGTTGTTGGGATTATTGTTGTTACGTTTGTTGTTGCAAAAATTGGTGCGATTGTAGTTGTGATTGTTGTGTTGATTATTGAAGCGATAGTTACTGTTGTTGTGTTAGTGACTTTTGTCACTGTTTTCTTCCCACTTCCTCTTGACTTGTTTCGTGTTGGCTTCTTCGGCCGCCTGCTCTTTAATTCTTCCCTCAATTTGATTTATGAGTTTATGAGCCATTCGACTTGCCTTTTATATGGATGCGGGCTCGTGTGAACTCACATCATCTTGAATTCTTTCTGGTAACCCTTTTACAAATGCGTCGATCTTCTCTTCTTCATCTTCGAACGCTCCCGGACACAATAGGCACAATTCTGTGAATCGTCGTTCGTACGTGGTAATATCAAACCCTTGTGTTCGTAACCCTCTAAGCTCTACCTTGAGCTTATGGACCTCGTTTCTGGGAAGGTACTGCTTGTTCATTAAGTGTTTGAATGTTGACCACGGTAGTGCGTAAGCAGCATCTTGTCCCACCTGCTCGAGATAGGTGTTCCACCATGTTAATGCAGTACCTGTGAAGGTATGCGTAGCGTACTTTACTTTGTCTTCTTCAGTGCACTTACTTATGGCAAACACCGATTCGACCTTCTCGGTCCACCGTTTCAATCCAATTGGTCCTTTAGTTCCATCAAATTCCAAAGGTTTGCAGGCAATGAATTCTTTGTAGGAGCATCCTATACGATTTCTTGTGGAATTAGTTCCACTGCTAGAAACAGAGTTATTGTTGTTATTTGCATTACAGCCTACACTGCGGCTATGTTTGCAGCAAGAAAGGTACGGAATTCTTCTTCACTCATACTCATGGTGTGTCGAGTAGTCGGTGCCATTTCCTACAAAAATAGCCAAAAGAAATTAGTTAATCATATAGAATAATAAGAGTAGTCAATAGTATTTCGTAGCATAATATGAACTTATTTATAAAAGCTTTTTCTTCATATTAGCGTTTTATAAGTTTTAATTCGGGTAGTACCTACCTGTTAAGTTCATACTTAATAGCTAAAATACAATTCAACTACTACAATTCTATATGAGAAACTGATTACAATAATATTTCACATTCAAACTTTTATACAATATTTTACAAACTTACAATACCGCTATTTTACATATATAGCATGAAATATAGCACACAATAACATTGATACAAGGCAATTCGGAAGACAATTCTAGTTTAACGCAAATTGTTCCGCTAAAGCAATAAAGATACGTAATTCATAGGTCCAGAAACAAGTCATGCATTCTGGTTGTACTAATATTATTTCCTATCCTTGGTTATGTGGAAGATAACCATTGTGACTGTTGGCTAGGCAGCATGTTGTAACGTCGTCAAAAGGACGAGGGTTTCGTAATGCCCAACAACCCCGTAACAATCTAAAAACCTTGTTTCTCACCCCAACTACCGAATCCGTCACTTGTGGGAAGGTTTTATTTAAAAGATGTAATCCGATGTTCTTTTTCTCACTTTGGTGAGAAGCGAACATCACTAACCCGTAAGCATAATATGCTTCTTTATTTTGCATGTTAGAAGCTCTTTCTAAAGCACGAAGTCCTATGCTGGGATATGTTGAGTCAAAATAGGTTCTTAACCCGTAGCGTAAAATTGCGCTTGGGTTCCCCGCATTTAACGCTTTAAATAAAACACTGCGTAACTTAAGGTTTCCCCAATGTGATATACCCCATCTTTAAAAAGAAAGTCTTTTATAAACTAAGGCATGCCTGGAACGTTCTTCAAATGTTCTACAAACTAATTTTGCCGTAAATAATTGTGCCGACGAATTCTGACCGACTCTAGACAAGATTTCATCAATCATATCCCCGGGTAGGTCTTCTAAAATTTTTGGTTGTCTATCCTTAACATCCATTTTGTGTTTTTATACTGTAAAAATAGACGAGGGTTAGATTCATAAAAGATACTTAACAAACAATACAAGCAATTTTTACATATATCATAAAAGCACAAGCATACTATATTACATATATTACATCGCATGATTACCACTCTTTATTCCAACTCACTTATTTCTTCTTCTTCGGACTTGGTTTGTTTCGCTAATTTCCTAGGGATATATGGTGCTCCCCTAATACGATCCGTTCTTTTCACAAATGGTCTACAAAAACCTGGTGGCTTAGATGTTCCCAGGTTATAGCTAAAACTTAAGAAATACGGGTGTTGACGGTATTTCCCATCGGGATATTTCATGTTAACATAGAGGTCATCGTGGTTCGAATTAGGTTTCTCTATTTTGATCCCTTTTCCCTTATTATTTTCTTTTACCTTTTCAAATTGGGTCGGGGTAATTGAAATGTTCCGTTCATACTGATTATAAACGTTCCATATTAATTGATTTCATCACAAGGTTTTGACCTCTATATGAGACGTTTTTCAAAGACTGCATTCATTTTTTTAAATAACCATAACCTTTATTTTATCGATAAAGGTTTAAAAAGAATTACGTAGATTATCAAATAATGATAATCTAAAATATACCGTTTACACACGACCATTACATAATGGTTTACAATAAGAATATAATACATCAAAAATAAGTTTCTTAAATGCAGTTTTTACATAATATCATACAAGCATGGACTCCAAATCTTGTTCTTATTTTAGTATGCAACAGCGGAAGATCTTAATAATCACCTGAGAATAAACATGCTTAAAACGTCAACAAAAAATGTTGGTGAGTTATAGGTTTAACCTATATACTATCAAATCATAATAATAGACCACAAGATTTCATATTTCAATACATCCCATACAAAGAGATAAAAATCATTAATACGGTGAACACCTGGTAACCGACATTAACAAGATGCATATAAGAATATCCCCATCATTCCGGGACATCCATCGGACATGATATAAAAACTCAAAGAACTAAAGCATCCGCTACAACGGATGGGGTTTGTTGGGACCAATAGATCTATCTTTAGGATTCGCGTCAATTAGTAGACTAGTTTACTAATTCTTAGGTTACCAAGTAAAAGGGGCATATTCGGCTTCGATCGTTCAACCATAGAAAGTAGTTTCATGTACTTGTGTCTATTTTGTAAAACATTTATAAAGCTGCAGGTATTCTCATTCCAAAAATATTACATTTTAAAAGTGGGACTATAACTCACTTTCACAGATTTTTACTTCGTCGGGAAGTAAGACTTGGCCACTGGTCAATTCATGAACCTATAACAAATATGTACATATATATCAAAGTATGTTCAAAATATATTTACAACATTTCTAATAAGTTTTAATGTTTTAAGTTTATTAAGTCAGTTGTCCTCGTTAGTAACCTACAACTAGTTGTCCATAGTTAGATGTACAGAAATAAATTGATATATACTATCTTGACCCAATCCACGACCGAGTGTGTATATATGTCTCAGGCTAGATTACAACTCAAAGTATATATATTTTTGGAATCAACCTCAACCCTGTATAGCTAACTCCAACATTACTGCATATAGAGTGTCTATGGTTGTTCCAAATAATATATATAGATGGGTCGATATGATATGTCAAAACATTTGCATCTGTGTCTATGGTATCCTAAGATTACATAATATATTAGAATATATGTATTATACAATATAAGTTAGCTAGGATATGATTAATATAGATTTGTTACCAATTTTCACGTAGCTACAACAAGTAAAAATATCCAATCTTGTTTTACCCATAACTTCTTCGTTTTAAATCCGTTTTGAGTGAATCCAATTGCTATGGTTTCATATTGAACTTAAGTTTATGAATCTATACAGAAAAAATATAATTTTGTAGTAAGAAATACAGGTTACAAGTCATTTTTGTAAAGCTAGTCATTTCAGTCGAAAGAACGACGTCTAGATGATCATTTTGGAAAACATACTTCAACTTTGAGTTTAATCATGATTTTTTGATATAGTTTCATGTTCATAAGAAAAATCATTTTCCCAGAAGAACAACTTTTTAATCAAAGTTTATCATAGTTTTTAATTAACTAACCCAAAACAGCCCGCGGTGTTACTACGACGGCGTATATCCAGTTTTACTGTGTTTTTCGTGTTTTCAGGTTTTAAATCATTAAGTTAGCATATCATATAGATATAGAACATGTGTCTAGTTGATTTTAAAAGTCAAGTTAGAAGGATTAACTTTTGTTTGCGAACAAGTTTAGAATTAACTAAACTATGTTTTAGTGATTTCAAGTTTAAACCTTCGAATAAGGTAGTTTTATATATATGAATCGAATGACGTTATGAACATCATTACTACCTTAGGTTTTGTGGATAAACCTACTGGAAATGATAAAAATAGATCTTGCTTCAAAGGATCCTTGGATGGCTTGAAAGTTCTTGAAGCAGAATCATGACACGAAAACAAGTTCAAGTAAGATTTCCACTCGAAATAAGATTGTTATAGTTATAGAAATTGAATCAAAGTTTGAATATAAGTATTACCTTGTATTATAAAGATATCTTACTGTAAATAAGAAAGATTTCTTGAGGTTGGATGATTACTTTACAAGATTGGAAGTAAGCTCGCAAACTTGGAAGTATTCTTGATTTTATGAAACTAGAACTTATAGAATTTATGAAGAACACTTAGAACTTGAAGATAGAACTTGAGAGAGATCAATTTGATGAAGAAAATTGAAGAATGAAAGTGTTTGTAGGTATTTTTGGTCATTGGTATATGGATTAGATATAAAGAATGTGTAATTTTGTTTACATGTAAATAAGTCATGAATGATTACTAATATTTTTGTAATTTTATGAGATATTTCATTTTAGTTGCCAAATGATAGTTCCCACATGTGTTAGGTGACTCACATGGGCTACTAAGATCTGATCATTGGAGTGTATATACCAATAGTACATACATCTAAAAGCTGTGTATTGTACGAGTACGAATACGAGTGCATACGAGTAGAATTGTTGATGAAACTGAACGAGGATGTAATTGTAAGCATTTTTGTTAAGTAGAAGTATTTTGATAAGTGTCTTGAAGTCTTTCAAAAGCATATGAATACATATTAAAACACTATATGTAAATACATTTTAATTGAGTCGTTAAGTCATCGTTAGTCGTTACATGTAAATGTTGTTTTGAAACCTTTAGGTTAACGATATTGTTAAATGTTGTTAACCCATTGTTTATTATATCTAAAGAGATGTTAAATTATTACATTATCATGATATTATGATATATTAATATATCTTAGTATGATATATATACAGTTAAATGTTGTTACAACGATAATCGTTACATATATGTCTCGTTTCGAAATCATTAAGTTAGTAGTCTTGTTTTTACATATGTAGTTCATTGTTAATACACTTAATGACATGTTTACTTATCATTTATCATGATTAAACATAGTGTACAAATATCTTAATATGATTCATATGTATTTAGTAAGACGTTGTTATAACGATAATCGTTATATATATCGTTTCGAGTTTCTTAATTCAATAAACTCAATTTTATGTATATAACTCATTGTTAAAATATCTAATAAGATACTTACTTATCATAATATCATGTTAACTATATATATAATCATATATATGTCATCATATAGTTTTTACAAGTTTTAACGTTCGCGAATCACCGGTCAACTTCGGTGGTCAATTGTCTATATGAAACCTATTTAAATTAATCAAGTCTTAACAAGTTTGATTGCTTAACATGTTGGAAACACTTAATCATGTAAATAATAATTTCATTTAATATATATAAACATGGAAAAGTTCGGGTCACTACAATACCTACCCGTTAAATAAATTTCGTCCTGAAATTTTAAGCAGTTGGAGGTGTTGACATATCTTCTGGAAATAAGTGCGGGTACTTCTTCTTCATCTGATCTTCTCATTCCCAGGTGAACTCGGGTCCTCTACGAGCATTCCACCGAACCTTAACAATTGGTATCTTGTTTTGCTTAAGTCTTTTAACCTCACGATCCCAACTGTTTCCGAAATCAATAACAAATGCTCGTAGCATGTCTTCAAGCGTTTGTATCGTCCTTTTGCTCTGCCCATCAGTTTGTGGATGATAGGCAGTACTCATGTCTAGACGAGTTCCTAATGCTTGCTGTAATGTCTGCCAGAATCTTGAAATAAATCTGCCATCCCTATCAGAGATAATAGAGATTGGTATTCCATGTCTGGAGACGACTTCCTTCAAATACAGTCGTGCTAACTTCTCCATCTTGTCATCTTCTCTTATTGGCAGGAAGTGTGCTGATTTGGTGAGACAATTAACTATTACCCAAATACTATCAAAACCACTTGCAGTCCTTGGCAATTTAGTGATGAAATCCATGGTAATGTTTTCCCATTTCCATTCCGGGATTTCGGGTTGTTGAAGTAGACCTAATGGTTTTTGATGCTCAGCTTTGACCTTAGAACACGTCAAACATTCTCCTACATAATTAGCAACATCGGCTTTCATACCTGGCCACCAAAAATGTTTCTTAAGATCCTTGTACATCTTTCCCGTTCCAGGATGTATTGAGTATCTGGTTTTATGAGCTTCTCTAAGTACCATTTCTCTCATATCTCCAAATTTTGGTACCCAAATTCTTTCAGCCCTATACTGGGTTCTGTCTTCCCGAATATTAAGATGCTTCTCCGATCCTTTGGGTATTTCATCCCTTAAGTTTCCCTCTTTTAAAACTCCTTGTTGCGCCTCCTTTATTTGAGTAGTTAGGTTAGTGTGAATTATTATATTCATAGCTTTTACTCGAATAGGTTCTCTGACCTTTCTGCTCAAGGCGTCAGCTACCACATTTGCCTTCCCCGGGTGGTAACGAATCTCAAAGTCGTAATCATTCAACAATTCAATTCATCTGTGCTGCCTCATGTTCAGTTGTTTCTGATTAAATATGTGTTGAAAACTTTTGTGGTCGGTATATATAATAGTTATGACCCCATATAAGTAGTGCCTCCAAGTCTTTAATGCAAAAACAACCGCGCCTAATTCCAAATCATGCGTCGTATAATTCTGCTCGTGAATCTTCAATTGTCTAGACGCATAAGCAATTACCTTTGTTCGTTGCATTAATACACAACTGAGACCTTGCTTTGAAGCATCACAATATATCACAAAATCATTATTCCCTTCAGGTAATGACAATATAGGTGCCGTAGTTAACTTTTTCTTTAACAATTGAAACGCTTTCTCTTGTTCATCCTTCCATTCAAATTTCCTCCCTTTATGCGTTAATGCAGTCAAGGATTTTGCTATTCTGGAAAAATCTTGGATGAACCATCGGTAGTAACCAGCTAGTCCTAAAAATTGGCGTATATACTTCGGAGTTTTCGGGGTTTTCCATTTTTCAATGGTTTCAATCTTTGCTGGATCCACCTGAATACCTTCTTTGTTCACTATGTGACCGAGGAATTGAACTTCTTCCAACCAAAATGCACACTTTGAAAACTTACCGTACAGTTTTTCTTTTCTCAGCAACTCTAGCACTTTTCTTAAATGTTCTTCATGCTCTTGATCATTCTTCGAGTAAATAAGTATGTCATCGATGAAAACAATGACAAACTTGTCTAGATATGGCCCACACACTCGGTTCATGAGGTCCATGAACACAGCTGGTGTGTTCGTCAATCCAAACGGCATAACCATAAACTCGTAATGACCGTAACGCATCCTAAAAGCAGTCTTTGGAATATCATCCTCCTTCACCCGCATTTGATGATACCCAGAACGTAAATCAATCTTCGAATAAACCGACGAGCCTTGTAGTTGATCAAATAAGTCATCGATTCTCGGTAGTGGGTAGCGGTTCTTGATGGTAAGTTTGTTCAACTCTTGGTAGTCGATACACAACCTAAATGTACCATCTTTCTTCTTGACAAACAAAACAGGAGCTCCCCACGGTGATGTGCTTGGTCGAATAAAACGACGCTCTAAAAGTTCTTGTAATTAGCTCTGAAGTTCCTTCATTTCACTAGGTGTGAGTCTGTATGGAGCACGATCTATTGGTGCAGCTCCCGATACAAGGTCTATTTGAAATTCAACAGATTGGTGTGGAGGTAGTCCCGGTAATTCTTTCGGAAATACATCGGGAAATTCTTTTGCGACTGGAACATCATTGATGTTCTTTTCTTCGGAATTGACTTTCTCGACGTGTGCTAGCACAGCATAGCAACCTTTTCTTATTAGTTTTTATGCCTTCATGTTACTAATAAGATTTAACTTCGCGTTGCTCTTTTCTCCGTACACCTGATAGTGCTCCAAATGAACATATATTTAGTAGCAATATCTTTCCAATATGTAAAGTTTTCAGTTGCAATTGTTCTATTTTCAAGTAATATTTGTTTATATTAAATAAGTGCAAAGACAAAAGGCGAAAATGAAGATTCGAAGACAAAAACGTCCAAAATGCTCAAACGTACAAGATACAATCCAAGTGGTTCCATTTATTGATGAGAAACGTCTAAAAATGACAAGAGTACAAGTTTCAAAACACAAAGTACAAGATATCTACGCGTACGAAAAGACGTTCGAAAATCTGGAACCGAGACATGAACCGAGTATCAACGTACGACTCAACGGTCCTAAAATTTCAAGTCAACTATGCACAAGAATATAATATAATATATAAATAATTATATAAAATTATATATATATTATATTATATAATAAAAACGTCGACAAGCAAATGGCCAAAAGTTGGTGAGCTGGAGGACGTGCCTTCGCGATCTCGGAGCTGGAAGGCACATTTGCTAAGCGATAGCGGAGCAGCCAAAATCAGAAATGATCAATGTAAGTTATGTTCACCTTTTTAATCAATGTAAGTTATGTTCACCTTTTTAAATTAATGTCTCGTAACTAAGTTATTATTATGCTTATTTGAGCCGAAGTAATCATGATGTTGTGCTAAATATTAAAGATGGGATTATTGGGCTCTGTACCATAATTGGGGTTTGAACAAAAGAACGACACTTGTGGAAATTAGACTATGGGCTATTAATGGGCTTTATATTTAATTAACAATACCTCGTTAATTTAATATAAAGGTTATGATTTAACGTATCTATATATAACCACATACGCTTAATCGGACACGATGGGCGGGATATTTATAAGTACGAATTATTGTTCATTTGACCGGACACGGGGATGGATTAATAGTCAATGGACTCATTAAAACAGGGGTGGATTACATTCAAGGGTAATTGGTGTAATTGCTAACAAAGTATTAAAACCTTGGATTACACACAGTCGATAACCTGGTGTATTCATTAAACAAGTATTAAGACCTTGTTACAGTTCGAATCCCCAATTAGTTGGAATATTTGATTTCGGGTATAAGGTTAATTTGGCGAAGACACTCGCACTTTATAATTATGACCGATGGACTATTATGGCAAAACCAGATGGACTTATCGAATAATCCAGGACAAAGGACAATTAACCTAGGGTAATAAATTAAAATCAAAAACGTCAAAGATCATGAGTACGGAAATTTGAATAAGCATAATATATTTTATTTTATATTTTCTTGTACTTTTATTTATTTTGTCATTTTAATTATTGTTATTTATTTTATCATTGGTTAAATATCGTCATTTACTTTACGCTTCGCTTAAAATATAAAATCGACAAACCGATCATTAAACGGTAACCCCCCTTTTATATATTATTATATATAATTATATATATATATATATATATTGTACAAATATAGTCATTTAAAATATAGTGTGAAATAAGCCATCTCCCTGTGGAACGAACCGGACTTACTAAAAACTATACTACTCTACGATTAGGTACACTGCCTATAGTGTTGTAGCAACGTTTAGGTATATCTCATTTGTAAATAAATAATTAAAACTTGTGTAATTCGTAACGTATTTCGTAATAAATATATAACTATTTTGTATACACCCCTACGCACATCAAGTTTTTGGCGCCGCTGCCGGGGAATCGGCGAAACGCTATAATTTTTAATATATATTTGTATAGATATTTTTATATAATTTTTAGAAAAACAATATAAAATTAAAAAAAAAACTAACCTGTTTTGGCTCCCTACATATCTCCGCGATCTCGGAGAAAAATAGGCAAACCACATAGCGATCGCGGAGTCTGGTCTGACAGGCCTGACCTGATACACATTAATTACGAAGTAGGGTTTTATTTATTATTATTATTATTATAATATTTAATTTTTAGGGTTTTATTATTTAATATAAATAATATCTAGTTTTATTATTAATTTGTAATATCAAGTTTTATTTATTTGTATTATTATTGTTATTAATTATATAGATTAATATTTTTATATACTAATAATATAAAAATAATATTTTTATAAAATTGTATTTTTATAACTTTAATTTTATTTTCATATTTTGTATCTTTTTAATTGTTTATTCGTAATATTTGTATTTTTATCGTTCGTAATTAGTTTTAAGACTATTATTTTGCCGTAGTTATTTTATATTTCTAGATTTTTAGGCTTTGCCGTAAAATCCCTTAAGTGTTTTTTTTTCTTTATACTAAGATTTAGGTGCTTTAGAATTTTGCGACGCTGTTTATAAATTTTAGTACCTTTTAAGATACGACGCGCTACTTTCTTATTTTTATTTTTCGACGTTTTTCGACGCGTAATCTTTTTCTTTCTTATTTCTTGACACGCTAGTTTTTAGGACATAGATTTTCTATTTCTTCTCTAAAATTCCAAACGAAAAATTATTTTAAGCGGTTAAATTGATAGACATCCAAATTTTCTGGTTCGTAGTAATAGTTGGATTTGTTAGTGGCGAGTTGTGGGCTTCCGATTTAAAGGGCCCTGGCTACCTGCTGCATCTATTGGCTATTCGAAACGTGGGCAAAATCAGAAAAGTCTATTAATTTGATAACTTATATAATTTTTTATTTTATAACTAATAGGATAATCAATAAATGCACCACATTGTAGCTAAAATTTGGTAATAAGCGCATTATGGAAAATCTCGAATATATTCTGGAAACTCTTTATGACATACGAAATCAATACTCTCAAACGGGTGTTGATGACAATTCGTTCGGTCAATCTTGGATCACGAATGACGAAACAATAACTGGTTGTGTAATCTGTGGAGATTATCACTCAACATGGGAATGTTATTATTACGTTCCTATGGAAAATTACGCACCCACAGAACTTGAATGGAATGATTATGAAGAATACAATTCAAATTGGGATTATTCCCAAGAATATATCCAAACTCAACAACCAGATGACGAGGAAAATTATGTGTCTGAAAATTCTTTAGATTATATGAAAATCAAACTCGAAAAACTTGATGCTCAAAATGAATAAATGAGAGAGTTTGTAAATCGGCAAGCTGAAACTCTATCAGATTACACACCTGTTGATCTGAGGAGTCGTGTGCAAGAAAATCTCATATCATCGAATTTTGATGAATTCGAGAGCTCCGAATTCACCAATTATCCCGATGATACTTTTTATTCAGTCTTACCAATTTCACAACATATCGACACATTAGCCTCTACCGACGAAATCATCAATCCATCAATGGATGAAGAAGAAATAAGGGTGACAAATTGGTACTCTTGGAAAAACAATAACGTTGAAAACTTTACCCCCGAGACCAAAGTAGTGGGACCGATAAGTACCGTTAGTGAAGAAGAATTTGCTTCGATCCCGAAATTCACCATTCCACAACCTTCCAACCCAATATTCTCAATAGACGAGTCATCTACCGAAGATGAACCTCGAGCTGTAATAGGTAATGACACCTCGAATTTCACCCAATTGGGTAATAGAGGTGAAAACTTTAATCCCGAGAATAAACGGAAGGAAATGTTAGGAATTGTCCACCCTATAATATGTATGTCGATGTATATCGATCCATTTGACCAAGAACCAGAAAAGAGACATATCCATTTACTAAAAGCTACAATTAAAAAGAATTAAGTAGTAATATTCGGGTGGGTCTAAACTTTAAACCCATTGATATATTTTATACCACCCGAGATGTAAATAAGTGGCTCACTATTTTAATTCGTGGAACTTATTCTACTGACTTCACATGTCGTCAGCTAAGTGTGGGGAAGTCTAACCCCACTTAACGTTAAACTAGGGGTTCGGGTTAGTGCTTAACTCGTTAATAAACATGCATGATGAGTAAGGGTAAAAGACGTATTTTCAAAAATTAGCAAACAGTTCAGAAAAGCAACCATTCTTGAAGAAAAACATGTGTGATAAAACAAGAAGGAATGAAAGATGAGGTTCACCATCTATCATTCGACGAGCTTTGTAATTACAAACTGGGTATTTTTAATCACTTTTCTGCACTAATCACCCTCATGAATTTATAATTATAGTCTGATTTCATGCAAATGAGGGCATTGCATGATCTCAAGTGTGGGGAAGGGTTATAAATTCTCTCGGGTTTATACTTGGCTTATTTTCTAAATTTTGTGAAAATTTGAAAAATTTTCAACTAAATGAATTCAAAATCATGTTTATATATATTTATGAACGATAAAACTAGGTGTTAATACCGAAATTATTGTTACCTTGGAAAGGACATAAATTGAGAAACAACTAAAACGCTTGAATTTATTTATTAAGATATAAAAAGATGTATGAAAAAAAGACAAGTGTGGGGAGAATGTACCAAGTTATTCAATTAAAAACTATCTATCACATGTTTCTGTAAAGTTATTGCAGGTGTTTTTATTTTGGACTAAATTAACTGTTTTACCCGGTTTACTGTAATATATTTAAGAGAGATGGATCTACACGATGAATCAATTCCATCATTAAAAGGAAGTAAAGTCTTCCGAAAAAGACACGCGCTTCTTGATTTAGGTCAAGAAGTTGTCGTCCAGACCAGCTGTAGATTGACGAAAAATCTAGAAAAGTCATCTCTAAAATCAGCAGGAAATCCACGAACCTCAACATCAAACAGGGTTGCCAAGTGGTCAGACTTATCCTAACCATGAGAGTATCTGTCTCGTAAAATGGGGAGGGCGCCGTGCAAATTAGCTTGATAAGACTAATGAATCAGACCCCCAGAAAGGATAATCTCCTTAAAGATTAAAAATCAGCATTTAAGCCTGATATTACTCAATCCTTGAGATTGACCTTAAAGATTGAGAATTACAAACTCATGGAATTCGATGATATCTAAACTCGAGCTTGAACGAGAAAATATTTTGATAAAAAATAAAACCGATTTGTTTTCTGAAAACCCATTTTCAATGCGTTCATTACCATTGAACGTAAAATCCTGAGAATTCACCTGGAATTCATTAGGTCACCTGAACCAAATCGGGTGTCAACCGTAAGAACGGTGGTTGCATAGCATGGTCGAAGACAGGACCTTGTGCCAGATCGAAAAATCATAGGATGATCTTTACTATTGCTCCTACAAAGGATAGTAATAGCATCCGACACGTTTTAGACCATGAACAAATGCATGTCATTAGACATTGCCTTAACAGTTTCTTGTTCATCGCTTTCCTTTACAACCGGACGGTAGTTTGCCGAAAGGTAATATACGGGACAAGTAAACTGGACGTGTTTCTTTTCTAATACAAGGTTAGCAAATGGGTAACACAAAACCGTAAGTGTTGAGCTAAAATTTTCAAATCTGAAACCCACAAAACCCACAAAAATATTTTGTAACACCGGTAAAGGGTTATTCCGGAAAACTTATCTAGGGTAAAAGCTAGATTGAATTTTCAAAAGATCAAATATTTTCATAAAGATCCAATTTCCTAAAGGATCTAAATTTTCATAGTCATGTGGGACTGTAAACCACAATGTTACTATCATTGTTTATACCGCCGTATCAAAATCACTGATGTATAAAATGTGAGAATAAAAGAAGTGATTCGTGTGATTTAATTTCAAGTTATGTATTGCTTGAGGACAAGCAACGTTCAAGTGTGGAGATATTTGATAGTGCTCCAAATGAACATATATTTAGTAGCAATATCCTTCCAATATGTAAAGTTTTCAGTTGCAATTGTTCTATTTTCAAGTAATATTCGTTTATATTAAATAAGTGCGAAGACAAAAGGCGAAAATGAAGATTCGAAGACAAAAACGTCCAAAATGCTCAAATGTACAAGATACAATCCAAGTGGTTCCATTTATTGATGAGAAACGTCTAAAAATGACAAGAGTACAAGTTGCGAAACACATAGTACAAGATATCTACGCATACGAAAAGACGTTCGAAAATCCGGAACCGAGACATGAACCGAGTATCAACGGTCCTAAAATTTCAAGTCAACTATGCACAAGAATATAATATAATATATAAATAATTATATAAAATTATATATATATATATATATATATATATATATATATATATATATATATATATATATATATATATATATATATATATATATATATATATATATATATATATTATATAATAAAAACGTCGACAAGGAAATGGCCAAAAGTTGGTGAGCTGGAGGACGTGCCTTCGCGATCTCGGAGCTGGAAGGCACATCTGCTAAGCGATAGCGGAGCAGCCAAAATCAGAAATGCCTATAAAAGGCACGAGCTTCTGCCGAGTTTGATACACCAATTCATATATCTTTCCTCTGTAATAATAATAAATATATATTATGTATATATATAGTATAGGTTAGTTTTATATTAGTTAGTTTGGGTAATGTAACGGTTATTACGGGTTTTAAAGCCGGAACTCTGTCCGTGTAACACTACGCGATAAATAATCAATGTAAGTTATGTTCTCCTTTTTAAATTAATATCTCGTAACTAAGTTATTATTATGCTTATTTGAGCCGAAGTAATCATGATGTTGGGCTAAATATTAAAGATGGGATTATTGGGCTTTGTACCATAATTGGGGTTTGAACAAAAGAACGACACTTGTGGAAATTAGACTATGGGCTATTAATGGGCTTTATATTTAATTAACGATACCTCGTTAATTTAATATAAAGGTTATGATTTGACGTATCTATATATAACCACATACGCTTAATCGGACACGATGGGCGGGATATTTATAAGTACGAATTATTGTTCATTTGACCGGACACGGGGATGGATTAATAGTCAATGGACTCATTAAAACAGGGGTGGATTACATTCAAGGGTAATTGGTGTAATTGTTAACAAAGTATTAAAACCTTGGATTACACACAGTCGATAACCTAGCGTATTCATTAAATAAAGTATTAAGACCTTGTTACAGTTCGAATCCCCAATTAGTTGGAATATTTGACTTCGGGTATAAGGTTAATTTGGTGAAGACCCTCGCACTTTATAATTATGACCGATGGACTATTATGGCAAAACCAGATGGACTTATCGAATAATCCAGGATAAAGGACAATTAACCCAGGGTAATAAATTAAAATCAAAACGTCAAACATCATGAGTACGGAAATTTGAATAAGCATAATATATTTTATTTTATATTTTCTCGTACTTTTATTTATTTTGTCATTTTAATTATTGTTATTTATTTTATCGTAGGTTAAATATCGTCATTTACTTTACGCTTCGCTTAAAATATAAAATCGACAAACCGGTCATTAAACGGTAAACCCCCTTTTATATATTATTATATATAATTATATATATTTTGTACAAATATAGTCATTTAAAATATAGTGTGAAATAAGCCATCTCCCTGTGGAACGAACCGGACTTACTAAAAACTATACTACTCTACGATTAGGTACACTGCATATAGTGTTGTAGCAAGGTTTAGGTATATCTCATTTGTAAATAAATAATTAAAACTTGTGTAATTCGTAACGTATTTCGTAATAAATATATAACTATTTTGTATACACCCCTAAGCACATCAACACCATTAAGGGTTTTCCTTTTTCTCCTATAATGCGAATTACATTTTTGTAACAAATGATCTCTGCTTTTACTTCTTTCAACCAGTCCATACCGATTATCACATCAAAACTCCCTAACTCTATTGGTATCAAGTCAATCTTAAATGTTTCGCTAACCAATTTAATTTCTCGATTCTGACATATATAATCTGCTGTAAATAATTTACCGTTTGCTAATTCGAGTAAAAATTTATTATCCAAGGGCGTCGGTGAACAACTTAGTTTAGCACAAAAATTTCTACTCATATAGCTTCTATCCGCACCCGAATCAAATAAAACATAAGCAGATTTATTGTCAATGAGAAACGTACCCGTAACAAGCTTCGGGTCTTCCTGCGATTCTGCCGTATTAATATTAAAAACTCTTCCACGGCCCTGCCCGTTAGTATTCCCCTAATTCGGGCAATTTCTACTAAAGTGGCCCGGTTTTCCACATCCAAAACAAACTATGGTGGTATTATTTTTTCCGATATTATTTGTTCCTTTAGTTCTGTTATGCATTGGTCCGTAGATTTCTCACTTCTTCGCGCTATGACCATTTCTTTTACACCTGTTGCAAAATGTCGTGCATAACCCCAGGTGATGCTCTTCACATCTTTGGCATGACTGTTTTTGGTTTTTGTTGCCATTGTTGTTATTGAGATTGTTGTTGGGATTGTTATTGTTGCTGTTGTTATTGTTGTTGGACCGGTTATTGTAGTTGTTGTTGGGACGTTTGTTGAAGTTGTTGTTGCGATTGATGTTGCAGTTATTGGGATAGTTGTTGCGATTTTGGTTGTGATTGTTGTTGTTGTATTGGTGACTCTTGTCATTGGTTTCTTCCCACTTTCTCTTGACTTGTTTCATGTTAGTCTCTTCGGTCGCTTGCTCTTTAATCCTTCCTTCGATCTGGTTCACTAATTTGTGAGCCATTCGACTTGCCTTTTGTATGGTGGCGGGCTCGTGTGAACTCACATCTTCTTGAATTCTTTCCGGTAATCCTTTTACAAATGCGTCGATCTTCTCTTCTTCGTCTTCAAACGTTCTGGGACACAATAGGCACAATTCTGTGAATCGTCGTTCATACGTGGAGATTTCGAAACCTTGCGTTCGTAATCCTCTAAGTTTTACCTTGAGCTTATTGACCTCATTCCTGGGACGATACTGCTCGTTCATCAATTGCTTGAATGCTGACCATGGTAGTGCGTAAGCAGCATCTTGTCCTACCTGCTCGAGATAGGTATTCCACCACGTTAACGCCGTACCTGTGAAGGTATGCGTAGCTTACTTAACTTTGTCCTCTTCAGTACACTTACTTATGGCAAACACCGATTCGACCTTCTCGGTCCACCGTTTCAATCCAATTGGTCCTTCGGTTCCATCAAATTCCAAAGGTTTGCAGGCAATGAATTCTTTGTAGGAGCATCCTACACGATTTCTTGCGGAATTAGTTCCACTGATAGATCCAGAGTTATTGTTATTTTGCATTACAGCCTGCACTGCAGCTATGTTCGCAGCAAGGAAAACACATAAGTCTTCCTCACTCATGTTCAAGTTCTGACGAGTCGCCGGTGCCATTTCCTTCAAAATAGCCAAAAGAATTGAGTTAATCATATAGAATTTAAGAGTAGTCAATAGTATTTCTTAGCATAATATGAACTTATTTATAAAAGCTTTTTCTTCATATTAGCATTTTATAGTTTTAATTCGGGTAGTACCTACCCGTTAAGTTCATACTTAGCAGCTATTATACAATTCAACTACTACGATTCTATATGAAAAACTTATTACAATAATATTTCGCGTTCAAACTTTATACAATATTTTACAAACTTACAATACCGCTATAATACATATAGGATAAAATGTAGCACATAATAAATTTGCTACTCGGCAGCTATGAAGGCAATTCTAGTTAATACTCAAGTTGTTCAGCAAAAGAAATAATGACACGTAATTCATAAGTCCAGAAACAATTCATGCATTCAGGTTTTACTAAGACGACTTCCCATCCTTGATCTTGTGGAAAATAACCGTTATGACCATTGGCTAGGCAGCATGTTGTAATGTCATCAAAAGGACGAGGGTTTCGTAATGTCCAACAGCCCCGTAATATTCTAAAAACCTTGTTTCTCACCCCAACTACTGAATCCGTCACTTGTGGAAAGGTTTTATTTAAAAGCTGCAATCCGATGTTCTTTTTCTCACTTTGGTAAGAAGCGAACATCACTAACCCGTAAGCATAACATGCTTCTTTATGTTGCATGTTAGAAGCTCTTTCTAATTCACGAAATCCTATGTTGGGATATGTTGAGTCAAAATTGGTTCTTAACCCATAGCGTAAAATTGTATTTGGATTCCCCGCATTTAACGCTTTAAAGAAAACACGGCGTAACTTACGGTCTCCCCAATGTGATATACCCCACCTATCAAAGGAAAGCCTTTTATAAACTAAGGCAATTCTGGAAAGTCTTTCAAATATTTGACAAGTTAATTTCGCCATAACTAAATGTGCTGATGAATTCTGACCGACTCTAGACAAGATTTCCTCAATCATATCCTCTGGCAGGTCTTCTAAAATATTCGGTTGTCTACCCTTAATGTCCATTTTGTTTTTATATTGTAAAATAGACAAGAATTAGATTCGTAAAAGATAATTAACAAACAATACAAGCAATTTTTACATAGAGCATAAAAGTACAAGCACACTACAATACATATAATACACAACATGATTACAACCCTCTAATCTGAATCACTGGTTTCTTTTTCTTCGGACTTTGTTCGTTTTACTAATTTTCTAGGAATATATGGTGTTCCTCTAATACGAGCCATCGTTTTCCACAATGGTTTAGAAAAAACTGGTGGTTTAGAGGTTCCCGGGTCATTGTTACATTTTAGGAAATACGGACGTTGCCGATACATATAAAGTTCATCGGGGTTGGAATCGGGTTTCTCTATTTTTATACCTTTTCCCTTATTATTTTCTTTCGCTTTATTAAATTAGGTCGAGGTAATTTCTATAACATCATCGGAGTCCTCATCGGGATCCGATTCATCAGAAAATTTATAATCTTTCCAATATTTTGCTTCCTCAGCGGAAACTGTAACGACCCGCACTTTTTCGATCATTCTATACTTATAAGATTAATATTTACATAAATTAAACCTTGCCAACATGATAAGCAATCCAAATTGTCGAGACTGATATTTCCGAAAAGAGTTTTACACAACGTTTGACCGTCTAGTTTGACCGATGATATCACGAACTATACAATATATGATAATTATACGTTTGTGTATATAAATGTATATATACATATTTAACATGATTAATAAATGTTTTAATATCTCATTTTGTATTAATAACAACAAGTTATATGTGTATTTTGAAACTACTAACTTAAGTTTTCAAAACGATAACTATACGTAACGTTATTTGACATATATACTTAAGACTTATAATGTTATACATATATTGTATAAGTAATGTATTTAATTACTTTTAAAGAACTTAAATACATAAAACCATATAAGTGTATTCACAAAAGATAGCTATATTTGAATCCTCATTTCATTTTTCACAAAATTTCTATACGTATACCTAGAGTATTTGTACTCGTATCATACCTAGCTCCTATACGTATTTACTAATAGTAAATACACATCAAAATCACCACCTAACCAGCCATTATTCATGCCCTTAGAGCTAGGTAATTACTTTTGGATGATTACTTGACTAATTAACAAAATTACAAACTAAAAATCTTATCATGTATTACATGATACACGTTTTTTTTAGGTTATAAGTATCACCATTTCTAGTTCATTTTCTAACCTCATTTTTAGTTAAACACACACTCTTTCACAACCCTTAAAACCCTTAATCAATTCAGCAAAGTTTCCAAGAAGATCTAGCTTCAAAAACCATACTAAAACACCATAAGAAAACCATACAAAAACACTTCAAGAAATCCTTCCAAGAACACACACTTACTTCCAATCTTTCATCCAATTCCATCACCCTTTTGGTTCTAGGTTCTTACTCCTCTTTTACAGAAACCTTGTCCAAGGAACTTGAGGTAGTATCTATGTTCATAACCTTATTCGATTCATATATATATAGCTATCATATTTTGTGGTATACAATTTTAACAACAAGAACATAGTTTGAATGTTTTCAAACTTGTTTGCAAACTAAATAGATCCTTCTAACTTAACTTTTAAAATACTTCAAGACCTGTAATATAACTTAAATATATGCTAATTTAACAAGGTATAACTTGGTTTTTCAAAGAACACCTTAAAACTGAATCTACGGTGTCGGAGTGTAACCGGGGGCTGTTTTGGGTTGGATAATTAAAAACTATTTTGAACTTTGAATTGGAGGCTTATTTTCTGGAAAATTGATATTTACTATGAATATGTTAACACATAAAAATTTCATGATTTAACTCAAAGTATAAGTATTTTTAGAAAAATAATCATTTAAGGTTGTTTACATGATGGAAAATGATTAACTTCATAAGTTTCACTAAAGTTTGACCTATGACCTGTGATTTTGAATACAAACTAAGGTATTTACAGTTCATAGTCTTAAAGAGGGACTCGATCCAAGGAAGTGGCAAGTTGAATCAACGAAAACGGAGTTGTAACGAAGAAACTATGACCAAAACGAGATCGGATATCTAAGACTAGTTTAGCTACGAAAATAATTGGAGAAAATTAAATAAATCACATCTTTTTAAAATAACATGATATTTTATATATATGTACTCATAATTTAATTTTATATGGTTCAGGATCACCCGTAAACAATACGAGAAGATTAATCATAAGATCCCATGATTGTACGCAACACGTCATTTGACAACACCGGTACTTTATGTACGCAACACGTCATTTGACAACACCGGTACCGTGGGTCAAGATTAATCTCGACCAATACATATACGATGGGGTTTTATTTATTTCGTTGGGGGTTTTGTTTATTGCGGGTATATTAAACATCTAAAAATGAACCATTAAAATTGAATTACTAACATCGGAATGCTAACTACGGACTAAGGAAATATTCAAAATATTAAAAGTATAACAAGTATATATATATATAACGTTTGTTTTAAAATGAAAACATATTGATATATTATATATGGATAGGTTCGTGATATCAACCGGAAGACCGAGTCAAATTATTTATATCATCAAGACAAGAGTGAGTATATAGTCCCACTTTTAAACTCTAAATATTTCGGGATGAGAATACATGTATTTTATGTTTTACGATATGGACACAAGTAACTGAAAAATATATTCTACGTTGAGTTGTACCACTGGCATACTTCCCTGTAGCTTGGTAACTGTTATTTACAGCGGTATTGTAAACGCGAATCCTGTTGATAGATCTATCGGGCCTGACAACCCCAACCGGACTGGACGACCAGTATTCAACGGTTGCACAGTACTTCGTTTTGTGACTACACTTGGTACGGTGTAGTAAGATTTCATATTAAAGGGAATATGCGACGTGAAAATGTTAAGTATGGTTACCAAGTGCTCAACCACTTAGAATACTTTTATTAAACTATTTATATACGAAATCTTGTGGTCTATATATATATTGCTGCCGGCATTAAACCTATATCTCACCAACTTTATGTTGACCTTTTTAAAACATGTCTATTCTCAGGTGATTTCTAAAGCTTCCGCTGCATCATGTTGGATCTAACCAGGATCTTGCGTACGCATGTTTGTGTCAAAAATAAAACTGCATATCCGAGATGTTGTATTGTAAAATATGCTAGAAACCGTGTTGTTGTCATCATTTGTAAAGTTTGTAAGTCGAAGATTATCGCTAAACGTTAATCTTCTTTTTATTGTCTAAAGCTTGTAACAAAAATAATGGTTATGGTTTGTAATGTATAATATATGCAGTTTTCTTTCAAAAATGTCTCATATAGAGGTCAATACCTCGCAATGAAATCATACGTTATCTAACGCGTTCTTATGGTTAAGGACGGGTTATGACATGTGGTATCAGAGCGGTGGTCTTAGCGAACCAGGTTTGCATTAGTGTGTCTAACCGATAAGTCGTTAGGATACATTAGTAAGTCTGGACTTTGACCGGGTCTGATTTAAAAACCATTGCTTATCATTGTTGGTTAAAATTTATATGTAAATATTATGTAGTACTAATGGGTTAGTTGTTGTGTGATAGATGTCGGGCTCAAAACTTGTCATCACATTCAGCGACTCCGAACCAGAATCTTCAGATGGTGTTCCAGTCATTAGCCTATCCGATGACGAAAATAATATCTTTGGGGAAGACTCACAAATTCCGGATGAACCGACTATAGAGAACCCGAAAAGTGAACCCGAGGAGGAAAGTGAACCCGAGGAGGAAAGTGAACCCGAGGAGGAAAGTGAACCCGAGGAAGAAATACAGGAAATTACAAAAGACGAGTTCGAACTAGGAAAGAAACGAAAGGCTAATGAATTAGAAAATTCAAATCCCGAGTTTAATGAGAATGATGTGGCACCAATTCCACTCAACACTACCACCCCTATCCCCGCTATTCCTATTAGTGCTATTCCCGCATCTAGTTCTTCGGCTCCTCAGCCAAAACGTAGGGAGACAGCTAGGATTCGCGTTGGGGGATTCCCTGGACATAAATGTTTTGGGAAATAGACCAAATGATGCGCTACCGTATTAAACCATGGAATCACATAATGTTTTGTATAATATTATTAGTGTGGTTTGTTTAAAGTTTGATGTAAGCATATGTAAAATAGCGAAGTATGAAATGCAATAATTTTCCATGGTTAAGTATTATTTAGATTGTAGTAATTGGTTCTGTACTAAGCTATTAAGTATGAACATTAACGGGTAGGTACTACCCTAGATATAATTATAAAACGCTAATAAGAAGAAAAGGCTTTTATAATAATACCTGGTTCATATTATTAACAAGCTATAAATGTACTATAAATACACACTACATCTATAATATTCCATGTGAATAATTATTTTCTTTCATTAGGAAATGGCGCGATTGAATCGAATGACGGAACAAGAACTCGAGGAACTCATCAACCAGCGAGTGAACGACAGAATGTTATGGGTTGAGGCTGCAAGAGCTGCTGCAGTTAACCCAAATCCTCGTGTAGGATGCTCCTACAAGACGTTCCAAGCTTGCAAGCCATCATCATTCAGTGGAACAGAAGGACCGATCGGTTTAACCCGATGGATAGAAAAGATGGAGACTGTGTTTAAAATAAGTGGTTGTGTTGAAAAGGACATGACCAAGTATGCATCGTGCACTTTACAAGATAGTGCACTCACGTGGTGGAAAAATTATGTGAAGGCTGTAGGAGGAGATGTAGCTTATGATACTCCTTGGGAAGAATTCAAAACAATGTTAATCAACGAGTATTGTCCAAGGAACGAGGTTAGGAAGTTGGAAGATGAATTACGAAGCCTGAAGGTTGTTGGTACTGAAATCACCAACTACAATCAGCGATTCATGGAATTAGTTTTGCTATGTCCTGAATTGGTTCCAACCGAAGAACGGAAGATTGAAATGTACAAAGATGGTTTGCCCAAAAAGGTCAAGGCAAATGTTACGGCGTCGAAACCTAAGACAATTCATGAAGCTATAACCATGGCGAACGAGCTAATGGATCAGGTCATTTTGGACAAGAAAGCATTCAATACTGAGGTGAAGGTATTGGGGAACAAGAAAAAGTGGAATGGAGGTTATGATCGAGGTAACCAACAACAACCTTATAAGAAACAAGAAACCACGAAAGGTGCGGGTAGTGGTTCAGGCTTTGGTTACAAAGGACAAAGTCCTTTATGCAACCGTTGTCACAAACATCATTTTGGTTACTGTAGTGTGTTGTGCACTAAATGCAATAGACAGGGACATCTTGCTGAAGATTGTAAGGCTCTCGTTACAAATGGTAACAAGACTCCTGCCACCAACGCAAATAGAACTGCTTTGGCTAACATTACTTGTTTTGGGTGTGGAAAACAAGGTCACTATAAGAGTCAGTGCCCGAATCCAGAAAAGAATGGCGGACCTGCACGTGGAAGAGCGTTTGTTATTAATGCTAGAGAGGCACGAGAAGACCCGGAGCTTGTTACGGGTACGTTTACCATTAATAACTTATCAGCATCTATTTTATTTGATACTGGCGCCGATAGAAGTTATGTGTGTAGAAATTTTTACACTAAATTGAATTGTTCATCATTACCTCTAGATGCTAAGTACTTGATTGAGTTAGCTAATGGTAAACTAATCAAAGCCGATAAAATTTGTCGTGATTGTGAAATAAATCTAGCCGGAGAAACGTTTAAAATCGACTTAATACCCGTAGAATTAGGAGGTTTTGATGTAATAGTCGGCATGGACTGGATGTCCAAAGTAGGAGCGGAAGTTGTTTGTGCCAAGAAGGCAATTCGTATTCCTGGTAAGGATAAAATGCCGGTGATGATTTATGGAGAGAAGGGTAATTCAAAGCTAAAACTCATTAACTGTTTGAAAGCCAAGAAGTGTTTAGAAAAGGGATGTTACGCTATTTTAGCACATGTTAATAAAGTCGAAAAGAAAGAAAAGTGTATCAACGACGTGCCTGTGGCAAGAGATTTTCCTGAAGTTTTTCCGGAAGAGTTGCCGGGATTACCTCCATTTAGATCGGTAGAATTTCAAATAGATTTAGTACCAGGAGCTGCACCAGTGGCTCGTGCTCCATATAGACTTGCACCGTCCGAGTTAAAAGAACTTCAAAGTCAGTTAAAAGAATTACTGGACCGTGGATTCATACGACCGAGTACTTCACCGTGGGGAGCTCCAATTTTGTTTGTTAAGAAGAAAGATGGATCTTTTAGGATGTGTATAGACTATCGTGAATTAAATAAGTTAACTATCAAGAATCGATATCCACTACCGAGAATTGATGACTTATTTGATCAACTGCAAGGATCATGTATTTATTCGAAAATCGACCTAAGATCAGGTTATCATCAACTACGCGTCAAAGAAGAAGATATTCCGAAAACTGCTTTTCGGACACGTTATGGTCATTACGAATTTTTGGTTATGCCGTTTGGATTGACGAATGCGCCAGCTGTATTCATGGACCTCATGAATCGAGTTTGTAGTCCGTATTTAGATAAGTTTGTTATCGTTTTCATTGATGATATTCTTATCTATTCCAAGAGTGAGCAAGAGCATGAAGAGCATTTAAGGTTGATACTGGAGTTGTTAAGAAAAGAACAACTTTATGCTAAATTTTCTAAGTGTGCTTTTTGGTTGAAAGAAGTGCAATTTCTTGGTCACGTTGTTAATAGCGAAGGAATTCAGGTTGATCCAGCAAAAACTGAAGCTATTGAAAAATGGGAGACTCCTAAGACACCAACGCAGATACGCCAATTTTTGGGTTTAGCCGGTTATTATAGAAGGTTTATTCAAGATTTTTCCCGAATAGCTAAGCCGTTGACAGCGTTAACGCAAAAAGGGAAGAAATATGAATGGACCTCGGAGCAGGAGAACGCATTTCAAATACTGAAGAAGAAGTTAACTACGGCGCCTATATTATCGTTACCAGAAGGGAACGATGATTTTGAAATATATTGTGACGCTTCGCGACAAGGTTTTGGTTGTGTTCTTATGCAACGGAAGAAATTTATTGCATTTGCATCCCGACAATTGAAGATTCACGAGCGAAATTATACGACGCATGATCTAGAATTGGGAGCAGTCGTGTTTGCATTGAAGATGTGGAGACACTACTTGTATGGGGGTAAATTCACTGTGTTTACTGATCATAAAAGCCTTCAACATATTTTTGATCAGAAACAATTGAACATGAGGCAACGTAGGTGGGTTGAGTTAATAAATGACTATGATTGTGAAATTCGTTATCATCCCGGGAAAGCGAACGTGGTGGCCGATGCTCTAAGCAGAAAGGAACGAGAACCAATTCGAGTACGAGCGATGAACATAAAAATTCGCATGAATCTCAACTCACAAATCAAAGAAGTTCAACGAGAAGCACTTACTAAAAAAAATATAGGAAATGAAATAATGAAGAAGTATGAGAAGCAACTCGTTATACGGGAAGATGGAATTCGATATTTTGCAAACCGTATTTGGGTACCGAAGTTGGGTGGATTAAGGAAGTTGATATTGAACGAGGCACATAAGACAAGATACTCAATACATCCTGGAGTCGGAAAGATGTATCAAGATCTTAAGACGCATTATTGGTGGCCTAACTTAAAGACAGACGTTGCAACATATGTTGGGGAGTGTTTAACTTGTTCCAAGGTCAAAGCAGAACACCAGAAGCCGTCAGGGTTACTTCAACAACCAGAAATCCCAGAATGGAAATGGGATGGTATTACCATGGATTTCATCATGAAGTTACCAAAGACTGCCTGGGGATACGACACCATTTGGGTGATTGTTGATCGTCTCACCAAGTCTGCACACTTCTTGCCTATAAAGGAAACGGATAGAATGGAGAAACTATTACGATTGTATATAAAGGAAGTTGTTTCAAGGCATGGAATACCTATTTCCATTATATCTGATCGTGATAGTAGATTTACCTCAAAGTTCTGGCAATCACTACAGGAGGCCCTAGGAACTCGTTTGGATATGAGCACCGCATATCATCCGCAAACCGACGGGCAGAGTGAAAGAACAATTCAGACTCTTGAAGACATGCTCAGGGCATGTGTGATCGATTTTGGAAACGGATGGGATAAATATTTACCATTAGCAGAATTCTCGTATAATAATAGTTATCATGCGAGCATTAAAGCTGCGCCATTCGAAGCATTGTACGGAAGGAAGTGTAGATCTCCTATCTGTTGGAATGAAGTAGGAGATCGACATTTAACTGGTCCTGAGATCATACACGAAACGACCGAGAAGATAGTACAAATCAAGGAGAGATTGAAAACAGCCCGTAGTCGCCAAAAGAGCTACGCCGATGTTCGAAGGAAACCATTAGAGTTTCAGGTCGGGGACATGGTTATGCTAAAGGTGTCACCTTGGAAAGGTGTAATACGTTTCGGCAAAAGGGGTAAACTGAACCCAAGGTACGTAGGCCCGTTCAAGATCATCGAACGCATTGGACCGGTAGCTTATCGACTCGAGTTACCGCAACAACTCGCCGGAGTACATAATACCTTTCACGTCTCAAACATTAAGAAGTGTCTTGCAAAGGAAGACCTCACCATTCCTCTTGAAGAAATCCATGTCGACGAGAAACTACAATTCGTCGAAGAACCAATTGAAATCATGGACCGTGAAGTTAAACAGCTCAAACAGAGCAATATACCGATTGTTAAGGTTCGTTGGAATGCTAGAAGAGGTCCTGAGTTTACTTGGGAACGAGAGGATCAGATGAAACGAAAGTATCCGCATTTGTTTCTCGATGACGCAAAATAGGTACAATTTTAAAATTTCGGGACGAAATTTATTTAACGGGGAGGTAATGTAACGACCCGCACTTTTTCGATCATTCTATACTTATAAGATTAATATTTACATAAATTAAACCTTGCCAACATGATAAGCAATCCAAATTGTCGAGACTGATATTTCCGAAAAGAGTTTTACACAACGTTTGACCGTCTAGTTTGACCGATGATATCACGAACTATACAATATATGATAATTATACGTTTGTGTATATAAATGTATATATACATATTTAACATGATTAATAAATGTTTTAATATCTCATTTTGTATTAATAACAACAAGTTATATGTGTATTTTGAAACTACTAACTTAAGTTTTCAAAACGATAACTATACGTAACGTTATTTGACATATATACTTAAGACTTATAATGTTATACATATATTGTATAAGTAATGTATTTAATTACTTTTAAAGAACTTAAATACATAAAACCATATAAGTGTATTCACAAAAGATAGCTATATTTGAATCCTCATTTCATTTTTCACAAAATTTCTATACGTATACCTAGAGTATTTGTACTCGTATCATACCTAGCTCCTATACGTATTTACTAATAGTAAATACACATCAAAATCACCACCTAACCAGCCATTATTCATGCCCTTAGAGCTAGGTAATTACTTTTGGATGATTACTTGACTAATTAACAAAATTACAAACTAAAAATCTTATCATGTATTACATGATACACGTTTTTTTTAGGTTATAAGTATCACCATTTCTAGTTCATTTTCTAACCTCATTTTTAGTTAAACACACACTCTTTCACAACCCTTAAAACCCTTAATCAATTCAGCAAAGTTTCCAAGAAGATCTAGCTTCAAAAACCATACTAAAACACCATAAGAAAACCATACAAAAACACTTCAAGAAATCCTTCCAAGAACACACACTTACTTCCAATCTTTCATCCAATTCCATCACCCTTTTGGTTCTAGGTTCTTACTCCTCTTTTACAGAAACCTTGTCCAAGGAACTTGAGGTAGTATCTATGTTCATAACCTTATTCGATTCATATATATATAGCTATCATATTTTGTGGTATACAATTTTAACAACAAGAACATAGTTTGAATGTTTTCAAACTTGTTTGCAAACTAAATAGATCCTTCTAACTTAACTTTTAAAATACTTCAAGACCTGTAATATAACTTAAATATATGCTAATTTAACAAGGTATAACTTGGTTTTTCAAAGAACACCTTAAAACTGAATCTACGGTGTCGGAGTGTAACCGGGGGCTGTTTTGGGTTGGATAATTAAAAACTATTTTGAACTTTGAATTGGAGGCTTATTTTCTGGAAAATTGATATTTACTATGAATATGTTAACACATAAAAATTTCATGATTTAACTCAAAGTATAAGTATTTTTAGAAAAATAATCATTTAAGGTTGTTTACATGATGGAAAATGATTAACTTCATAAGTTTCACTAAAGTTTGACCTATGACCTGTGATTTTGAATACAAACTAAGGTATTTACAGTTCATAGTCTTAAAGAGGGACTCGATCCAAGGAAGTGGCAAGTTGAATCAACGAAAACGGAGTTGTAACGAAGAAACTATGACCAAAACGAGATCGGATATCTAAGACTAGTTTAGCTACGAAAATAATTGGAGAAAATTAAATAAATCACATCTTTTTAAAATAACATGATATTTTATATATATGTACTCATAATTTAATTTTATATGGTTCAGGATCACCCGTAAACAATACGAGAAGATTAATCATAAGATCCCATGATTGTACGCAACACGTCATTTGACAACACCGGTACTTTATGTACGCAACACGTCATTTGACAACACCGGTACCGTGGGTCAAGATTAATCTCGACCAATACATATACGATGGGGTTTTATTTATTTCGTTGGGGGTTTTGTTTATTGCGGGTATATTAAACATCTAAAAATGAACCATTAAAATTGAATTACTAACATCGGAATGCTAACTACGGACTAAGGAAATATTCAAAATATTAAAAGTATAACAAGTATATATATATATAACGTTTGTTTTAAAATGAAAACATATTGATATATTATATATGGATAGGTTCGTGATATCAACCGGAAGACCGAGTCAAATTATTTATATCATCAAGACAAGAGTGAGTATATAGTCCCACTTTTAAACTCTAAATATTTCGGGATGAGAATACATGTATTTTATGTTTTACGATATGGACACAAGTAACTGAAAAATATATTCTACGTTGAGTTGTACCACTGGCATACTTCCCTGTAGCTTGGTAACTGTTATTTACAGCGGTATTGTAAACGCGAATCCTGTTGATAGATCTATCGGGCCTGACAACCCCAACCGGACTGGACGACCAGTATTCAACGGTTGCACAGTACTTCGTTTTGTGACTACACTTGGTACGGTGTAGTAAGATTTCATATTAAAGGGAATATGCGACGTGAAAATGTTAAGTATGGTTACCAAGTGCTCAACCACTTAGAATACTTTTATTAAACTATTTATATACGAAATCTTGTGGTCTATATATATATTGCTGCCGGCATTAAACCTATATCTCACCAACTTTATGTTGACCTTTTTAAAACATGTCTATTCTCAGGTGATTTCTAAAGCTTCCGCTGCATCATGTTGGATCTAACCAGGATCTTGCGTACGCATGTTTGTGTCAAAAATAAAACTGCATATCCGAGATGTTGTATTGTAAAATATGCTAGAAACCGTGTTGTTGTCATCATTTGTAAAGTTTGTAAGTCGAAGATTATCGCTAAACGTTAATCTTCTTTTTATTGTCTAAAGCTTGTAACAAAAATAATGGTTATGGTTTGTAATGTATAATATATGCAGTTTTCTTTCAAAAATGTCTCATATAGAGGTCAATACCTCGCAATGAAATCATACGTTATCTAACGCGTTCTTATGGTTAAGGACGGGTTATGACAGAAACACCATTGACCATTATTAACTTTGGTCCGTTGGTTGAGGATTTTCTTTCATTTAATCGATTTACTATAGGTATCAATATTTCTTCCTCCGGAACCTCTTCTTCTTCCGGTTCCTCCTCTTCCGGTTCCTCTTCTTCCGGTTTCTCCTCTTCCGGTTCCTCTTCTTCCGGTTCCTCTTCGTCCGGTTCCTCTTCGGGAATTTGTGAATCTTCCCAAAATATATTTGACTCTTCATTATTATTAGGTGAATCGATAGGATTTGTACTAGTGGTAGACATCTATCATACAATATCAAACACATTAAGAGGTTAATATATCACATAATATTTACATGTTAATAATATATATTTTCCAACAAAAGTATTAAGCAATCGTTTTTAAAGAAAACACTGTCGAAGTCCAGACTTACTAATGTATCCTAACAAACTCGATAAGACACACTAATGTAAATTTCTGGTTCTCTAAGACCAACGCTCGGATACCAACTGAAATTTCCCGTTCATATTGATTATAAACGTTCCATATTAATTGATTTCGTCGCGAGGTTTTGACCTCTATATGAGACGTTTTTCAAAGACTGCATTCATTTTTTTAAACAACTATAACCTTTATGTTATCGATAAAGGTTTAAAAAGAATTACATAGATTATCAAATAATGATAATCTAAAATATACCGTTTACACCCGACCATTACATATTGGTATACAATAAGAATATAATACATCAAAAATAAGTTTCTTGAATGCAGTTTTTACATAGTATCATACAAGCATGGACTCTAAATCTTGTCCTTATTTTAGTATGCAATAGCGAAAGATCTTAATAATCACCTGAGAATAAACATGCTTAAAATGTCAACAAAAAATATTGGTGAGTTATAGGTTTAACCTATATATTATCAAATCATAATAATAGACCACAAGATTTCATATTTCAATACATCCCATACATAGAGATAAAAATCATTCATACGGTGAACACCTGGTAACCGACATTAACAAGATGCATATAAGAATATCCCCATCATTCCGGGACATCCATCGGACATTATATAAAAACTCGAAGTACTAAAGCATCCGCTACAACAGATGGGGTTTGTTAGGCCCAATAGATCTATCTTTAGGATTCGCGTCAATTAGTAGACTGGTTTACTAATTCTTAGGTTACCAAGTAAAAGGGGCATATTCGGCTTCGATCGTTCAACCATAGAAAGTAGTTTCATGTACTTGTGTCTATTTTGTAAAACATTTATAAAGCTTCAGGTATTCTCATCCCAAAAATATTAGATTTTAAAAGTGAGACTATAACTCACTTTCACAGATTTTTACTTCGTAGGGAAGTAAGACTTGGCCACTGGTCGATTCATGAACCTATAACAAATATGTACATATATATCAAAGTATGTTCAAAATATATTTACAACATTTCTAATAAGTTTTAATGTTTTAAGTTTATTAAGTCAGTTGTCCTCGTTAGTAACCTACAACTAGTTGTCCATAGTTAGATGTACAGAAATAAATTGATATATACTTTCTTGACCCAATCCACGACCCAGTATGTATATACGTCTCAGGCTAGATTACAACTCAAAGTATATATATATTTTTGGAATCAACCTCAACCCTGTATAGATAACTCCAACATTACTGCATATAGAGTATCTATGGTTGTTCCAAATAATATATATAGATGGGTCGATATGATATGTCAAAACATTTGCATCTGTGTGTATGGTATCCTAAGATTACATAATATATTAGAATATATGTATTATACAATATAAGTTAGCTAGGATATGATTAATATAGATTTGTTACCAATTTTCACGTAGCTACAACAAGTAAAAATATCCAATCTTGTTTTACCGATAACTTCTTCGTTTTAAATCCGTTTTGAGTGAATCCAATTGCTATGGTTTCATATTAAACTTAAGTTTATGAATCTATACAGAAAAATATAAGTTTATAGTCAGAAATATAGGTTACAAGTCATTTTTGTAAAGCTAGTCATTTCAGTCGAAAGAACGACGTCTAGATGACCATTTTGGAAAACATACTTCAACTTTGAGTTTAATCATGATTTTTGGATATAGTTTCATGTTCATAAGAAAAATAATTTTCTCATAAGAACAACTTTTAAATCAAAGTTTATCATAGTTTTTAATTAACTAACCCAAAACAGCCCGCGGTGTTACTACGACGGCGTATATCCAGTTTTACTGTGTTTTTCGTGTTTTCAGGTTTTAAATCATTAAGTTAGCATATCATAGATATAGAACATGTGTCTAGTTGATTTTAAAAGTCAAGTTAGAAGGATTAACTTTTGTTTGCGAACAAGTTTAGAATTAACTAAACTATGTTTTAGTGATTTCAAGTTTAAACCTTCGAATAAGGTAGTTTTATATATATGAATCGAATGACGTTATGAACATCATTACTACCTCAGGTTTTGTGGATAAACCTACGGGAAATGATAAAAATAGATCTTGTTTCAAAGGATCCTTGGATGCTTTGAAAGTTCTTGAAGCAGAATCATGACACGAAAACAAGTTCAAGTAAGATTTCCACTCGAAATAAGATTGTTATAGTTATAGAAATTGAATCAAAGTTTGAATATAAGTATTACCTTGTATTATAAAGATATCTTACTGTAAATAAGAAAGATTTCTTGTGGTTGGATGATTACTTTACAAGATTGGAAGTAAGCTAGCAAACTTGGAAGTATTCTTGATTTTATGAAACTAGAACTTATAGAATTTATGAAGAACACTTAGAACTTGAAGATAGAACTTGAGAGAGATCAATTTGATGAAGAAAATTGAAGAATGAAAGTGTTTGTAGGTATTTTTGGTCATTGGTATATGGATTAGATATAAAGAATGTGTAATTTTGTTTACATGTAAATAAGTCATGAATGATTACTAATATTTTTGTAATTTTATGAGATATTTCATTTTAGTTCCCACATGTGTTAGGTGACTCACATGGGCTGCTAATATCTGATCATTGGAGTGTATATACCAATAGTACATACATCTAAAAGCTGTGTATTGTACAAGTACGAATACGAGTGCATACGAGTAGAATTGTTGATGAAACTGAACGAGGATGTAATTGTAAGCATTTTTGTTAAGTAGAAGTATTTTGATAAGTTTCTTGAAGTCTTTCAAAAGTGTATGAATAAATATTAAAACACTACATGTAAATACATTTTAACTGAGTCGTTAAGTCATCGTTAGTCGTTACATGTAAATGTTGTTTTGAAACCTTTAGGTTAACGATCTTGTTAAATGTTGTTAACCCATTGTTTATTATATCTAAAGAGATGTTAAATTATTACATTATCATGATATTATGATATATTAATATATCTTAGTATGATATATATACAGTTAAATGTTGTTACAATGATAATCGTTAACTATATGTCTCGTTTCGAAATCATTAAGTTGGTAGTCTTGTTTTTACATATGTAGTTCATTGTTAATACACTTAATGACATGTTTACTTATCATTTATCATGATTAAACATAGTGTATCAATATCTTAATATGATTCATATGTATTTAGTAAGACGTTGTTATAACGATAATCGTTATATATATCGTTTCGAGTTTCTTAATTCAATAAACTCAATTTTATGTATATAACTCATTGTTAAAATATCTAATGAGATATTTACTTATCATAATATCATGTTAACTATATATATAATCATATATGTCATCATATAGTTTTTACAAGTTTTAACGTTCATGAATCACCAGTCAACTTGGGCGGTCAATTGTCTATATGAAACCTATTTAAATTAATCAAGTATTAACAAGTTTGATTGCTTAACATGTTGGAAACAATTAATCATGTAAATTATAATTTCATTTAATATATATAAAAATGGAAAAGTTCGGGTCACTACAGTAATTTCTATAACATCATCGGAATCCTCATCGGGATCCGATTCATCGGAAAATTGGTAGTCTTCCCAATATTTTGTTTTCTCGGCGAAAACACCATTGACCATTATTAATTTTGGTCCATTGGTTGAGGGTTTTCTTTTATTTATCTGTTTTCAGTGGTTTCTAATATTTCCTCCTCCGGAACCTCTTCTTCTTCTTCCGGTTCCTCTTCTTCCGGTTCCTCTTCTTCTGGTTCCTCTTCTTCCGGTTCCTCTTCTTCCGGTTCCTCTTCAGGAATTTGTGAGTCTTCCCAATATATATTCGACTCTTCATTATTATTAGGTGAGTCAATGAGATTTGTACTAGAGGTAGACATCTATCACACAATATCAAGCACATTAAGAGATTATTATATCACATAATATTTACATGTTAATAATATATACTTTTCAACAAAAAAAATGTTAAGCAATCGTTTTTCAAGTAAACACGGTCGAAGTCCAGACTCACTAATGCATCCTAAAAAACACGGTTAGACACACTAATACAAATTTCTGGTTCTCTAAGTCCAACGCTCGGATACAAACTGAAATGTCCCGTTCATATCGATTATAAACGTTTCATATTAATTGATTTCCTTGCGAGATATTGACCTCTATATGAGACGTTTTTCAAAGACTGCATTCGTTTTTAAAACAAACCATAACCTTTATTTTATCATAACGTAGATTATCCAGTAATGATAATCTAAAAGATAACATTTTTCACACGACCATTACATAATGGTTTACAATAATATTACACATCGATTTAAATCTCCGAATGCAGTTTTTAAACAATATATTACAAGCATGCTGACTCCAATTCTTGTCCTTAATTAGCATGCAACAGCGGAAGCTCTTAATAATCACCTGAGAATAAACATGCTTAAAAACGTCAACAAAAATGTTGGTGAGTTATAGGATTAACCTATATATATCAAATTGTAATAATAGACCACAAGATTTCATTTTTCATAAACATCAATCTCATATCAAGCATTTCGCATAAACTGCATAGAGATAAAAATCATTCATATGGTGAACACCTGGTAACCGATATTAACAAAACGCGTCTAGAATATCCCCATCATTCCGGGACTCTCATCGGACATGATAAAATCGATGTACTAAAGCATCCATAACCCGGATGGGGTTTGTTAGGCCCAATAGATCTATCTTTAGGATTCGCGTCAATTAGGGTTTCTGTTCCGTAATTCTTAGATTACCAGACTAAAAAGGGTGATATTCGGTAATAATAATTCAACCATAGAATGTAGTTTCACATACTTGTGTCAATTTTATAAAACATTTATAAAACTGCATGTATTCTCATCCCAAAATATTAGATTTTAAAAGTGGGACTATAACTCACTTTCACAGATTCTTAATTCGTTGAGAATTAGACTTGGCCACTGATCGATTCACGAACCTATAACAAATATATACATATATATCAAAGTATGATCGAAATATATTCACAATATGTTTTATTACGTTTTAACGATTTAAGTTTGTTAAGTTAGCAGTCCAACGTTAGTAATCTACAACTAGTTGTCCACAGTTAGATATACAGAATTAAATCAATATATATTATCTCGAATCAATCCACGACCCAGTGTATACAAGTCTCAGGCTAGATCACAATTCAAAGTATATATATTATTTTGGAATCAACCTCAACCCTGTATAGCTAACTCGAACATTACTGCATATAGAGTGTCTATGGTTGTTCCCAAATAATATATATATATGGGTCGATATGATATGTCAAGACATTGTATACGTGTCTACGGTATCCCAAGATTACATAATATATGTTAGAATACATGTATAATACAATATAAGTTAGTTAAGTTATGATTTGTATAGATTTGTTACAAATTTCACGTAGCTTCAACAAGTAAAAATATCCAATTTTGTTTTACCCATAACTTCTTCGTTTTAAATCCGTTTTGAGTGATTCAAGTTGCTATGGTTTCATATTGAACTGAAATTTATGAATCTACACAGAAAACGTATAAGTTTATAGTTAGAAATATAAGTTACAAGTCATTTTTATAAGAGGTAGTCATTTCAGTCGAAAGAACGACGTCTTGATGACCATTTTGAAAAACATACTTCCACTTTGAGTTTAACCATGATTTTTGGATATAGTTTCATGTTCATAAGAAAAATCATTTTTCCAGAAGAACAACTTTTAAATCAAAGTTTATCATAGTTTTTAATTATCTAACCCAAAACAGCCCCCGGTTTCACTACGACGGCGTATGTCCGGTTTTACGGTGTTATTCGTGCTTCCAGGTTTTAAATCATTAAGTTAGCATATCATATAGATATAGAACATGTGTTTAGTTGATTTTAAAAGTCAAGTTAGAAGGATTAACTTTATTTGCGAACAAGTTTAGAATTAACTAAACTATGTTCTAGTGATTACAAGTTATAATCTTCGAATAAGATAGTTTTATATATATATATGAATCGAATGATGTTATGAACATCATTACTACCTCAAGTTTAGTAGGTAAACCTACTGGAAGTGACAAGAAATGATCTAGCTTCAAAGGATCTTGGATGGCTTGAAAGTTCTTGAAGTAGAATCATGACACGAAAACAAGTTCAAGTAAGATTTCTACTCGAATTAAGATTGTTATAGTTATAGAAATTGAATCAAAGTTTGAATATGAATTATACCTTGAATTAGAATGATAACCTACTGTAAATAACAGAGGTTTCTTGATCTTAGATGATTACTTGGAATGGATTAGAAAGCTTGGAAGTAAACTTGTAAACTTTAAAGTCTTTATGAAGTGTTCTTGAGTAGTTATTTTGTATGTTGATCTAGGTTAACTAGATTGAGCTAGATTATGAAGAAAATGATGAAGAACACTTAGAACAATAAGAGGGGAATTGAGAGAGAGTAATTTGATGCATAAAAGTTGGAATGAAAATGTGTTTATGATTGGTAAAGAAAAACGTGATCCTACCTTTGAATATAAGGTTTCATTAGTTTGTATTTTTGTTAGATATTTAATGCTAGTTGTCAAATGATGGTTCCTACATGTTTAGGTGACTCATTAAGGCTGCTAAGAGCTGATCATTGAAGTGTATATACCAATAGCATATACATTTAGAAGTTGTGTATTGTACGAGTACGAATACGAATTGAATACGAGTAAATACTGTACTGTAGTAAATAGTATTTACTGTAGCAAAATAGTATTCTACTGTAGCAAGCGAAAATTTACTGTAGCAAAATAGTGTTTTACTGTAGCAAATAGTGTTTACTGTAGCAAATAGTATTTTACTGTAGTAAATAGTGTTTTAGTTGTACATCTTTGATTTAATTGTATTTCTTCATATATATATATATATATATATATATAAATATAAAATAAAAACTTACATCATAAAAAAATAAAACGATTATATAATTATCACAAGTTATGACTTTCGTGAATCATCAGGCAAACGGGGTGGTCAATTGTCTACATAAACTCATTTCAATTAATCAAGTCTTAACAAGTTTGATTGCTTAACATGTTGAAAATATTTTTTAATGTAAATATTAATCTCATATAATATATAATCATGAAAAAGTTCGGGTCACTACAATAATAATTAATATGGGTTGATATTAATTCAAATAAATATTTCAGATAATGAAATATGATAAAAACAATACGATTTTGATAACTGCTTTTTGAGCAACGAAACGCTCGGGTTTATTTTAATAATTAATTTATTAATTGTTAACTTTTTAAAAATAATTTATTTATTGGATTTTTAATAAATTAACGTTGGGTTGCGTTTAACGATCGGTTTAGCGTTCCGGGCCCTCGGTACGACTAAACGTCACTTGAAACGGACCACGATTACACGGAATTGCAAAACACGAGCCCGGGAGTACCCCATGGGGCCCATTCAGCCGAACACCCCCTCCTCACCCTTTTATGTTTAATTTTTGCAACTTGGAGGACTTAGGTGCAATTTAAGAGAACTAGGGCTAGTATAAAGGCTTAAGTGATAACTTAAACACTGTAAACCCTCACAATTACACATACCAGTCGATTTTTTTTGTTCCCTCCCTCCCTTTGGCTTCCGTCGATCACCATCACCAATACCACCATCAATTTTCAATTTTTGCTCAAGCCTTGAACACGAAAAGTGTAATTCTCGATCTCCTCTACGTATTGGTGTGCTTTAATTGTTGATCTAAGGTATAAACACATGAACCCTAATATTAAAAAACTAATTTTTATTAAAGTTTCATAGTTATGTTGTCAATTGCTCAAGTCTATACGCGTACGTATTAATTGTAATCGTTATATTGATTGTTTGATGCGTTAAGGTTTAAAATCGAATTTGTTTATGCATGATCAGAAAAATTAAGTTTTTCAAATAATAATTATTATGTTATATTCAGATTCCTTGCAAAAAACTATTGAGTTTAGGCTTTGGATTCGCTTGATTTCGTTTCCGGATGATTAAGTTACGCTTAATTGAAATTAACGTTGTGTTTTTGTGATTGATCAGAAATCTGGATTTGGTAGACCACGAATTGGCATGTGAAACTTATACAATTGGAAATATAATTTAAAAAAACACAATTTAGACTAGGATATCATGTCGTTTGCTTATGTATAACCAGAGATATGCTTGATTTAGTGTAAAAGTGAATTTATACAGCACTTGCATGAAAACAGCCTTGTATGATAAAATTTGTTAACTTCTGTGATTAAAGCTTTACATATTTGAAATATACACAAAAATTAATTCACCTTTCATGTAGATATCATAGGCTAATTGTATCTAGATCTTCGGATAATCGAGTGCGAATGTGACTAGCTAAACTAGAATCAAATCTGTAATTGCTCCCTGTTTTATACTCTGTGGATTGTGTTTATTGAATGAGCATGTAAGATTCTAGAATATAAATTTTAACATGATATGTGACTTATTTTTAGTTTATGTCAATCTCCGAAACTTTATGCATTGGGCACACTAGTGTCATACTTTGTGTGACTTCTGAATTGAGCTGAAAAACTTAACATTCAACTTTCATGAATAAACTGTACAAATTGGCTAAACAAAAATTGCTCCATTTTTTGTATGTGTTAGTTTGACTTTTCCTTGAACTATGACCACTGGTCTTGTATCAATTTCATGTTCCTAACTCTGGTTATAGTCAAAACGATATCAGTGCACGGTCAGAAACTGACTTGGCAAACCCCAAATGTACCCCTTCTGATTCCTGACTTTTAATTATCGTATGAGGCCCTGGCCAGACTTTTTGGAATTAATTTTAAGTATATTTATGATCTGGAGTTTCCCATGTTTAGTTGAATTTTGTACTATGAGATAATGTGCTAAGTATGCTACGTGTTCATGAACTTTGTGCACAACGATAAACTGAAATTGTGAAAATGATCATTCATGACCTGAAACGTATTGTTTGACTTAGGTTTGACATGTTGACCAACATTTGACATGAACCTACTGATGTTGACTTTAGTTGACCACATTGACCAAGTTTGACTTTCGGTTTGACTTCGGTTGACTTTGTATGACTTGCATGAATTACTTGACTATATGTTGACCTTTACTTTGAAACGCGTCGAGTCGAGCAATAAGACAACTTATACTATGAAACCACACTTATTCAAGAAACATATATTGACCAACCTAAATACGTATACTTAGGTTGCATTACTCAGCTGTAAACCGTACAAGTTTTGTCTGTCATCCAAGCTTATTCAAAGGTGAGTCTACAGTCCCGCTTTTTACATGCTTTCAGGGATGAAAATACACGTTGTTATACTTACATTTTCAAATGCTTTTGTATTGACACGAGCACTATATATGCATATTGAGTTTGTTCAAAAGCCTCTAGCTTGAATACTTTTAATACCATCGGTGTAAGCACAATTTAGATGGACGGATCCGTTAGGTTGACAACCTCACCCTGTAATATTAACTATGGGGCATTTATTTTGAACATTAGATACACTCGAATAAGTGTATAACATTTTAGGAGGTAAAGGCGGGTATAGTGGTTTCTATACTCGGGTCATTGCTAGTATTCAGGTGATCATATATTATGCAAACGTTTTGCAACTTGGTGTTGTACTTGTAAAATCTCGTGGTCAAGGAAACTAAACTATTTTTCTGATAACTATTTTTCAGATACTGTTACTTAACTTTAAACCTGTAGATTCACCAACATTATTTGTTGACCTATTTTTGCGTGTTTTTATTCTCAGGTCCTTAAGAGGTAGACTTTCGCTGTGTTTGCTGCATGTCTGGCCGTGGAGTAAGCATTTGATTTAATGAACATTATTTACTTTCGCATTTAAAACTTTTATAACTGTTTAAATACTGTTGGCTTGTGGTTACGGTCACAACAGTGTTTCTATTTTGGGATTATTGACCTATGTTTTTGAAAGTCAACTTTCAATAAAATTAAATGCGATTGCTTTAAACGTCTCATATAGAGGGCGAAACTTTTAACTGTAGGACCTGGATTAACACGCCGTCAGATGGAAATTTGGCGGGGTGTTAAACATCATCCGCGTTTCTTGAAGCGCAATGTGCTACTATAGTGAGAAAGAATTAGTTGCCACCGAAGTTAGATGATCTTGGGCCATTCATAGTGCCTTGTAGGATTGCTGGTTCTGAGCTTTTTAGATGTTTGACTGATTCAGGTGCGAGTATAAATATTATGCTGATATCGGCTAAAAAGTCACGTTTTTACCCCCAATATTAGCCCCATTTATGATAAATTAATTAACTTTATCATCTAAATAAGCATTTATTTTCTTCATTTGATAGATTATGTCATTACGAATGCTATGTTTCAAATATCACTTAAAACGGAAGAAAAACGAGGAAAAATAAGCAAAATCGGCTAAGACGATTAACTCACGTTTAAATAACTTATTTTATGATTTTTAGAAAAGTTTATTTACTTAATCTCATGTTGTAGGATATTTAATTACGAACGCGTGGGCGCAAGAATCGTCGAAAACGGAGTTAAAACGAAGATTCTAGAGCGAAAACGGTGAAAGACAAGTTACGATCCAGCAAACGGCTTGCCAAACGGCCTGCCATAAGGAAAAATGGCCTGCCATCAAACAAGCACCAAAAAAGGCTTGCTAGTGCAAACGGTCTTGCCAAACGGCCTGTCAAACGGCCTGCCAGCCGTTTACAAGCAAAACTCAAGTCTATTTAAAGGGTCTTTGTCATCCATTTCAACACACACCTTTCTCACTTCTCTCTCTAAATATGTAGTGACCCGAACTTTTCCATGTTTATATATATAATGAAATTGTTATTTACATGATTAAGTGTTTCCAACATGTTAAACAATCAAACTTGTTAAGACTTGATTAATTGAAATAGGTTTTATATAGACAATTGACCACCCAAGTTGACCGGTGATTCACGAACGTTAAAACTTGTAAAAACTATATGATGTCATATATATAGATATATATATATATAGTTAACATGATATTATGATAAGTAAACATATCATTAAGTATATTAACAATGAACTACATATGTAAAAAAAAAAAAACAAGACTACTAACTTAAGGTTTTCGAAACGAGGCATATATGTAACGATTATCGTTGTAATGACATTTAATGTATATATATTATATTAAGATATATTAACACATCATGATATCATGATAATGTAATAATTTAACATCTCATTAGATATAATAAACAATGGGTTAACAACATTTAACAAGATCGTTAACTTAAAGGTTTCAAAACAACACTTACATGTAACGACTAACGATGACTTAACGACTCAGTTAAAATGTATATACATGTAGTGTTTTAATATGTATTCATACACTTTTGAAAGACTTCAAGACACTTATAAAAGTACTTCTACTTAACAAAAATGCTTACAATTACATCCTCATTCATTTTCATCAACAATTCTACTCGTATGCACTCGTATTTGTACTCATACAATACACAGCTTCTAAATGTATTTAATATTGGTATATACACTCCAATGATCAGCTCTTAGCAGCCCATGTGAGTCACCTAACCATGTGGGAACCATCATTTAATATCTAGCATGAAATATCTCACAAAATTACAAACTAATGGAGACTATAATGCCATCCTACTTTCACGTGAAGTTAGACACACACAAACACTTTCATTTTGCAACTTACATGCATCAAACTACTCTCTCTCAAGTGTTCTTCCTTTTTTCTAAGTGTTCTTCATCATCTTCAACAAAATCTAGCTCAATCTAGTTCATAAATCCATACATAAACTAAGTTATAAAACAACTTCTCAAGAACACACCAACAACACTTCCAAGTTTGCTAACTTACTTCCAATCTTGCAAATCCACTTTGAGTGATCATCCAACCTCAAGAAATATTTCTTATTTACAGTAAGATATCTTTCTAATATAAGGTAATACTCATATTCAAACTTTGATTCAAATTTTATAACTTTAACAATCTTATTTCGAGTGGAAATCTTACTTGAACTTGTTTTCATGTCATGATTTTGCTTCAAGAACTTTCAAGCCATCCAAGGATCCTTTGAAGCTAGATCTATTTTTATCACTTCCAGTAGGTTTATCCACAAAACCTGAGGTAGTAATAATGTTCATAACATCATTCGATTCATATATATAAAACTACCTTATTCGAAGGTTTAAACTTGTAATCACTAGAACATAGTTTAGTTAATTCTAAACTTGTTCGCAAACAAAAGTTAATCCTTCTAACTTGACTTTTAAAATCAACTAGACACATGTCCTATATCTATATGATAAGCTAACTTAATTATTTAAAACCTGAAAACACGAAAAACACCGTAAAATCGGATATACGCCGTCGTAGTAACACTGCGGGCTGTTTTGGGTTAGTTAATTAAAAACTATGATAAACTTTGATTTAAAAGTTTTTCTTCTGGGAAAATGATTTTTCTTATGAACATGAAACTATATCCAAAAATCATGGTTAAACTCAAAGTGGAAGTATGTTTTCCAAAATGGTCATCTAGACGTCGTTCTTTCGACTGAAATGACTACCTTTAAAAAAATAACTTGTAACCTGTATATCCGACTATAAACTTATACTTTTTCTGTTTAGATTCATAAACTTAAGTTCAATATGAAACCATAGCAACTTGAATCACTCAAAACGAATTTAAAACGAAGAAGTTATGGGTAAAACAAGATTGGATAATTTTTCTTGTTGTAGCTATGTGAAAATTGGTAACAAATCTATATTAATCATATCCTAGCTAACTCATATTGTATTATACATGTATTCTAATATATTATGTAATCTTGGGATACCATAGACACGAATACAATGTTTTGACATATCATATCGACCCATCTATATATATATTTCGGAACAACCATAGACACTCTATATGCAGTAATGTTGGAGTTAGCTATACAGGGTTGAGGTTGATTCCAAAATATTATATATACTTTAAGTTGTGATCTAGCCTGAGGCTTATATACACGAGGTCGTGGATTGATTCGAGATAATATATATTGCTTTATTTTTGTACATCTAACTGTGGACAACTAGTTGTTGGTTACTAACGAGGACAGCCGACTTAATAAACTTAAAACATTAAAACGTATTAAAAATGTTGTAAATATATTTTGAACATATTTTGATATATATGTACATATTTTTTATAGGTTCGTGAATCGACCAGTGGCCAAGTCTTACTTCCCGACGAAGTAAAAATCTGTGAAAGTGAGTTATAGTCCCACTTTTAAAAATCTAATATTTTGGGATGAGAATACATGAAATTTTATAAATATTTTACGAAATAGACACAAGTAAATGAAACTACATTATATAGGTGAATGATCGAAGCCGAATATGCCCCTTTTTAGCTTGGTAGCCTGAGAATTTGGGTACAGACCCCCAAATTGACGTGAATCCTAAAGATAGATCTATCGAGCCCAACAAGCCCCATTCTGGAATTTGGAATGCTTTAGTACTTCGAAATTATCATGTCCGATGGGTGTCCCGGAATAATGGGGATATTCTATATGCATCTTGTTAATGTCGGTTACTAGGTGTTCACCATATGAATGATTTTTATCTCTATGTATGGGATGTATATTGAAATATGAAATCTTGTGGTCTATTATTATGATTTGATAATATATAGGTTAAACCTATAACTCACCAACATTTTTGTTGACATTTTAAGCATGTTTATTCTCAGGTGATTATTAAGAGCTTCCGCTGTTGCATACTAAAATAAGGACAAGATTTGGAGTCCATGCTTGTATGATATTGTGTAAAAAATGCATTCAAGAAACTTATTTTTTGATGTAATATATTCTTATTGTAAACCATTATGTAATGGTCGTGTGTAAACGGTATATTTTAGATTATCATTATTAGATAATCTACGTACTTTTTTTTACCTTTATCGATAAAATAAAAGTTATGGTTGTTTTAAAAATGAATGCAGTCTTTGAAAAATGTCTCATATAGAGGTCAAAACCTCGCGACGAAATCAATTAATATGGAACGTTTATAATCAATATGAACGGGACATTTCAGTTTGAAATGTCCCGTTCTTATTGATTAAAAACGTTCCATATTAATTGATTTCGTTGCGAGGTTTTGACCTCTATATGAGACGTTTTTCAAAGACTGCATTCATTTTTAAACAAACCATAACCTTTATTTCATCAATAAAGGTTTAAAAAGCTTTACGTAGATTATCAAATAATGATAATCTAAAATATCCTGTTTACACACGACCATTACATAATGGTTTACAATACAAATATGTTACAACAAAATAAGTTTCTTGAATGCAGTTTTTACACAATATCATACAAGCATGGACTCCAAATCTTGTCCTTATTTAAGTATGCGACAGCGGAAGCTCTTAATAATCACCTGTGAATAAACATGCTTAAAACGTCAACAAAAATGTTGGTGAGTTATAGGTTTAACCTATATATATCAAATCGTAACAATAGACCACAAGATTTCATATTTCAATACACATCCCATACATAGAGATAAAAATCATTCATATGGTGAACACCTGGTAACCGACAATAACAAGATGCATATATAAGAATATCCCCATCATTCCGGGACACCCTTCGGATATGATATAAATTTCGAAGTACTAAAGCATCCGGTACTTTGGATGGGGTTTGTTAGGCCCAATAGATCTATCTTTAGGATTCGCGTCAATTAGGGTGTCTGTTCCCTAATTCTTAGATTACCAGACTTAATAAAAAGGGGCATATTCGATTTCGATAATTCAACCATAGAATGTAGTTTCACGTACTTGTGTCTATTTTGTAAATCATTTATAAAACCTGCATGTATTCTCATCCCAAAAATATTAGATTTTAAAAGTGGGACTATAACTCACTTTCACAGATTTTTACTTCGTCGGGAAGTAAGACTTGGCCACTGGTTGATTCACGAACCTATAACAATATATACATATATATCAAAGTATGTTCAAAATATATTTACAACACTTTTAATATATTTTGATGTTTTAAGTTTATTAAGTCAGCTGTCCTCGTTAGTAACCTACAACTAGTTGTCCACAGTTAGATGTACAGAAATAAATCGATAAATATTATCTTGAATCAATCCACGACCCAGTGTATACGTATCTCAGTATTGATCACAACTCAAACTATATATATTTTGGAATCAACCTCAACCCTGTATAGCTAACTCCAACATTCACATATAGAGTGTCTATGGTTGTTCCGAAATATATATAGATGTGTCGACATGATAGGTCGAAACATTGTATACGTGTCTATGGTATCTCAAGATTACATAATATATAATACAAGTTGATTAAGTTATGGTTGGAATAGATTTGTTACCAATTTTCACGTAGCTAAAATGAGAAAAATTATCCAATCTTGTTTTACCCATAACTTCTTCATTTTAAATCCGTTTTGAGTGAATCAAATTGCTATGGTTTCATATTGAACTCTATTTTATGAATCTAAACAAAAAAAGTATAGGTTTCTAGTCGGAAAAATAAGTTACAAGTCGTTTTTGTAAAGGTAGTTATTTCAGTCGAAAGAACGACGTCTAGATGACCATTTTAGAAAACATACTTCCACTTTGAGTTTAACCATAATTTTTGGATATAGTTTCATGTTCATAATAAAAATCATTTTCTCAGAATAACAACTTTTAAATCAAAGTTTATCATAGTTTTTAATTAACTAACCCAAAACAGCCCGCGGTGTTACTACGACGGCGTAAATCCGGTTTTACGGTGGTTTTCGTGTTTCCAGGTTTTAAATCATTAAGTTAGCATATCATATAGATATAGAACATGTGTTTAGTTGATTTTAAAAGTCAAGTTAGAAGGATTAACTTTTGTTTGCGAACAAGTTTAGAATTAACTAAACTATGTTCTAGTGATTACAAGTTTAAACCTTCGAATAAGATAGCTTTATATGTATGAATCGAATGATGTTATGAACATCATTACTACCTTAAGTTCCTTGGATGAACCTACTGGAAAAGAGAAAAATGGATCTAGCTTCAATGGATCCTTGGATGGCTCAAAGTTCTTGAAGCAAAATCATGACACGAAAACAAGTTCAAGTAAGATCATCACTTGAAATAAGATTGTTATAGTTATAGAAATTGAACCAAAGTTTGAATATGATTATTACCTTGTATTAGAATGATAACCTACTGTAAGAAACAAAGATTTCTTGAGGTTGGATGATCACCTTACAAGATTGGAAGTGAGCTAGCAAACTTGAAAGTATTCTTGATTTTATGAAACTAGAACTTTTGGAATTTATGAAGAACACTTAGAACTTGAAGATAGAACTTGAGAGAGTTCAATTAGATGAAGAAAATTGAAGAATGAAAGTGTTTGTAGGTGTTTTTGGTCGTTGGTGTATGGATTAGATATAAAGGATATGTAATTTTGTTTTCATGTAAATAAGTCATGAATGATTACTCAAATTTTTGTAATCTTATGAGATATTTCATGCTAGTTGCCAAATGATGGTTCCCACATGTGTTAGGTGACTCACATGGGCTGCTAAGAGCTGATCATTGGAGTGTATATACCAATAGTACATACATCTAAAAGCTGTGTATTGTACGAGTACGAATACGGGTGCATACGAGTAGAATTGTTGATGAAACTGAACGAGAATGTAATTGTAAGCATTTTTGTTAAGTAGAAGTATTTTGATAAGTGTATTGAAGTCTTTCAAAAGTGTATAAATACATATTAAAACACTACATGTATATACATTTTAACTGAGTCGTTAAGTCATCGTTAGTCGTTACATGTAAATGTTGTTTTGAAACCTTTAGGTTAACGATCTTGTTAAATGTTGTTAACCCAATGTTTATAATATCAAAATAGATTTTAAATTATTATATTATCATGATATTATGATGTACGAATATCTCTTAATATGATATATATATACATTAAATGTCGTTACAACGATAAACGTTACATATATGTCTCGTTTCAAAATCATTAAGTTAGTAGTCTTGTTTTTACATATGTAGTTCATTGTTAATATAATTAATGATATGTTTACTTATCATAATATCATGTTAACTATATATATAACCATATATATGTCATCATATAGTTTTTACAAGTTTTAACGTTCGTGAATCACCGGTCAACTTGGGTGGTCAATTGTCTATATGAAACCTATTTCAATTAATCAAGTCTTAACAAGTTTGATTGCTTAACATGTTGGAAACATTTAATCATGTAAACATCAATCTCAATTAATATATATAAACATGGAAAAGTTCGGGTCACTACACAGTTGGTATCCGAGCGTTGGTCTTAGAGAACCAGAAATTTGCATTAGTGTGTCTTATCGAGTTTGTTAGGATACATTAGTGAGTCTGAACTTCGACCGTGTTTTCTTTAAAAACGATTGCTTAACACTTTTGTTGGAAACTATATATTATTAACATGTAATTATTATGTGATATATTAACCTCTTAATATGTTTGATATTGTGTGATAGATGTCTACCACTAGTACAAATCCCATCGACTCACCTAATAATAATGAAGAGTCGAATATACTTTGGGAAGATTCACAAATTCCCGAAGAGGAACCAGAAGAGGAGGAACCGGAAGAAGAGGAACCGGAAGAGGAGGAACCAGAAGAGGAGGAACCGGAAAAAGAAGAGGTTCCGAGGAAGAAATATCGATACCTACAGTAAATTGATTAAATAAAAGAAATCCTCAACCAACGGACCAAAGTTAAAAATGGTCAATGGTGTTTTCGCCGAGGAAGAAAATTATTGGGAAGGTTACCAATTTTCCAATGAATTGGATCCCGATGAGGATTCCGATGATATTATAGAAATTACCTCGACCCAATTTAATAAAACAAAAGAAAATAATAAGGGAAAGGTATAAAAATAGAGAAACCTGTTTCCAACCCCAATGAACTTTATATGTATCGGAAAAATCCGTATTTCCTAAATTATAATAATAACCCGAGAACCTCTAAACCACCAGGTTTTTCTAAACCATTGTGGAAAACTACGGCTCGTATTAGAGGAACACCATATATCCCTAAGAAATTAGGAAAACGAACCAAGTCCGAAGAAGAAGAAACCAGTGATTCAGATTAGAGGGTTGTAATCATGTTGTGTATTATATGTATTGTAGTGTGCTTGTACTTTTATGTTCTATGTAAAAAAAAATTGCTTGTATTGTTTGTTAATTATCTTTTACAAATCTAATCCTTGTCTATTTTACAGTATAAAAACACAAAATGGATATTAAGGATAGACAACCAAAAATTTTAGAAGACCTACCAGGAGATATGATTGATGAAATCTTGTCTAGAGTCGGGCAGAATTCATCAGCACAATTAGTTACGGCAAAATTAGTTTGTCAAACGTTTGAAAGACATTCCAGGCATTCCTTAGTATATAAAAGGCTTTCCTTTGAAAGATGGGGTATATCACATTGGGGAGACTTTAAGTTACGCCAAGTTTTCTTTAAGGCATTTAGTGGGGGAAACCCAGATGCAATTTTACGCTACGGGTTACGAACCTATTTTGACTCAACATATCCCAACATAGGACTCCATTCTTTAGAAAGAGCTTCTACCATGCAACATAAAGAAGCATGTTATGATTACGGGTTAATAATGTTCGCTTCTCATCAAATTGAGAAAAAGAACATTGGGTTGCAACTTTTAAATAAAACATTCTCACAAGTAACTGACTCAGTAGTTAGGGTAAGAAACAAGGTTTTTAGATTGCTACGAGGCTGTTGGGCATTACGAAACTCTCGTCCTTTTGACGACATTACAACATACTGCCTAGCCAATGGTCATAATGGTTACTTTCCATAAGACCAAGGATGGGAAGTCGTCTTAGTAAAACCAGAATGTATGACTTGTTTCTGGACATATGAATTACGTGTCTTTATTTCTTTTGCTGAACAACTTGCGTATTAACTAGAATTGCCTTTATAACTGCCGAGTAGCAAAGTTATTATGTGTTATATTTCACCCTATATGTAAATAATAGTGGTATTGTAAGTTTGTAAAATTTTGTATAAAGTTTGAACGCGAAATATTATTGTAATAAGTTTTTCATATAGAAGCGTAGTAGTTGAGTTGTATGGTAGCTAGTAAGTATGAACTTAACGGGTAGGTATTACCCGAATTAAAACTATAATATGCTAATATGAAGAAAAAGCTTTTATAAATAAGTTCATATAATGCTACGAAATACTATTGACTACTCTTAAATTCTATATGATTAATTCAATTCTTTTGGCTATTTTTGAAGGAAATGGCACCGACGACTCGTCAGAACTTGAACATGAGTGAGGAAGATTTTCGTGTTTTCCTTGCTGCGAACATAGCCGCAGTACAGGCTGCAATGAAAAATACCAATAACTCTGGATCTAGCAGTGGAACTAATTCCACAAGAAATCATGTAGGATGCTCCTACAAAGAATTTACTGCCTGCAAACCTTTGGATTTTGATGGAACCGAAGGACCAATTGGATTGAAACGGTGGACCGAGAAAGTTGAATCGGTGTTTGCCATAAGTAAGTGTACTGAAGAGGACAGAGTTAAGTACGCTACGCATACCTTCACAGGTACTGCGTTAACGTGGTGGAACACCTATATTGAACAGGTAGGACAAAATCTGCTTATGCACTACCGTGGTCGGCATTCAAGCAATTGATGAACGAGCAGTACCGTCCAAGAAACGAAGTTAAAAAGCTCAAGGTAGAACTTAGGGAGTTACGAACACAAGGGTTCGACATTACCACATATGAACGACGATTAACAGAGTTGTGCCTATTGTGTCCGGTAGCGTTCGAAGATGAAGAAGAGAAGATCGACGCGTTTGTAAAAGGGTTACCAGTAAGGATTCAAGAAGATGTGAGTTCACACGAGCCCGCTTCCATACGAAAGGCAAGTCGAATGGCTCATAAACTCATAAATCAGATTGAGGAAAGAATTAAAGAGCAGGCGGCCGAAGAAGCCAACACGAAACAACTCAAGAGAAAGTGGGAAGAAAACAGTGACAAGGGTCACCAATACAACAACAACAACAACAACAACAATCACAACCATAATCACAATAACAATCATAACAACCGCAACAACAATCGCAACAATAACCGCAATCCTAACAATAACTACAACAAACGTCCCAACAACAACTACAACAATAGTTTCAACAACAATAAAAATCCCAACAAAAATCTCAAATGTAAAAGAACCACCAGAATGAGTACCACCAGAATGCCAAAGGTGTGAAGAGTACCACCAGAATGAGTTCTGCACGACATTTTGCACCAAGTGTAAAAGAACTGGCCATGGTGCGAAAAAGTGTGAGGTCTACGGACCAAAGTTTAACAGAACTAAACAAACAAATAGTGTCGAAACAAGTAATGCCGCCTTTGTTTGTTATGGATGTGGAAAACCGGGCCACATTAGAAGTAATTGCCCGAATCAGGGGAATACTAATTGAAATGTCCCGTTCATATTGATTATAAACGTTCCATATTAATTGATTTCATCGCGAGGTTTTGACCTCTATATGAGACGTTTTTCAAAGACTGCATTCATTTTTAAAACAACCATAACCTTTATTTTATCGATAAAGGTTTAAAAAGCATTACGTAGATTATCAAATAATGATAGTCTAAAATATACCGTTTACACACGACCATTACATAATGGTTACAATAAGAATATATTACATCAAAAATAAGTTTCTTGAATGCAGTTTTTACATAATATCATACAAGCATGGACTCCAAATCTTGTCCTTATTTTAGTATGCAACAGCGGAAACTCTTAATAATCACCTGAGAATAAACATGCTTAAAACGTCAACAAAAATGTTGGTGAGTTATAGGTTTAACCTATATATTATCAAATCATAATAATAGACCACAATATTTCATATTTCAATATACATCCCATACATAGAGATAAAATTCATTCATATGGTGAACACCTGGTAACCGACATTAACAAGATGCATATAAGAATATCCCCTATCATTCCGGGAAATCCTTCGGACATGATATAAACGAATTAGAAGTACTAAAGCTTCCGGTAGTTTGGATGGGGTTCGTTAGGCCCAATAGATCTATCTTTAGGATTCGCGTCAATTAGTAGATCGGTTTACTAATTCTTAGGTTACCAAGCAAATGGGGCATATTCGGCTTCGATCATTCACCCATATAATGTAATTTCAATTACTTGTTTCTATTTCGTAAAACATTTATAAAACTGCATGTAATCTCATCCCAAAATATTAGATTTTAAAAGTGGGACTATAACTCACTTTCACAGATTTTTACTTCGTCGGGAAGTAAGACTTGGCCACTGGTCGATTCACGAACCTATAACAAACATGTACATATATATCAATGTATGTTCAAAATATATTTACAACATTTTTAATACATTTTACTGTTTTAAATTTATTAAGTCAGTTGTCCTCATTAGTAACCTACAACTAGTTATCCACAGTTAGATGTACAGAAATAAATCGATATATATTATCTTGAATCAATCCACGACCCAGTGTATACACATCTTAGGCTAGATCACAACTCAAAGTATATATATTTTTGGAATCAACCTCAACCCTGTATAGCTAACTCCAACATTACTGCATATAGAGTGTCTATGGTTGTTCCAAATAATATATATACATGGGTCGATATGATATGTCAAAACAATTGCATACGTGTCTATGGTATCCCAAGATTACATAATATATTAGAATACATGTATAATACAATATAAGTTAGCTAGGATATGATTTGTATAGAATTGTTACAATATTTTCCGTAGCTACAACAATCAAAAAATATCCAATCTTGTTTTACCCATAACTTCTTCGTTTTAAATCCGATTTGAGTGAATCAAATTGCTATGGTTTCAAATTGAAATCTATTTTATGAATCTAAACATAAAAGTATAGGTTTATAGTCGGAAATATAAGTTACAAGTCGTTTTTGTAAAGGTAGTCATTTCAGTCGAAAGAACGACGTCTAGATGACCATTTTGGAAAACATACTTTCACTTTGAGTTTAATCATGATTTTTGGATATAGTTTCATGTTACATAATAAAAATCATTTTCCCAGAAGAACAACTTTTAAATCAAAGTTTATCATTGTTTTTAATTAACTAGCCCAAAACAGCCCACGGTGTTACGTTGACGGCATATCCGGTTTTACGGTGTTTTTCGTGTTTTTTGGTTTTAAATCATTAAGTTAGCATATCATATAGATATAGAACATGTGTTTAGTTGATTTTAAAAGTCAAGTTAGAAAGATTAACTTTTGTTTGTGAACAAGTTTAGAATTAACTAAACTATGTTCTAGTGATTACATGTTCAAATCTTCGAATAAGATAGTTTTATATGTATGAATCGAATGATGTTATGAACATCATTACTACCTCAAGTTTAGTAGGTAAACCTACTGGAAGTGACAAGAAATGATCTAGCTTTAAAGGATCTTGGATGGCTTGAAAGTTCTTGAAGTAGAATCATGACACGAAAACAAGTTCAAGTAAGATTATCACTCGAATTAAGATAGTTATAGTTATAGGAATTGAATCAAAGTTTGTATATGAGTATTGCCTTGATTTAGAATGATATGCTACTGTAAACAATAAGGATTTCTTGAGGTTGGATGATCACTTTACAAGATTGGAAGTGAGCTAGTAAACTTGGAAGTATTCTTGATTTTATGAAACTAGAACTTGTAGAATTTATGAAGAACACTTAGAACTTGAAGATGGATGATAATGCTAAAAACGAACATATATTTCATAGCATTATCCCTCAAGAAAGACAAGCTTTTAGTTGCAATTGTTCTATTTACAAGTAATATTCGTTTAAATAATAGAAGGTGAAGACAAAAGACAGATTCGACGAATTGAAGACGCAAACGACCAAAAAGCTCAAAAGTACAAAGTACAATTAAAGTGGTTCAAATTATTGATGAGAAACGTCTCAAAATTACAAGAGTACAAGACGTAAAACGCAAAATACAAGATATTAAATTGTACGCAAGGACATTCGAAAATCTGGAACCGGGACCAGAGTCAACTCTCAACGCTCGACGCAACGGACTAAAAATTACAAGTCAACTATGCACATAAATATAATATAATATTTAAATAATTCTTAAAATTATTTATATATTATATTTATTTATTAAATCCGTCGGCAAGAAAGAAAACAAAGTAACCTGAGCTGGAAAAAGTGGCCATGCGATCGCATGGCCTGGAAGCACATTTTCCATGCGATCGCATGGAAGTAGGTGACAGGCCACATGCTATAAATTTCGCGGTTTTGGCTCAGTTTATATCCATCCATCTCTCTATCTATCAACGATATATATATATATATATATATATATATATATATATATATATATATATATATATATATATATATATATATATATATATATATATATATATATATATATATATATATATATATATATATATATTTTAATTTTAATTTTAATTTTAATTTTAATTTCTAATAATAAGGGTATGTTAGTGAATGTTGTAAAGGTGTAAGTCGAAATTCTGTCCGTGTAACGCTACGCTATTTTTAATCACTGTAAGTTATGGTTAATGTTCCTTTTAATTTAATGTCTCGTAGCTAAGTTATTATTATGCTTATTTAATACCAAAGTAATCGTGATGTTGGGCTAAATATTAAAATTGGGTAATTGGGCTTTGTACCATAATTGGGTTTTGGATAAAAGAACGACACTTGTAGAAATTAGACTATGGGCTATTAATGGGTTTTATATTAACTAAATGATACCTCGTTGATTTGATATATAGACTTATAATTTGATGTATTTATATATAACCACATACGCTTGACTGGGTACGGTGGGCGGGATATCTATAAATTCCAATAATTATTCATTTTACCGGACACGGAACTGGATTAATAATTAATAGACTTGGTGAAACAGGGGTGGATTACATTTAAGGGTAATTGGTGTAATTGTTAACAAATTAGTAAAACCTTGGTTTACACGCATTCGATAACCTGGTGTATTCATTAAACAAAGTATTAAGACCTTGTTACAATTCGAATCCCCAATTAGTTGAAATATTTGACTTCGGGAATAAGAATAATTTGACGAAGACTTCCGCATTTTATGATTATGACTGATGGAATATTATGGACAAATCCGTATGGACATATTGAATAATCCAGGACAAAGGACAATTAACCCATGGTAATAAAACTAAAATCAACACGTCAAACATCATGATTATGGAAGTTTAAATAAGCATAATTTATATATTTCATATTTAATTGCACTTTTAATTATCGCACTTTTATTTATTGTCATTTTATTTAATTGCATTTTTAATTATCGTACTCTTTAATTATCGCAATTTTATTTTATCGCACTTTTATTTATCGCAATTTCATTATCGTTATTTAATTTACGCTTTAAATTAAGTTATATCTATTTTTAATATTTTACATTAGGTTTTAACTGCGACTAAAAGTTTTAAAATCGACAAACCGGTCATTAAACGGTAAAAACCCCCCTTTTATAATAATAATATTACATATTTATATTTTTGTATTTTTGCAATTATAAGTTAAAACTAATATAGCGTTGAACAAGTTTAAGTCTCCCTGTGGAACGAACCGGACTTACTAAAAACTACACTACTGTACGATTAGGTACACTGCCTATAAGTGTTGTAGCAAGGTTTAGGTATATCCACTCTATAAATAAATAAATCACTTGTGTAAAATTGTATCGTATTTAATAGTATTTCCTTATAAAAATATAACTATTTTATACACCACCTCGCACACATCAAGTATTTTTGGCGCCGCTGACGGGGAAAGTTAAACGCCAAAAGCGCAACGCTAAATATAAAAAAAAGATTTTTATAAAGTTCCTTTTTTTGTAAAAATATACGTTTTAATTATTAAAAAACAAAAATATAAAAAAGAAAAACAAAATCTATATATTTGTTATTAAGAGTTATTAAAAATTTATAAAAGTATTTTTATTTTAGTTTTTAAAATTAAATTTTTATTTAAGTTATTTATTTTTTTATTTAAATTAAAACAGAAAAACAGAAAAAAAAAATAAAAGAAATCAAACGGCCCGGTACTGTAGCAGCCCAGAACCTGGCCTGAAACCCTAGCTCATGCGATCGCATGAGCCCGAAGGCAAAACTTCATGCGACCGCATGAAGCTGTCTGACACGCCATAGTTGACTGGTTCCAGCAATAATTACGTAATAATAATAATTATTATTATTTAATTAAACCCTAATTAGGTTTTTATTTATTTATTATTTAGTTTAGTTTTATTAATTAATTTGTATTTTTAGTTTATTTAGTTTTATTAAATATATAAAATTAATAGTTTTATAAAATAAATAATATAAAAATAATATTTTTATAAAATTGTACTTTTTGCAACTTTAAGATTATTTTTTTATATTTTTTATTTTTTTGTTTGTTTTAGCGTAATATTTGTATTTTTCGCTCGTATTTAGTTTTAAGTTATAGTTTTTGCCATAGTTATTTTTATTTCTAGATTTTTAGGCTTTGCCGTAAAATCCCTTAAGTGCTTTTTCTTTAGACTAAGATTTAGGTGCTTTAGAATTTTACGACGCCGTTTTTATATTTTAGTACTTTTTTAAGTTATTGCCATTTGAGATATAGTATTTCTTTTAAGCTTTAATATTTTTAGACGCAACTTTTAATTCTTAGTTTTTAGTTCCTTTTTAAGTTTCGATGCGCTACTTTCTTATTTTTATTTTTCGATGCCTATTATTTTTCGACCTTTTATTTTTCGACGTTTTTCGACGCACTCTTTTTCTTTCTTATTTTTCGCCGCTCTAGTTTTTTAGGACTTAGATTTTTTCTATTTCTTATCTAAAATTTCTTTAAACTTCAACGAAAAATTATTTTAAGCGGTTGAATTGATAGACATTCAAATTTTCTGCTTCGTAGTAATAGTTGGATTTGTTAGTGGCTGAGTTGTGAGCTTCCGATTTAAAGGGTTCTGGCTCCCTGCTGCATCTTTTGGCTATTCGAAACGTGGGCAAAATCAGAAAAGTCTATTAATTTGATAACTTATATAATTTTTCTTATTTTTATAACTAATAGGATATTCAGTGAATGCACCGAGCAAAACATTCACCACATTTTGTACGTTTACCACCTGTAACCAGATCAAGACATCTAGCAAATATTGTCGCCGTTGATTTTTCTTTAGAATCGTCATCTAGTCGACCAAGTACTCCAATTCAAATTTCCGATAATCCATTTTTTGAACCCGACCTCACAATTGAGAATCCGGAGAATATTCAGGGACAATTCAGAGATCCTGAACCATTAATCTTTCCTCCGGAACCACCAATCATTCAAACAGAGATTGTCGAGGAACCTACCATTAAATCAAAATCCTCTAGTGATTCAGATTTAACAAATTCAATAATGGAGAATCTGGAACCTCTAAGTATGGAAGACCGAATGAGAGCTAAACGCGCTAGCCAAGGTCACGCAATTACTCAACCAGACATTAATGCGCCAGATTATGAAATCAAAGGACAAATCCTACACATGGTAACTAATCAATGCAATTTAGTGGTGCGCCGAAGGAAGATCCAAATGAACATCTTCGTACCTTTAATTGGATCTGTACTCTATTTAAAATAAGAGAAGTGGAGGATGAACAGATATATCTCATGTTATTTCCCTGGACTTTAAAGGGAGAAGCCAAAGATTGGTTAGAATCGTTACCTGAAGGGGCGATTGATACATGGGACGTCTTAGTTGAAAAATTTCTTAAACAATTCTTTCCGGCATCTAAAGCCGTGAGACTTCAAGGAGAAATAGTTACATTTACGCAAAAGCCAAATGAAACTTTATATGAAGCGTGGACAAGATTTGGAAATTTATTAAGAGGATGTCCGTAACATGGTTTAGACACTTGTCAAATAGTACAAATATTCTACCAATGATGCGACATCACTACAAGAAAAGACATCGATATAGTAGCTGGTGGTTCCATTATGAAGAAAACCGCAACTGATGCTTACAAAATTATTGATAACACTGCTTCTCACTCACATGAGTGGCATCAAGAAAAAGATATCGTTAGATCATCTAAAGCAGCTAGAGCCGATTCTAGCCATGACTTAGATTCCATTTCTGCAAAGATAGATGTTGTCGAGAGACGAATGGAAAAGATGACAAAAGATATTCACTCAATACGAATTAATTGTGAGCAGTGTGAAGGACCACATTTGATAAAAGATTGTCTCAGTATTGAACTAACAATGGAACAAAGAGAGAATGTTTCATACATGAACCAAAGGCCAGGAAATAATTATCAGAATAATTATCAACAGCCAAGACCAATCTACAATCAAAACCAGAATTATAACCGAAATGTTCCATACAACAACCAACAAGGTCCTAGTAATCAACAAGTATCCAACAATACTTACAATTAGCAAAGACCTATTTTTCAAAACAAACCACCACAAACCGATGATAAAAAGCCAAATTTTGAAGACATGATGTCAAAGCTAGTTGAATCTCAAACACAGTTTTTCACATCTCAGAAACAAACAAATGAACAAAATGCTCAAGCATTTAGAAATCAACAAGCTTCTATTCAAAATCTGGAACAAGAAGTGAGCAACCTAGCAAGGTTGATAGGTGAAAGAAAACCAGGAAGTTTACCTAGTGATACAAATGCTAACCCCGGAATGAAACAGCTAAACCCATTACCACAAGAAGTGGTATTACACTTAAACCACCTGAAATACCTGTAATTTCTGATGATGCTATTCCTACTCCACAAGAACCACAACCTGAACAAGATAAGGAAAAAGAACCGGTAATTGAAAAGGTTAATGAAGATAACACAATTAAGGCAAAACCTTATGTTAAACCATACCAACCACCACTTCCTTACCCGAGTAAAATGAGAAAAGAGAGACTTGAAGCCGAGAAATCCAAATTCTTGGATATGTTTAAAAAAATAAATGTAAATCTTCCTTTCATTGATGTGATTTCAGGAATGCCTAGATATGCTAAATTTCTGAAAGATCTAATCACGAATAGAAAGAAAATGGAAGAACTCTAGGCTGTTACTATGAATGCTAATTGTTCTGCAGTGCTGTTGAATAAGATACCAGAAAAAGTATCAGATCCAGGAAGTTTCACAATTCCATGTTTTCTGGGTAGTCTTAGTTCAATAGAAGCATTGGCAGACTTAGATGCTAGTATAAATCTAATTCCGTATTCACTATACGCTAAACTAGACCTTAGAGAATTGAAACCAACACGAATAAGTATACAACTAGCCGATCGATCAGTAAAATATCCTAGAGAGATAATGGAGAACATGCTAGTTAAAGTTGGTACTTTAGTATTTCCAGTAGATTTTGTTATTCTGGACATGGAAGAAGATTCTCGAGTACCTCTCATATTAGGAAGACCATTCTTAAACACAGCTAAGGCAATAATAGACGTGTTTGGTAAGAAACTGACCCTAAGTATAGAGGACGAGAGTGTTACCTTTTCTGTTGATAGAGCCATGCAACAACCGCAATCTGCAGATGATACATGTTATTATATTCAAACTATAAATTCACATGCAGAATTATTAGAAGAATTTCCAGAATTACAAGGAACAGGAGAATGTTCTTTAGGAGAAGGAACTGAATCAATTGATGAAACTGAAATGTTAGCTACACTTATGGCTAATGGATATGAACCAACAACAGAAGAAATTCAAATGCTAAAAGAAAAAGACAGATATCGATATAAATCATCGATAGAAGAACCACCGACATTAGAGTTAAAGTAACTTCCAAACTACTTGGAATATGCTTATTTACATGGTGAAACTGAATTACCTGTAATAATATCGTCTTCTCTTACTGAAACTGAAAAATCTCAACTCATTTATGTGCTAAAAGCTCATAAACCAGCTATTGCATGGAAGATTCATGATATTAAAGGAATAAGTCCTTCGTATTTCACACATAAAATCCTTATGGAAGAAGGTCATAAAACGTATATGCAACGCCAAAGAAGACTAAATCCTAATATGCAAGAAGTTGTTAAGAAACAAATTATTAAACTGCTAGATGCAGGTTTAATTTATCCAATTTCTGATAGTCCATGGGTAAGCCCAGTTCAATGCGTACCTAAGAAGGGTGGCATGACTGTCATCACAAATGAGTAAAATGAGCTTATTCCTATTAGGACTGTAACAGGATGGCGTGTTTGTATTGATTATAGAAAATTAAATGACGCCACCAGAAAAGATCCCTTTCCCTTACCTTTCATTGATCAAATGTTGGAAAGATTAGCCGGAAATAGTTACTATTGTTTCCTTGATGGTTTTTCCGGATATTTTCGAATTCCAATCACACCCGAGGACCAAGAGAAAACCACATTCACGTGCCCTTATGGTACTTTTGCTTACAAACGCATGCCATTTGGACTTTGCAACGCCCCTGCAACCTTTCAAAGGTGCATGATGGTGATTTTTCACGACATGATAGAAGAATGCATGGAAGTTTTCATGGATGACTTTTCAATCTTCGGTGATACTTTTGAAACATGTCTAGTAAATCTTGAACGAATGCTTATTAGATGTGAACAATCAAATCTAGTACTTAATTGGGAGAAATGCCATTTCATAGTTAAAGAAGGCATCGTTCTTGGTCATAAAATTTCAAAGGAAGGAATTGAAGTGGATAGAGCTAAAGTAGATGTAATTGCTAAACTTCCACATCCCACCAATGTTAGAGGAGTTAGGAGTTTTCTAGGGCATGCCGGTTTTTACCGACGTTTCATAAAAGATTTTTCTAAAATTGCCACTCCTATGAATAAACTCCTAGAAAAGGATGCTCCATTCATCTTTTCAGATTAATGCATCAAATCTTTTAATATTCTTAAAGAAAAACTCACTAATGAGCCGATCATGATAACTCCAAATTGGAATCTACCATTTGAACTTATGTGCGATGCAAGTGATATTGCAATGGGAGCCGTTTTAGGATAAAGGATTGAAAAACGATTTCAACCTATTTATTATGCTAGTAAGATGTTACAAGGAGCACAAACGAATTACACAACTACTGAAAAAGAACTCCTTGCTATTGTCTTTGCTTTTGACAAATTTCGTTCATATCTCGTTCTAGCTAAAACGGTGATCTATACCGACATTCTGCTCTTAGATACCTATTTTCAAAACAAGATGCCAAACCAAGATTAATCCGTTAGATCTTACTCTTACAAGAGTTTGATATTGAAATCCGAGACAAAAAGGGAGCAGAAAATCTCGCCGCTGATCATCTTTTTACTCTTGAAAATCCAGAATTAGAAGTTCTAAATGAATCGGCCATACAAGACAACTTTCCTGATGAATATCTATTGAAGATAGATTATAATGAAATTACATGGTTTGCAGACTATGCAAACTACTTAGTATGTGGATTCCTTGAAATAGGATTGTCGTACCAAAAACGAAAGAAATTCTTTAGTGATATAAAACACTATTTCTGAGAAGATCCACATTTGTTTAAAAGTTGTCCCGATGGAATAATACGCCGATGTGTATTCGGAGATGAAGCTAGTCAAATATTAAACCAATGTCACACAGGACCAACAGGAGGGCATTATGGGCCTCAGCTCACAGCAAGAAAAGTTTATGATGCTGGATTCTATTGGCCTACAATTTTCAAAGACACACACCTTCTTTGCAAATCCTGTGATGCTTGTCAAAGGGCCAGAAAAATAAGTCAACGTGATGAAATGCCACAAAATGTCATTCAAGTATGTGAAGTATTTGACATTTGGGGTAATGACTTTATGGGTCCATTTCCAAAATCTCATAATAATCTCTATATTCTCATTGCCATTGATTATGTATCTAAATGGGCGGAAGCACAAGCTCTCCCGACTAATGATGCACGAGTTGTAGTCAACTTCTTAAAACGTCTTTTTGCAAGGTTTGGAACACCGAAAGGTTTAATAAGTGATCGGGGTACTCATTTTTGTAATAATTAACTTGAGAAAGTTCTCAAAAGATATGGAGTAACTCATAAAATCTCCACTGCTTATCATCCACAAACAAGTGGATAAGTTGAAAATACCAACCGAGCTTTAAAACGTATTCTAGAGAAAACCGTAGGATCAAATCTGAAGGAATGGTCCATTAAATTGGAGGATGCACTCTAGGCTTTTAGAACAGCCTACAAAACTCCAATTGGAACCACACCTTTTAAACTTGTTTACGGAAAATCATGTCATCTTCCAGTAGAAATTGAACACAAAGCATTTTGGGCTTTGAAGACATGTAATCTTGATTTACATGAAGCCGGACGTCTACGATTAAGTCAACTAAACAAATTAGAAGAATTAAGACATGAAGCATACGAAAATTCGTTAATCTATAAAGAAAGAATGAATAAATGGCATGATAAAAGAATCAGAAGTTCAAAAGAATTTAAAGCAGGAGACAGAGTTCTTCTTTTCAATTCAAGATTCAAGCTATTTCCTGGAAAATTGAAATCAAGATGGTCTGGACCATTCATAGTCAAAAGAGTTTTCCCATACGGAACAATAGAGTTAATAAATTCAAATGGGATTGAATTTAAAGTTAATGGTCACAGAGTTAAACATTACATACATGGTCCGATGGAAGTTGACAATGAAGTCAATCATAATTTCACCACCTAAGAAAACCTTCAAAATAAAAACATAAATATGTAATCAACAACATATGAAAAAATCAAATTTGGAAAATAGGGAGGATTCAAATTGGAGTGATGAAGAAGAATTCTTATACAAACCTCCCATTCCAAGAAACGAAGAAAAATGTGAACAAGAAGTTCAAATAGAAGTGGAAGAACCAAGAAAAGAACACCGGAAAAAGGTTTACAAACCAACTCGACTTACTAAAGCAGGAGACCCGGGTGAATTTATCATTTCTTGCTTGCTTAATGATGGTGTTGTATATAATGGACTCGCAGATTTAGGAGCAAGTGCAAATATTATACCTCTTTCCTTATACAAAAGATTAGGTATGGGTAAATTAAAACCAACCAAAATAGGTGTTCAATCATTTGACCTAACCATTAAACACTCAGTTGGAATAGCAAGTAATTTACTTGTTAACGTGGGAAGTTTGACCTTTGTTGCAAACTTCATAGTGATTAATATGGAGGAAAACCTTGATATTCCTCTAATTTTAGGTCGCCCATTTTTAGCAACCACCGAGGCATTCATTGAAGTAAGAGAAGGTAGAATGACACTTAGGGAAGGTGATAAATCGATCAACTTTATGACCCGACAGTTTAGATCTCCACCAACCAAAACTGTTAGACCAATAAAAACGCATAAGTGTGGGGAAGATGAAGAAACACTTAATGATGATCTGATCACAAAGAACCCCATTGATGATACGAAATTAGATGAACCCATTTTTAACAGTTCAACGAAGAAACTTTATAAACGGATTCACGATGCTAAGATTAAGGGAAACTTTAAGTTATGTAACCGATTACTATCCAATTTATCGCCAAAAGAAAAGGCAATGTTAGTTGAATTTGTGAAAGTTACGGAGGAAATCAACAAATGGATTGAAGCAAAAGTCAAAGATATGCAAGTTGTTGATAGTCCAATTGAAAACAAAGTTAATCACAATTTCAGTACCACATCTAACTAAGTGTGGGGAGGTTCGAATCTTTTAAGGATAATATGTATTTCTGTTAGAGTTAGATATTCTATTTTCGTGTAGTTCTCGAGAATGGAATCCGAATGGTCTTTCCCTAGCAGACCCTAAAGAACTAGTCTTCTCCCCCCATTCTGAATTTTTATTTTTTTAGGTTTTACGAGATGAAGACTTCCTGTGAACTAAACCATGGTCTAATGCTACACGCTTTGATCACTAAATGTAATAATGACACCCTTCCAAGTGAATTGGTATCATTAATCAGAGGCAAATTGGACGGAGTAAGAAAAGAATCCAGGAACGAAAATAATAAGTTACATTTTGGTAAAGGAAAACCAAAATCTGCAGCAAAAAGAAGAGCACGACACCTTGAAAGATGTCACAAATGCGGAAAATGGTCATACGAAGGTAAATGTTTAAATAATCAAACATATTCAAATACCGAGTTCGTTACTTTATGCAGAGAAGGACCGTTCATATGTTTCGAAGAAAAATCGTTGAATGCTCGAGGTTACGCATATGTAGCTATGGAAAACCAATTAGTCCGACTATCTTATGAGTGGGCTAAAGCAAGTCACTGAGAATTCTATCTCACAGGTAAGTATGTACAGTTTTTATTTTTATTTTATTGTTTTTAACCTTTTGATAATAAACGCTAAATTGTTCGCTATAAAGTATTAAATTGATACTCAATAAAATTAGGTTTTGCGACCGAAATTATTGATATCATACAAAAATTTATTACATCACTGCGAAATTTACCGTTTATTCTTAAGGTATAAATATCTTTAATCGATCAAACCAAAATATTTCAAAAATTCGTCATGAGTTAAACTAGGTTATGGAACCGAAATTACTTTACCGAAAAGAGGGGCGTATATTTTTGATAATATTTGATTGATTAAAGTGGGATAAAAAAACCAAAAAGATTTTTAATTTTATTTTTACTTTGTTTTTTAGAATTAATAAATTAATAATATTTTATTATTGTAAACTTTTTAAATCAATATATTTAAATTTGTAAATATTTGAAAAATTAATATTTTTAATATAAGTTTGTATGTATAAAAACAAAAAAAAATATAATATAAATTTGGTGTGAATTTTTAAAATTTTAATAATATGAATTTTTAATTTTATGCATTTTAAATTTATGTTTGGTGTGAATTTAAAAACAAAAATTTACTTTATTTCGCTAAGTTAAAAATATGATTTTTAAAATTCGTCGTGAGTTGAAAACTAGGTCGTTGAACCGAAATTGCTCTACCCAAGGGAGGGACGAGAACATTTATTATCATTATTTTTAATCTTACTGAATTAAAGTATGCCAAAAACATTTAAAAAACCCAAAAATATTTGCTTTTTAAAACAACGCTTCGAATTGACAAAATTTTAAAATTTTGTTGAGGGACGGACTAGGACATCGTTCCGAAACGCCCTCATCCTAAAAAAGAAAAAAAATTTAATTTTTTTTAATTATATGTTTTATTAAGAAAAAGGTTTTTATAAAAAAAAAATAGCAGACCCATGCGATCGCATGGGGTTTGCACTGCAACCTCATGCGATCGCATGAGGCTGGAAATCAGGCCAGAAACAAAACTGGCAGCGAGCTGCTCTCTGTCTCCACTTTCACACATACACACATACGAACATATACACACAAACACCTCTAAATCCATCATTTTAACACCAAAATTCACCAAATTTCTTGCTACAATCCGCTCTAAACATGAATTTGATAAGGAGTTTATCAAAAAGGGTAAAAATTTCACTCCTAAACCTCTTTAAATTTGATTTTTAGTGTTCTTGAGCTATAATTTACCTAATTTGATTTTGTTAATTTTTAGTGTAATTAGAGTTAAATTATTAGTATTTTATGCATGTATAACCTAGATTGATGCTATTTAACATGATTTGAAGCCAAAAACTTCAAAAAATTTTAGAAATCTAGGGTTTGTGTTCTTGAGCAATTTGGGGCTTTTTGATATAAACAGGTTATGGCCGATTTTTTTCATGAATTATTGCCAAATTAAGTAGTGTAACATGTTTAGGTAGCTAAATGATCCAAACTTTGATCCTAAACATGATTTTTGAAAATTAAAGTGGACTTTTTAGGTCAAAAATTCATGAACTTGATTAATTTGATATAATTGCCATTTGAGACTTGTTTAATTGCTAGTAATGACTATTTTAACATGTTATTTGAGTTGAATGCTTATGAACTTTGTAAACATTTTCATTTATGCTTATTTGGAAAAGTGTAGAATTGTTAAAATTGTGAAAATGCGTATAAGTTTAAGTTTGATTTAACATGTTATTATAATTATGTTAATTTGTTATTTTGCTAACACTAATGTATATTTGGATGCACAAAATTTGTGTTTAATGTGTTTTGCAGAGATTTACTAATACTGAAACTGGAGGTTCATCATCATCATCTAGACGACCTGCTCCAGAACCTGAGCCAGAAATGCAATACGAGCCCGAACAAGAACAACAACAGGAACCACAACAACAGCTTGATCAACACGTACCTTATTATGATCCGCTACAATTTGTTGATGCCTTCATAGTATTTCCGATACATCTACCAGTAGAATACCCAATGATTCCTGAACACACGTTGTATCCTAATCTGAGATTCGATAGAAGCTGGAGGGATTACCCGGCATATCAAAGTAACAAATTCAAACAGCTACCGAAAAATGTAGAGGTGCCAAGGGTAATCGATTGGGATCCTTTGGAAAGGGTCCAACTTGCTAACTCAGTTAGATAGCATTTGATCCAAAGGTATGGCAGTACTTCTTTTCACTATTGGGAACGTTTATTTACCATCCGTAGACCTGTATATAAGGAATGGTGTATAGAGCTTATGAGTACTATAGCATTAAATGCAGATGTAGATAGGTTAGATGATAGAAGTTTTCTTAGGTTTATACTTGGCCGTAGGATGTACAGGATGTCCATGCTGGACATGGCCAGGGCATTATAGATTTACACTCCTAGTGAATTGCTACTACCCGATTGTATAAATTTGATTTATCGTGGTGAAAGGGTAGATAGGAATTTTGACGCGAACGCCATTTGGAGGCGTATGTCAAACTATAATATTTTTACACTGGGAGGAAAACACTCCTACTTACATATTAACAAAGCCAAGCTTCATATAATTCATAGATTTCTGGCTAACTCGATTACACAGAGAGGTCACAACAAGGAGAAAATGACCTTACATGATTTATTTTACCTAAAGTGTATTCGAGACCCAAGAAGCTTTGTTAATATCCCTTACTGTGTTGGTTTTTATTTGTCTAAGATGGTGGAAGGAATACAGGAAGGGGGAATAATAGGAGGAGGTATTTTTGTTACTCTCATTGGAGAGTATTTAGGTGTAGATAGGGACCAAGGAGGTCCACTTTTGGAATGTAGGGAACAGGTTGAGCCTTTAGGATTGAAGGTCTATCAGGGTGCTAAGGTATTAAAGAGCAGATGCAACCAGCCAGTACCCTATGAAGGTAGTCATCCTCAGGTAGAGAGAGTTTCAGATGAGGAAATGGAGGAAGCAGATGACACTAGGGATGTCATTAGGGAAGCTATGAATGATGAATACCAGCGTGTAGATGAGGTAGATATGAAAAACGGATAGAGATTTAGTCGGATGGAGCAGTGGCAAGCCCGAAATGATTACGAGGATTCCAGGCAATGACAGCATGATAGATGGGACTATCATCAGCGTCAGATTATGAGTCGGCTGTCACCTCAGGATCACTACGTCCCAACCCGACCCGCTTACTATCCTCCACACCAGCCCGAGATGAGACCACCATATACTCTCTACGACCCTAACCAAGCCTACCAGTACACCTATCACCAACCATGGAACCCGGACGACCACATGAACTGGAACACCTATCCAGATTGATATAGTTCCTGTTGGTGATTTCTATGATTTTTATCTTTTTATTATTTCTATTTATTTATGTTTAAACATATTATATTGTGATACATTAATGTATTGTTTAATATTTTTATTATTTTGTACTAATATTTCATATTTGATTTGTAAGTGGGATTTTAAGTCCCATTTCAAATTACCATGCATGTTTATATTTGTATGTATGTATATTGTCAGTTGTACACAACAGGGTAAAACAGCGCATTTTCAAAGACTGGCATTAAGTTCAGCAAAAGCTACTAATTTTGACGATAAAACGAAAAACAAATGTGATGTAACAACAAGACGGAATGAACAAATGATGTGCACCATTTATCATTCAACAAACAAACGCCAATATGTTTGGAAACTTTGGTAAAATTTAATCATTTTTCTACGCGAATCACCCTCAATAATTTAAATTGTTCCTGATTTCTTGCAAATGAGGGCATTGCAAGATCTTAAGTGTGGGAAGAGGTTAAATTCTTTCGGATTTTTAAAAATTTTTAATTTAAACACTTGGTTACCATTAAAAATACTAGTAACGCAGTAGTTGTATTTGAATCTAGTGCTCTCTGATAATAAAGAACAGCCCTAGTCTTATATACTGACTACCCAATTCTAGTAAAATTTTTCAAAATTTTCAAATAAATGAATTCAAAATCATGTTTATACATATTTATGAACGATAAAACTAGGTGTTAACACCGAAATTATTGTTACCTCGAAAAGGACATAAATTGAGAAACAACCCAAAATGTTAGAATTCATTTAAAATGAAATAGAGGACAATAAAAAGACAAATAAAGGAAAATAAAAGCCAAGTGTAGGAAAATTTACCAAGTTATTTAAAACATATATCACATATTTCTGTAACAAATAATTAAAGTTACTTTTGCTTTAGACTAAACTAATCAGTTTTACCCGATTTACTGTAATATATTTGAAAGAAAGATGGATCTACAAGATGAATCAATTCCATCATTAAAAGGAAGTAAAGTCTTCCGAAAAAGACACGCGCTTCTTGATTTAGGTCATGAAGTTGTCGTCCAGACCAGTTGTAGAGTCTACGAAAAATCTTGAAAAGTTTTCTCAAAAATCAGCTGGAAATCCACGGACCTCAGCATCAAATAGGGTCGCCAAGTGGTCAGACTTATCCTAACCATGAGAGGATCTGTCTCGTAAAATGGGGAGGACGCCGTGCAAATTAGCTTGATAAGACTAATGAATCAGACCCCCAGAAAGGATAATCTCCTTAAAAGATTAAAAATCATCTTTAAAGCCTGATATTACTCAATCCTAGAGATTGACCTTAAAGATTGAGAATTACAAACTCATGGAATTCGATGATATCTAAACTCGAGCTTGAACGAGAAAATATTTTGATCAAAATTACAAACCGATTTGTTTTCTGAAAAACCTATTTTTAATGCGTTCATTACCATTGAACGTAAAATTCTAAGAATTCACCTGGAATTCATTAGGTCACCTAAACCAAATCGGGTGTCAACCGTAAGAACGGTGGTTGTATAGCATGGTCGAAGACAGGACCTTGTGCCAGACCGAAAAACTATTGGGTGAGCTTTACTATTGCTCCTACAAAGGATAGTAATTGCATCCGACACGTTATAGACCATAATTAAAAGCATGTCAGGGGACATTGCCTTAACAGTTGCTTGTTTAACGCTTTTCTTTACAACCGGACGATAGTTTACCGAAAGGTAATATACGGAGCAAGTATACTGGATGTGTTGCTTTCCTAATACAAAGCTAGCAAGTGGGTGACACAAAACCGCAAGTTTTGAGCTAAAATTTTCAAATCTGAAACCCACAAAACCCACAAAAACAATTTGCAAACACCGGTGAAGGGTTATTCCGGAAAACCTGTCTAGGGTAAAATCTACCTTGAATTTTCAAAAGATCAAATGTTTTCATAAAGATCCAATTTCCTAAAGGATCTAAATTTTCAAAGTCATGTGGGACTGTAAACCACATCGTTACTACCATTGTTCATACCGCCTTATAGAAATCACTGATGTACAAAGTGTGAAGAATAAAGAAGTGATTCTAGTGTATTTTTATTTCAAGACTATATTGCTTGAGGACAAGCAACGCTCAAGTGTGGGAATATTTGATAATGCTAAAAACGAACATATATTTCATAGCATTATCCCTCAAGAAAGACAAGCTTTTAGTTGCAATTGTTCTATTTACAAGTAATATTCGTTTAAATAATAGAAGGTGAAGATAAAAGACAGATTCGATGAATTGAAGACGCAAACGACAAAAAAGCTCAAAAGTACAAAGTACAATTAAAGTGGTTCAAATTATTGATGAGAAACGTCTCAAAATTACAAGAGTACAAGATGCAACATGCAAAATACAAGATATTAAATTGTACGCAAGGACGTTCGAAAATCCAGAACCGGGACCAGAGTCAACTCTCAACGCTCGACGCAACGGACTAAAAATTACAAGTCAACTATGCACATAAATATAATATAATATTTAAATAATTCTTAAAATTATTTATATATTATATTTATTTATTAAATCCGTCGGCAAGAAAGAAAACAAAGTAACCTGAGCTGGAAAAAGTGGCCATGCGATCGCATGGCCTGGAAGCACATTTTCCATGCGATCGTATGGAAGTAGGTGACAGGCCACATGCTATAAATTTCGCGGTTTTGGCTCAGTTTATATCCATCCATCTCTCTATCTATCAACGATATATATATATATATATATATATATATATATATATATATATATATATATATATATGTATATATATATATATATATATATATATTATAATTTTAATTTTAATTTCTAATAATAAGGGTATGTTAGCGAATGTTGTAAAGGTGTAAGTCGAAATTCTGTCCGTGTAACGCTACGCTATTTTTAATCACTGTAAGTTATGGTTAATGTTCCTTTTAATTTAATGTCTCGTAGCTAAGTTATTATTATGCTTATTTAATACCAAAGTAATCGTGATGTTGGGCTAAATATTAAAATTGGGTAATTGGGCTTTGTACCATAATTGGGGTTTGGATAAAAGAACGACACTTGTAGAAATTAGACTATGGGCTATTAATGGGTTTTATATTAACTAAATGATACCTCGTTGATTTGATATATAGACTTATAATTTAACGTATTTATATATAACCACATACGCTTGACTGGGTACGGTGGGCGGGATATCTATAAATACCAATAATTATTCATTTTACCGAACACGGAACTGGATTAATAGTTAATAGACTTGTTGAAACAGGGGTGGATTACATTCAAGGGTAATTGGTGTAATTGTTAACAAAGTAGTAAAACCTTGGTTTACACGCAGTCGATAACCTGGTATATTCATTAAACAAAGTATTAAGACCTTGTTACAATTCGAATCCCCAATTAGTTGGAATATTTGACTTCGGGAATAAGAATAATTTGACGAAGACTTCCGCATTTTATGATTATGACTGATGGACTATTATGGACAAATCCGTATGGACATATTGAATAATCCAGGACAAAGGACAATTAACCCATGCTAATAAAACTAAAATCAACACGTCAAACATCATGATTATGGAAGTTTAAATAAGCATAATTTATATATTTCATATTTAATTGCACTTTTAATTATCACACTTTTATTTATTGTCATTTTATTTAATTGCATTTTTAATTATCGTACTCTTTAATTATCGCAATTTTATTTTATCGCACTTTTATTTATCGCAATTTCATTATCGTTATTTATTTTACGCTTTAAATTAAGTTATATTTATTTTTAATATTTTACATTAGGTTTTAACTGCGACTAAAAGTTTTAAAATCCACAAACCGGTCATTAAACGGTAAAAACCCCCCTTTTATAATAATAATATTACATATTTATATTTTTGTATTTTTGCAATTATAAGTTAAAATTAATATAGCGTTGAACTAGTTTAAGTCTCCCTGTGGAATGAACCGGACTTACTAAAAACTACATTACTGTACGATTAGGTACACTGCCTATAAGTGTTGTAGCAAAGTTTAGGTATATCCACTCTATAAATAAATAAATCACTTGTGTAAAATTGTATCGTATTTAACAGTATTTCCTTGTAAAAATATAATTATTTTGTACACCACCTCGCACACATCAATGGGACTTGAAAGAGATCAATTAGATGAAGAAAATTGAAGAATTAAAGTGTTTGTAGGTGTTTTTGGTCGTTGGTATATGGATTAGATATAAAGGATATGTAATTTTGTTTTCATGTAAATAAGTCATGAATGATTACTAATATTTTTGTAATTTTATGAGATATTTCATGCTAGTTGCCAAATGATGGTTCCCACATGTGTTAGTGACTCACATGGGCTGCTAAGAGCTGATCATTGGAGTGTATATACCAATAGTACATACATTTAGAAACTGTGTATTGTACGAGTACGAATACCGGTGCATACGAGTAGAATTTTTGATGAAACTGAACGAGGATGTAATTGTAAGCATTTTTGTTAAGTAGAAGTATTTTGATAAGTGTCTTGAAGTCATTCAAAAGTGTATGAATACATATTAAAACACTACATGTATATACATTTTAACTGAGTCGTTAAGTCATCGTTAGTCGTTACATGTAAATGTTGTTTTGAAACCTTTAGGTTAACGATCTTGTTAAATGTTGTTAACCCATTATTTATTTTATATAAAGAGATGTTAAATTATTACATTATCATGATATTATGATATATTAATATATCTTAGTATGATATATATACAGTTAAATGTTGTTACAACGATAATCGTTACATATATGTCTCGTTTTGAAATTCTTAAGTTAGTAGTCTTGTTTTACATATGTAGTTCATTGTTAATATACATAATAACATGTTTACTTATCATTTATCATGATTAAACATAGTGTAACAATATCTTAATATGATTCATATGTAATTAGTAAGACGTTGTTATAACGATAATCGTTATATATATCGTTTCGAGTTTCTTAATTCAATAAACACAATTTTATGTATATAACTCATTGTTAAAATACCTAATGAGATACTTACTTATCATAATATCATGTTAATTATATATATAATCATATATATGTCATCATATAGTTTTTACAAGTTTTAACGTTCGTGAATCACCGGTCAACTTGGGTGGTCAATTGTCTATATGAAACCTATTTCAATTAATCAAGTCTTAACAAGTTTGATTGCTTAACATGTTGGAAACACTTAATCATGTAAATATCAATTTCATTTAATATATATAAACATGGAAAAGTTCGGGTCACTACAGTACCTACCCGTTAAATAAATTTCGTCCCGAAATTTTAAGCAGTTGGAGGTGTTGACGTATCTTCTGGAAATAAGTGCGGGTATTTCTTCTTCATCTGATCTTCTCATTCCCAGGTGAACTCGGGTCCTCTACGAGCATTCCATCGAACCTTAACAATTGGTATTTTGTTTTGCTTAAGTCTTTTAACCTCACGATCCATTATTTCGACGGGTTCTTCGATGAATTGAAGTTTTTCGTTGATTTGGATTTCGTCTAACGGAATAGTAAGATCTTCTTTAGAAAAACATTTCTTCAAATTCGAGACGTGGAAAGTGTTATGTACAGCCGCGAGTTGTTGAGGTAACTCAAGTCGGTAAGCTACTGGTCCGACACGATCAATAATCTTGAATGGTCCAATGTACCTTGGATTTAATTTCCCTCGTTTACCAAATCGAACAACGCCTTTCCAAGGTGCAACCTTAAGCATGACCATCTCTCCAATTTCAAATTCTATATCTTTTCTTTTAATGTCGGCGTAGCTGTTTTGTAGACTTTGGGCAGTTTTCAACCGTTGTTGAATTTGGATGTTCTTCTCGGTAGTTTCTTGTATTATCTCCGGACTCATAATCTGTCTATCCCCCACTTCACTCCAACAAATTGGAGACCTGCACTTTCTACCATAAAGTGCTTCAAACGGCGCCGTCTCAATGCTTGAATGGTAGCTGTTGTTGTAGGAAAATTCTGCTAACGGTAGATGTCGATCCCAACTGTTTCCGAAATCAATAACACATGCTCGTAGCATGTCTTCAAGCGTTTGTATCGTCCTTTCGCTCTGCCCTCTTTTAAAACTCGTTGTTGCGCCTCCTTTATTTGAGTAGTAAGGTTATTGTGAATCATTATATTCATAGCTTTTACTCGAATGGGTTCTCTGTCCTTTCTGCTCAAAGCGTCGGCTACCACATTTGCCTTTCCCGGGTGGTAACGAATCTCAAAGTCGTAATCATTCAATAATTAAATCCACCTGCGCTGCCTCATGTTCAGTTGTTTCTGATTAAATATGTGTTGAAGACTTTTGTGGTCGGTATATATAATACTTTTGACCCCATATAAGTAGTGCCTCCAAGTCTTTAATGCAAAAACAACCGCGCCTAATTCCAAATCATGCGTCTTATAATTCTGTTCGTAGATCTTCAATTGTCTAGACGCATAAGCAATTACTTTCGTTCATTGCATTAATACACAACCGAGACCTTGCTTTGAGGCGTCACAATATATATTACAAAATCATCATTCCCTTCAGGTAATGACAATATAGGTGCCGTAGTTAACTTTTTCTTTAACAATTGAAACGCTTTCTCTTGTTCATCTTTCCATTCAAATTTCTTCCCTTTATGCGTTAATGCAGTCAAGGGTTTTGCTATTCTAGAAAAGTCTTGGATAAACCTTCTGTAGTAACCAGCTAGTCCTAAAAACTGACGTATGTGTTTCGGAGTTTTTGGGGTTTCCCACATTTCAACGGTTTCAATCTTTGCTGGATCCACCTGAATACCTTCTTTGTTCACTATGTGACCGAGGAATTGAACTTCTTCCAACCAAAATACACACTTTGAAAACTTAGCGTACAGTTTTTCTTTTCTCAGCAACTCTAGCACTTTTCTCAAATGTTCTTCGTGCTCTTGATCATTCTTCGAGTAAATAAGTATGTCATCGATAAAAACAATGACAAACTTGTCAAGATATGGCCCACACACTCGGTTCATGAGGTCCAGGAACATAGCTGGTACGTTAGTCAATCCAAACAGCATAACCATAAACTCGTAATGACCGTAACGCATCCTAAAAGCAGTCTTTAGAATATCATCCTCCTTCACCCGCATTTGATGATATCCAGAAAGTAAATCGATCTTCGAATAAACAGACGAGCCTTTTAGTTGATCAAATAAGTCGTCGATTCTCAGTAGTAGGTAGCGGTTCTTGATGGTAAGTTTGTTCAACTCTCGGTAGTCGATACACAACCTAAATGTACCATCTTTCTTCTTGACAAACAAAATAGGAGCTCCCCATGGTGATGTGCTTGGTCGAATGAAACCTCGCTCTAAAAGTTCCTGTAACTGACTTTGTAATTCTTTCATTTCACTGGGTGCGAGTCTGTATAGAGCACGAGCTATTGGTGCAGCTCCTGGTACAAGGTCTATTTGAAATTCAATGGATCGATGTGGGGGTAATCCAGGTAATTCTTTCGGAAATACATCGGGAAATTCTTTTGCGACGGGAACATCACTAATGTTCTTTTCTTCAGGTTTAACTTCCTCGATGTGTGCTAGAATTACGTAACAACCTTTTCTTATTAGTTTTTGTGCCTTCAAACTACTAATAAGATTTAATTTCGCGTTGTTCTTTTCTCCGTACACCATTAAAGGTTTTCCTTATTCACGCATAATGCGAATCGCATTTTTGTAACAACGACCTCTGCTCTCACCTTTTTCAACCAGTACATGCCAATTATTACATCAAAACTTCCTAACTCGACTGGTATTAAATCAATTTTAAACGTTTCATCCCCCAGTTTAATTTCTCTCTCCCGACATATATTATCTGCTGAAATTAATTTACCGTTTGCTAATTCGAGTAAAAATTTACTATCCAAAGGCATCAATGGGCAACTTAATTTAGCACAAAATTCTCTACTCATATAGCTTCTATCTGCACCCGAATCAAATAAAACATAAGCAGATTTATCATCAATAAGAAACGTACCCGTAACAAGCTCTGGGTCTTCCTGTGCTTCTACTGCATTAATATTGAAAACTCTTCCACGGCCCTGCCCATTAGTATTCCCCTGATTCGGGCAATTTCTAATAATGTGGCCCGGTTTTCCACATTTATAACAAACAGCGTTGGTATTACTTGCTCCAACACTATTCGTTTCGGCATTACTTGTACCGACATTATTTGTTCCTTTAGTTTTGTTAAACTTTGGTCTGTAGACCTCACACTTTATCGCGCTATGACCATTTCTTTTACACCTGTTGCAAAATGTCGTGCAAAACCTCTGATGATTTTCTTCACACCTATGACATGGCTGTTTTTAGTTTTTGTTGCCGTTGTTGTTATTGAGGTTGTTGTTGGGATTGTTATTGTTGTTGAAACGATTGTTGTAGTTGTTGTTGTAGTTGGGATGTTTGTTGTAGTTATTGTTAGAATTGAGGTTATTGTTGCGATTGTTGTTACGGTTGTTGGGATAGTTGTTGCGATTGTGGTTGTAATTGTTGTTGTTGTTGTTGTACTGGTGACTCTTGTCACCGTTTTCCTCCCACTTCCTCTTGAGTTGTTTCGTGTTGGCTTCTTCGGCCGCCTGCTCTTTAATTCTTCCCTCAATCTGATTTATGAGTTTATGAGCCATTCGACTTGCCTTCTGTATAGAAGCGGGCTCGTGTGAACTCACATCTTCTTGAATCCTTACTGGTAACCCTTTTACAAACGCGTCGATCTTCTCTTCTTCATCTTCGAATGCTCCCGGACACAATAGGCACAATTCTGTGAATCGTCGTTCATATGTGGTAACGTCGAACCCTTGTATTCGTAACTCTCTAAGTTCTGCCTTGAGTTTATTGACTTCGTTTCTAGGACGGTACTGCTCGTTCATCAATTGCTTGAATGTCGACCACGGTAGTGCGTAAGCAGCATTTTGTCCTACCTGTTCAAGATAGGTGTTCCACCACATTAACGCAGTACCTGTAAAGGTATGCGTAGCGTACTTAACTTTGTCCTCTTCAGTACACTTACTTATGGCAAACACCGATTCGACTTTCTCGGTCCACCGTTTCAATCCAATTGGTCCTTCGGTTCCATCAAATTGCAAAGGTTTGCAGGCAGTGAATTCTTTGTAGGAGCAACCTACACGATTTCTTGCATCGTTAGCTGAATTGCTAGATTCAGAGTTATTGTTGGTATGTCGCGCAGCCTGTACTGCGGCTATGTTTGCAGCAAGAAAGGTACAAAATTTCTCTTCGCTCATATTCATGGTGTGTCGAGTAGTCGGTGTCATTTCCTTCAAAATAGCCAATTGAATCGAGTTAATCATACAGAATATTAAGAGTAGTCAATAGTATTTCGTAGCATAATATGAACTCATTTACAAAAGCTTTTTCTTCATATTAGTGTTTTATAAGTTTAAATTCGGGTACTACCTAACCGTTAAGTTCATACTTAGTAGCTAATATACAATTCAACTACTACAATTCCATATGAAAAACTGATTATAATAATATATCACATACAAATATTCTTCAAACTTACAACTTCGCTATATTACATATAACATGAAATATAGTAGACTATGATACAGGACAGTTTTGAAGATAAATCTAGTTAATACGCAAGTTGTTCAGCAAAGGAAATAAAGACACGTAATTCATAAGTCCAAAAACAAGGCATGCATTCTGGTTTTACTAAGACGACTTTCCATCCTTGGTCTTATGAAAAATAACCGTTATGACCATTGGCTAGGCAGCATGTTGTTATGTCGTCAAAAGGACGAGGGTTTCGTAATGTCCAACAGCCCCGTAATAATCTAAAAACCTTGTTTCTCACCTCAACTACTGAATCCGTCACTTGTGGGAATGTTTTATTTAAAAGTTGCAATCCGATGTTCTTTTTCTCACTTTGGTAAGAAGCGAACATCACTAACCCATAAGCATAACATCCTTCTTTATTTTGCATGTTAGAAGCATTTTCTAATTCATGAAATCCTATGTTGGGATATGTTGAGTCAAAATAGATTCTTAACCCATAGCATAAAATTGCATTTGGGTTCCCCGTATTTAATGCTTTAAAGAAAACACGGCGTAACTTACGGTCTCCCCAATGTGATATACCCCACCTATCAAAGGAAAGCCTTTTATAAACTAAGGCATTTCTGGAAAGTCTTTCAAATGTTTGACAAGTTAATTTTGCCATAACTAAATGTGCTGATGAATTCTGACCGACTCTAGACAAGATTTCCTCAATCATATCCTCTGGTAGGTCTTCTAAAATATTCGGTTGTCTACCCTTAACGTCCATTTTGTTTTTATACTGTAAAATAGACAACGATTAGATTCGTAATAACAAACATTACAAGCAATTTTTACATAGAACATAAAAGTACAAGTACACTACAATACATATAATACACAACATGATTACAACCCTCTCATCTGAATCACTGATTTCATCTTCTTCGGACTTGGTTCATTTTCCTAATTTTCTAGGAATATATGGTGTTTCTCTAATACGAGCCGTCATTTTCCATAATGGTTTAGAAAAACCTGGTGGTTTAGAGGTTCCCGGGTCATTGTTACATTTTAGAAAATACGGATGTTGCTGATACATATAAAGTTCATCGGGGTTGGAATCGGGTTTCTCTATTTTTATACCTTTTCCCTTACTATTTTCTTTCGCTTTATTAAATTGGTTAGAGGTAATTTCTATAACATCATCGAATCCTCATTGGGATCCGATTCATCAGAAAATTGGTAATCTTTCCAATATTTTGCTTCCTCGGTGGAAACACCATTGACCATTATTAACTTTGGTCCGTTGGTTGAGGATTTTCTTTTATTTAATCGATTTACTATAGGTATCAATATTTCTTCCTCCGGAACCTCTTCTTCTTCTGGTTCCTCCTCTTCCGATTCCTCCTCTTCTGGTTCCTCCTCTTCCGGTTCCTCTTCTTCCGGTTCCTCCTCTTCCGGTTCCACTTCGGAAATTTGTGAATCTTCCTAAAATATATTCGACTCTTCATTATTATTAGGTGAATCAATGAGATTTGTACTAGAGGTAGACATCTATCACACAATATCAAACACGTTAAGAGATTAATATATCACATAATATTTACATGTTAATAATATATAGTTTCCAACAAAAAATGTTAAGCAATCGTTTTTGAAGAAAAACACGATCGAAGTCCAGACTCACTAATGCATCCTAACAAACTCTATAAGACACACTAATGCAATTTTCTGTTCTCTAAGACCAACACTCGGATACCAACTGAAATGTCCCGTTCATATTGATTATAAACGTTCCAAATTAATTGATTTCGTCGCGAGGTTTTGACCTCTATATGAGACGTTTTTCAAAGACTGCATTCATTTTTAAAACAATCATAACCTTTATTTTATCGATAAAGGTTTAAAAAGCATTACGTAGATTATCAAATAATTATAATCTAAAATATACCGTTTACACACGACCATTACATAATGGTTTATAATAAGAATATATTACATCAAAAATAAGTTTCTTGAATGCAGTTTTTACATAATATCATACAAGCATGGACTTCAAATCTTGTCCTTATTTTAGTATGCAACAGCGGAAACTCTTAATAATCACCTGAGAATAAACATGCTTAAAACGTCAACAAAAATGTTGGTGAGTTATAGGTTTAACCTATATATTATCAAATCATAATAATAGACCACAAGATTTCATATTTCAATATACATCCCATACATAGAGATAAAATTCATTCATATGGTGAACACCTGGTAACCAACATTAACAAGATGCATATAAGAATATCCCCTATCATTTCGGGAAATCCTTCGGACATGATATAAATGAGTTCGAAGTACTAAAGCATTCGGTACTTTGGATGGGGTTCGTTAGGCCCAATAGATCTATCGTTAGGATTCGCGTCAATTAGTAGATCGGTTTACTAATTCTTAGGTTACCAAGCAAAAGGGCATATTCGGCTTCGATCATTCACCCATATAATGTAGTTTCAATTACTTGTGTCTATTTCGTAAAACATTTATAAAACTGCATGTATTCTCATCCCAAAATATTAGATTTTAAAAGTGGGACTATAACTCACTTTCACAGATTTTTACTTCATCGGGAAGTAAGACTTGGCCACTGGTCGATTCACGAACCTATAACAAATATGTACATATATATCAAAGTATGTTAAAAATATATTTACAACATTTTTAATATGTTTTACTGTTTTAAATTTATTAAGTCAGTTGTCCTCATTAGTAACCTACAACTAGTTGTCCACAGTTAGATGTACAGAAATAAATCGATATATATTATCTTGAATCAATCCACGACCCAGTGTATACACGTCTCAGGCTAGATCACAACTCAAAGTATATATATATTTGGAATCAACCTCAACCCTGTATAGCTAACTCCAACATTACTGCATATAGAGTGTCTTTGGTTGTTCCAAATAATATATATACATGGGTCGATATGATATGTCAAAACATTTGCATACGTGTCTATGGTATCCCAAGATTACATAATATATTAGAATACATGTATAATACAATATAAGTTAGCTAGGATATGATTTGTATAGAATTGTTACAATAATTTCCGTAGCTACAACAATCAAAAAATATCCAATCTTGTTTTACCTATAACTTCTTCGTTTTAAATCCGATTTGAGTGAATCAAATTGCTATGGTTTCAAATTGAACTCTATTTTATGAATCTAAACATAAAAATTAAAGATTTATAGTCAGAAATATAAGTTACAAGTCATTTTTGTAAAGGTAGTCATTTCAGTCGAAAGAACGACGTCTAGATGACCATTTTGGAAAACATACTTCCACTTTGAGTTTAACCATGATTTTTGGATATAGTTTCATGTTTATAAGATAAATCATTTTCCCAGAAGAACAATTTTTAAATCAAATTTTATCATATTTTTTAATTAACTAACCCAAAACAGCCCGCAGTGTTACTACGACGGCGTATATCCGATTTTACGGTGTTTTTCGTGTTTTCCTGTTTTAAATCATTAAGTTAGCATATCATATAGATATAGAACATGTGTTTAGTTGATTTTAAAAGTCAAGTTAGAAGGATTAACTTTTGTTTGCGAACAAGTTTAGAATTAACTAAACTATGTTCTAGTGATTACATGTTCAAATCTTCGAATAAGATAGTTTTATATATATGAATCGAATGATGTTATGAACATCATTACTACCTCAAGTTTAGTAGGTAAACCTAATGGAAGTGACAAGAAATGATCTAGCTTCAAAGGATCTTGGATGGCTTGAAAGTTCTTGAAGTAGAATTATGACACGAAACCAAGTTCAAGTAAGATTATCACTCGAATTAAGATAGTTATAGTTATAGGAATTGAATCAAAGTTTGTATATGAGTATTACCTTGATTTAGAATGATATCCTACTGTAAACAATAAGGATTTCTTGAGGTTGGATGATCACTTTACAAGATTGGAAGTGAGCTAGTAAACTTGAAAGTATTCTTGATTTTATGAAACTAGAACTTGTAGAATTTATGAAGAACACTTAGAACTTGAAGATGGAACTTGAGAGAGATCAATTAGATGAAGAAAATTGAAGAATGAAAGTGTTTGTAGGTGTTTTTGGTCAATGGTATATGGATTAGATATAAAGGATATGTAATTTTGTTTTCATGTAAATAATTCATGAATGATTACTAATATTTTTGTAATTTTATGAGATATTTCATACTAGTTGCCAAATGATGGTTCCCACATGTGTTAGGTGACTCACATGAGCTGCTAAGAGCTTATCATTGGAGTGTATATACCAATAGTACATACATTTAGAAGCTGTGTATTGTACGAGTACGAATACGGGTGCATACGAGTAGAATTGTTGATGAAACTGAACGAGGATGTAATTGTAAGCATTTTTGTTAAGTAGAAGTATTTTGATAAGTGTCTTGAAGTCTTTCAAAAGTGTATGAATACATATTAAAACACTACATGTATATACATTTTAACTGAGTCGTTAAATCATCGTTAGTCGTTACATGTAAATGTTGTTTTGAAACCTTTAGGTTAACGATCTTGTTAAATGTTGTTAACCCATTGTTTATTATATCTAAAGAGATGTTAAATTATTACATTATCATGATATTATGATATATTAATATATCTTAGTATGATATATATACAGTTAAATGTTGTTACAACGATAATCGTTACATATATGTCTCGTTTCGAAATTCTTAAGTTAGTAGTCTTGTTTTACATATGTAGTTCATTGTTAATATACATAATGACATGTTTACTTATCATTTATCATGATTAAACATAGTGTAACAATATTTTAATATGATTCATATGTAATTAGTAAGACGTTGTTATAACGATAATCGTTATATATATCGTTTCGAGTTTCTTAATTCAATAAACACAATTTTATGTATATAACTCATTGTTAAAATACCTAATGAGATACTTACTTATCATAATATCATGTTAATTATATATATAATCATATATATGTCATCATATAGTTTTTACAAGTTTTAACGTTCGTGAATCACCGGTCAACTTGGGTGGTCAATTGTCTATATGGAACCTATTTCAATTAATCAAGTCTTAACAAGTTTGATTGCTTAACATGTTGGAAACACTTAATCATGTAAATATAAATTTCATTTAATATATATAAACATGGAAAATTTTAGGTCACTACACTAATGGGCAGGGCCGCGGAAGAGTTTTCAATATTAATACGGCAGAAGCGCAGGAAGACCCGGAGCTTGTTACGGGTACGTTTCTTATTGACAATAAATCTGCTTATGTTTTATTTGATTCGGGTGCGGATAAAAGCTATATGAGTAGAGATTTTTGTGCTAAATTAAGTTGCCCATTGACGCCTTTGGATAGTGAATTTTTACTCGAATTAGCAAACGGTAAATTAATTTCAGCAGATAATATATGTTGGGATAGAGAAATTAAACTGGGGGATGAAACGTTTAAAATTGATTTAATACCAGTCGAGTTAGGGAGTTTTGATGTAATAATTGGCATGGACTGGTTGAAAAAGGTAAGAGCAGAGGTCGTTTGTTACAAAAATGCGATTTGCATTATGCGTGAAAAAGGAAAACCTTTAATGGTATACGGAGAAAAGAACAACGCGAAGTTAAATCTTATTAGTAGTTTGAAGGCGCAAAAACTAATAAGAAAAGGTTGTTACGTCATTCTAGCACACATCGAAGAAGTTAAACCTGAAGAAAATAACATCAGAGATGTTCCCGTCGCAAAAGAATTTCCCGATGTATTTTCGAAAGAATTACCGGGATTTCCCCCACATTGATCCGTTGAATTTCAAATAGACCTTGTACCAGGAGCTGCACCAATAGCTCGTGCTCCATACAGACTCGCACCCAGCGAAATGAAAGAATTACAAAGTCAATTACAGGAACTTTTAGAGCGTGGTTTCATTCGACCAAGTACATCACCATGGGGAGCTCCTGTTCTGTTTGTCAAGAAGAAAGATGGTACATTCAGGTTGTGTATCGACTATCGAGAGTTGAACAAACTTACCATCAAGAACTGTTACCCATTACCGAGAATCGATGACTTATTTGATCAACTACAAGGCTCATCGGTTTATTCGAAGATTGATTTACGTTCTGGGTATCATCAAATGCGGGTGAAGGAGGATGATATTCCAAAGACTGCTTTTAGGACACGTTACGGTCATTACGAGTTTATGGTTATGCCGTTTGGATTGACTAACGCACCAGATGTGTTCATGGACCTCATGAATCGAGTGTGTGAGCCATATCTTGACAAGTTTGTCATTGTTTTCATCGATGACATACTTATTTACTTAAAGAATGATCAAGAGCACGAAGAACATTTGAGAAAAGTGCAAGAGTTGCTGAGAAAAGAAAAACTATACGCTAAGTTTTCAAAGTGTGTATTTTGATTGGAAGAAGTTCAATTCCTCGGTCACATAGTGAACAAAGAAGGTATTCAGGTGGATCCAGCAAAGATTGAGACCGTTGAAAAGTGGGAAACCCCAAAAACTTCGAAGCATATACGCCAATTTTTAGGACTAGCTGGTTACTACAGAAGGTCCATCCAATATTTTTCCAGAATAGCAAAACCCTTGACTGCATTAACGCATAAAGGGAGGAAATTTGAATGGAAGGATGAACAAGATAAAGCGTTTCAATTGTTAAAGAAAAAGTTAACTACGGCACCTATATTGTCATTACCTAAAGGGAATGATGATTTTATGATATATTGTAACGCCTCAAAGCAAGGTCTCGGTTATGTATTAATGCAACGAATGAAGGTAATTGCTTATGCGTCTAGACAATTGAAGATTCACGAGCAAAATTATACGACGCATGATTTGGAATTAGGCGCGGTTGTTTTTGCATTAAAGACTTGGAGGCACTACTTATATGGGGTCAAAAGTATTATATATACCGACCACAAAAGTCTTCAACACATATTTAATCAGAAACAACTGAACATGAGGTAGCGCAGGTGGATTTAATTATTGAATGATTACGACTTTGAGATTCGTTACCACCCGGGGAAGGCAAATGTGGTAGCCGACACTTTGAGCAGAAAGGACAGAGAACCCATTCGAGTAAAAGCTATGAATATAATGATTCACAATAACCTTACTACTCAAATAAAGGAGGCGCAACAACGAGTTTTAAAAGAGGGAATTTTAAAGAATGAAATACCCAAAGGATCGGAGAAGCATCTTAATATTTGGGAAGACGGAACCCGGTATAAGGCTGAAAGAATTTGGGTACCAAAATTTGGAGATATGAGAGAAATGGTACTTAGAGAAGCTCATAAAACCAGATACTCAATACATCCTGGAACGGAGAAGATGTACAAGGATCTCAAGAAACATTTTTGG